>NC_090842.1:67073067-67386343 GCF_028021215.1 Eschrichtius robustus | reverse complement strand
GAAAATATGCAATAAATGTGAATGAGATATTATTTTAAAATTAAAAAAATTAACATTTTGAATGTTAGACCCATTACACAGCAGACCGTTTTACATCTTCATTAGCTTTTGTGTTCCTACATCTTGTCTGACTTTTTACTTTGTTCTGGGTTTTACAAATCAGAGTCAGCTAGCTATCTGAGCTCAAAATCACCCATAGCACCTAAGGTGTCATGTTAAAGTTTGATCTGAGCCCTTACGAGTGAATAACAAGTTTCCATCGGAGCACAAAGGTTGACATATTCTGATTTAGGGAGTAATGTGTCCCAGAGGCAGTAATCTGTAATATTTCTGTAGGATTCAGAAGCCACTGTCAGGTATAGGAAAGGAGATAAGAATTTGCAACAAAATCCCAGAGTTACCAAAATTCCCTCCTCTTCTGGAAAATCGGGTTTATCTTGTGATTATCTATGCAGAAATCGCGGGAAGTGGCACAGTGAATAGCTTATGACCATCAGCTTGTGATTCACCAGATCGTTTTCTTGACTGCCCCCTCACTGGTGCTGGGACCTCTTTAAAGTCTCAAAACCTTATTCCCTCATTTATAATATGGGGTATTAATAGGACAGTGGGTAGAAGCCATGCATATGTTAAAATTTCAGCCTCTGGACCAGAGAGTTCTTGTTTTATGTCAAGATCACCCACTTGTTAGCTTGGTCCGACTTGGGGAATTTTATTTATCACTCTGTGTCTCTATTCCTCAAAAGAAATGTAAAGTAGGCATTAATGCAGAATATAGATCCAAAGGCTGGCGTGACAGTGAAATGAAAATGAGAACTCAAAACTCCTGTCCATATGGTTGTGCATTTTGGAATTATTTGCATCAGAAGATAACTTCCATTTGCAACAGAAAGAGACTCACAGACATAGAGAACAAACTGATGGTTACCAAAAGGGAAGAAAGGTGGGGGAAGGGATAAATTAGGAGATTGGGATTGACAGATACACACTACTATATATAAGATAGGTAAACAGCAAGGACCTACTGTATAGCACAGGGAAGTATATTCAATATTTTGTAATAACCTATAAGGGAAAAAAAATCTGAAAACAATATAATTATATATATTCTATAGCCAGAGGGCAGTTATTGAACTCATGCAATTCTGGGTCACCCTCTTCCATTTTCCAGGCATGGGGGAGGGAAGTTTGGGGTCAAATGGGACAAGGAATGACTGATTCCTGTCACTACATGGTGCCTTTTTAAAGGAACATTAAAAGTTCTTTTATAGTAAAAAAAGAAAATAAAAATCAAAGCTCTTCTCAGGAAAAAAAAATTATTTCATTTTGAAAAAAAAAAAAGGCTGGCGTGAACACATGTTTTTCATGTTCATTGTTGATCATAGTGGCCTGAACAAAGTTTGTTCTAATATAGCATTAGTAGAAGTAGTAGTAGCAGTAAAAACTATAGTAAATATTGTTTGATTATCCTTCACTACTAAGAATAGGAGGGAAGGATATTAAAATGTAAAGTGGGAAGGATAGATCAGGTATGCTCCACCGGTAAAACTCTTCCTGAGACTTGAAAATTTAATAGAGTTCTTCTCATTAAATTTTTTCTTTCTCCCCTTGGTGCCTGACACACACACAAAGCAATACTCTCTCTCACACACACATAATACAGAACATAAGAAAAATTTGACCCCCCAAATATTTGGAGGAACACTGAGTCAACTGCATCCTACTGCAAAAGGTTTCAGAAAAGAAAAAAAAGAAACATAATATTTTACCACAGGCTGTTTTTCTCTGTGAATATCTGTCTGTGCATATAAGTAAATATATGTCAATGGAACTTATCTGATGTGTCAGGAGTTTGAAGTTATAACCCAGAATCTGCACATCAATTTCCCGTATGTATTCACACTCAAGCCAAAACATCTGTTAGGTCTGAGAAAATAAGCAGACACTTTTGTACATGGCTGAGTTGCTCAGTGGCTCTGGGCATGCACGACTGACTGAGATTCCAAAGAGACCCCACCCTTTCTTCCTTATTGTCAACACTAGAACTGAACGACCTACAGTGAATCTCACCATCGTGGTCTCACCCTGCAACACTCCCCAGCACATGCCCACCAGATACCAGCCCAGCTAGGGCATGAATGGGGCACTTCAGGACAAGGCAGGGTGAGCACCTGTCCTGCCCAAAGGGTGTTAACAACACAGCCCTGAGTTCCTCTCCTGTTGAAGAGCCCTTCTCTCCTGTTTCCTGCTCTGAGATTGAACACAAGGAAGCAGTCCCCTGCCTGGACCAGGCTCCAGAGCTCTGTGCAGGGAACTGTCAATCAGGATGGGCCATAGTTATAGGGACAGGGTCCCTGGACCTGATCTCCCCACAGAGGTGCCATTATCATGTCATCTGTAGTAGGGGTGACACTGTCTGCATGGAGAGTCTGGGGCGTCTCCAATGAGGAGCAAATCTTATCCCCAGTGCTCAATCACCCTCATCCACGTCTGGGGATTAGTGACAACTCCTGCGAATTACTGAGAAGATCTACATGAGCAGCTGAGCAGAGGTCAGGAAAGTTTTCCACATTCCCTGTGGAAGTTCAGAGTCAAAAGTTGTAATCTGTGGTGGAGTTGGAACTCGAGGTTGGGTCTAGGGTTCCTTTTACACTACTATACAACTATATGGTTTTTCCCAATGGGCATTTTTTTCTTTTTTTTTTAATTGAAGTATAGTTGATTTACAATGTTGTGTTAGTTTCAGGTGTGCAGCAAAGTGACTCAGATATATATATGTATAATATATATAATATGTGTATATACATTATATATATATGTTCTTTTTCAGATTCTTTTCCCTTACAGGTTATTATAAAATATTGAATATAGTTCCCTGTGCTATACAGTAGGTTCTTATTCGTTATCTATTTTATATATAGTAGTGTGTATATGTTAATCCCAATCTCCTAATTTATCCCTCCCCACCTTTCCCCCTTTGGTAACCATAAGTTTGTTTTCTATGTCTGAGTCTCTTTCTGTTTTGTAAACAAGTTCATTTGTGTCATATTTTAGATTCCACATATAAGTGATAGCATATATTTGTCTTTCTGTGTCTGACTTACTTCACTTAGTATGATAATCTCTAGGTACATCCATGTTGCTGCAAATGGCATTATTTCATTCTTTTTTCTGGCTGAGTAATATTCCATTGTATAGATGTACCACATCTTCTTTATCCATTCCTCTGTCGATGGACACGTAGGTTGCTTCGATGTCTTGGCTATTGTGAATAGTGCTGCCTTGAACTCCCAATGGGCGTTTTGGTCAATGCTCTCATGTTTCTCAAATCAGGCTGTCACCTGTGATTGGCTCATACTGAACATTTCCATTTGATCTGGAATCTGGCCTCTCCCTTAAATACCATGATTCTTGCTACATGTAGCCCCAGGTCTTTTAAGCCTGGAGGGTATTCCATGTAAAGTTAGTCTATCCCACCTCAGAATCCGTGAGCATCCCTAATGGCCACCTGATTCCACTGGGGATCATGACGTGCTACATAAATCACCCAGAGAGGACTGCTTCCAGGAATTCCCTGGCAGTCCAGTGGTTAAGACTCAGCGCTTTCACTGTAGGGCCCTGGGTTCAATCCCTGGTCAGGGAACTAAGATCCCACAAGCCACATGGCGTGGCCAAAAAAACTAAGGAAAGAAAAAAAAAAAAAGAGTACTGCTCCCTTGTCCCTCATTGGACAACCAGTCTTTCCTTCTTTATTTTGAGGATTTATCTCAGGAAGTAGTATTCCTAGACATACAGACAGGATTCAGGGGACCTTAATATATAAGACAGATAGAAGGATAGCATCAGAATGCTCTAAAAATGAGGAAAAGGCCAAAAACCAAATGACAAACTGGACAAAATAATAAAGAGAAACTTCACAAGATAGATGAAAAGATTCACCCTAAATCATATGAATGTTAATTATGACAAGTCATTCAATTTTTAAAGATCGATTTGGATATTCTATATTTTTTTGCATTTTCATATTATTTTTAGAATAAGCTTGCCAATTTAAACAATGGTGGCAGAACAAAAACAACACAAGCAGGATTGGATTATCTTTGGGAACTGTCAACTCTTTAGATCAAACTAGGGGTATGTATAGGGTCAGCAGGTATATGGGAAACCTCTGTATTTTCCTTCAATTTTGCTGTGAATATGAAACTTCTCTAAAAATAAAGTTTATTAAAAATGGGGGAGGAATGGATTGGGAGTCTGGGATTAGCAGATGAAAACTATTATATAGAGAATGGATGAACAACAAGGTCCTACTGTATAGCACAGTGAACTATATTCAATATCCTGGGATAAACCATAATGGAAAATATGAAAAAGAATGTGAAGTGGTGCTGGGAAAACTGGATAGCTACATGTAAAAGAATGAAATTAGAACACTTCCTAACACCATATACAAAAATAAACTCAGAATGGATTAAAGACCTAAATGTAAGGCCAGACACTATCAAACTCTTAGAGGAAAACATAGGCAGAACACTATATGACATAAATCGCAGCAAGATCCTTTTTGACCCACCTCCTAGAGAAATGGAAATAAAAACAAAAATAAACAAATGGGACCTAATGAAACGTCAAAGCTTTTGCACAGCAAAGGAAACCACAAGACGAAAAGACAACCCTCAGAATGGGAGAAAATATTTGCAAACGAAGTAACTGACAAAGGATTAATCTCCAAAATATACAAGCAGCTCATGGAGCTCAATATCAAAAAAACATACAACCCGATCCAAAAATGGACAGAAGACCTAAATAGACCTTTCTCCAAAGAAGGTATACAGATTGCCAACAAACACATGAAAGAATGCTTAGCATCATTAATATTAGAGAAATGCAAATCAAGACTACAATGAGGTATCACCTCACACTGGTCAGAATGGCCATCATCAAAAAATCTACAAACAATAAATGCTGGAGAGTGTGTGGAGAAAAGGGAACCCTCTTGCACTGTTAGTGGGAATGTAAATTGATACAGCCTCTATGGAGAACAGTATGGAGTTTCCTTAAAAAACTAAAAATAGAACTACCATACGACCCAGCAATCCCACTACTGGTCATATACCCTGAGAAAACCATAATTCAAAAAGAGTCAGGTACCACAATGTTCACTGCAGCACTATTTACAATAGCCAGGACATGGAAGCAACCTAAGTGTCCATTGATAGATGAATGGATAAAGAAGATGTGGCACATATATACAATGGAATATTACTCAGCCATAAAAAGAAATGAAATTGAGTTATTTGTAGTGAGGTGGATGGACCTGGTGTTTGTCATACAGAGTGAAGTAAGTCAGAAAGAGAAAAACAAATACCGTATGCTAACACATATATATGGAGTCTAAAAAAAAAAAAGGTTCTGAAGAACCTAGGGGCAGGACAGGAATAAAGACGCAGACCTAATAGAGAATGGACTTGAGGACACAGGGAGGGGGAAGGGTAAGCTGGGACGAAGTGAGAGAGTGGCATGGACATATATGCACTACCAGATGTAAAATAGATAGCTAGTGGGAAGCAGCTGCATAGCACAGGGAGATCAGCTCCGTGCTTTGTGACCACCTAGAGGGGTGGGATAAGGAGGGTGGGAGGGAGATGCAAGAGGGAGGGGATGTGGGGATACATGTATGCATATAGCTGATTCACTTTGTTATACAGCAGAAACTAGCAGAACACTATAAAGCAATTATACTCCAATAAAGATGTTACAAAAAAAAGAATGTATATATATGTATAACTGAGTCATTTTGCTGGACAGCAGGAATTAACACAACATTGTAAATCAACTACACTTCAATAAAATAAATCTTTAAAATGTATTATACTCAACAAAAATAAAACTCTATATAGGGCCAGTAAGGCATTAATAATTTATTGTAGAGGCAATAGAGAATTAGGTAATGTTTGATTATGACAGTGAGGTATTGATGTGTATTTGAAAAAGAAAACATTGAAGTAAACTGTGTAGATACATTTGAAAAATACCGATTTCTTTTAAAAAATGGAGTAGCATATGGTAAAGGATAAGTAGAGATCTGGAAATATACTTTTTTACTAAACCAGAAAACTGATGAAAACTAAATTTGGACAAACTAAAAATGAAAGGTCCTGTTGGGATGTTAGATGTAGTGAATAAATTCTAAAATCTATAGATACATTCTGGCAGCAGTTCTATGTCAGAAGTGTCAGAGGATCGTGGTTCCTTCAAATCCAAGTTCCTACATCCCAAGACATCCGGTAAGAAAATAAAGTCATGCTTTCCCAAGTGTTTACCCATTTAATGTATTTGTTCTTCTAAACATTGTGAGGCAGGATGGGAACTTTCAAGATGGGGCATAGAGGACTTAGGCACAGACGGCACATCCCACAATCATGTTGCTAGAATACTGTGAAGGAAGAGCTCTGAAATCACCGTCCCCACTGCCCTGGTGAACAATTTACAGGACAGGGTGTGTCAGGGGGAGAAATGCCCATTGCGACCCAGGGGAAGCCTTTGTGAGAAGATTACTTTAGGACATTCCCTGTCAGCCAAGCACACCCCTGATCCTGTGCTCGTAATCAATCCAGAGACTGTGTGAAATGGTCAGCTGGGGGTTCGTCTCTTCTACCTCTGTCAGCAGCATCTGAATTTCCTCATCATATGAAGATTTATTCAGGCTGGGAAAATACAAAAAAAAAAAAGAGTTTTCTTAACTTGACCCATGATTGTTGGCCTCTCTACACCCCAGTGGCTACTTCCTCTCCACTCTTTCCTAGAAATGTCTGGGAGAGCTGTACTGACTGTGCAAAGAATGCACGAAACTTTCCTAGAGACTAGGAAAGTGAGGAAGAGGGATCTGAACCATTTTGTTTATCCTCTGCAGGTCATCAGGGTCCTGGCAAACGGAAGGCATTCAAATATTCATTCTACGGACATCAGCTACACACACTCTAAATGCAAACATAATGTTCCAAACAATATTAACTGCTACTCTTGCGGAAATGTACTTCTGGGTCAAGACTCCGCTCAGTCCTTTACAGAACCCCTTCCAGCTCTGAGTTGGGGTTACATCTTTGCGGGCAAGGTAAGTAGGAGATGGTGTTTATAGGAAAGCAGTCATTCTTGCCTGGGGGTGATTTTGCCTCTCAGGGGACATTTGACAATACCAGGAGCCTTTAAAACAATTTCAGGGAATAGATGTGATAGGCATTCTTTTTAAAAGTTAGTTAATTAAAATTTCATTGAGTTATAATTGACATACAACATTGTGTTAGGTTAAGGTGTGCAATGCATTGGTTTGATACGTTTACATATTGCAAAATGATTACCACCATAGCGTTAACTAACACATCTTTCATATTGCACAATCTCTCTCTTTTGATTGAACAATTAAAATCTTGCCTATCAGCAATTTTGAAGTTTTTTGTTTTGTTTTGTTTTGTTTTTATTGGCCACGTGGCTTGCAGGATCTTGGTTCCCCGACCAGGGATTGAACCAGTGAAAGCACAGAGTCCTAACCACTAGACCACCAGGGAAGTCCCTGAAGTTTCCATTTTTGATCATCCATGACTGGAGGGAGGTGTCCCGGGGAATGGAACGTGTGGGCAGAGACCAGAGATACTACCCAACTTCCTGTGATGCACAGGACAGCTCCGTATAGCAAAGAAATCTCCAGCCCAAATGTGAACCATGCCCACGCTGGGCAAACCTACGGCAGTCCAACCTCCCTCTGAGGTCGCTCAGCACCGGGGGAAACAATGTCCACTCACCCAAGCATCTGCAGGCCACATTCCAGACTGATCAAGGCTTCACACAGCACCACCGCCCCATCACGGTCCAAGCTAATCCATTCCAAGTTCATGCACCTCAGTGATTTGCAGAGAGTGAAAGCCAAGGCCAGGTCCTCACAACAGGCAGAGGTGAGCTCACACATCTCCAACCTGCATGGGGAAACACCACCTCGAAATGCGGATTCCACGCCTCTGAGAGGAGACTTTACAATCTAGACAAGTCCTTCTCCACCGGGGCACATGTGGCAGTGTCTGGAGACATCTGACACACATGAGGATTGCTACTAGCATCTCATGGGTGGAGAGAGGCCAGAGATGCAGCTAAGCATCCCACAATGCACGGGACAGCCCGCTTCCCCGCACAGCAAACCACCACCCCGTCCCAGATATCAGCCGTGCCAAGTGTGAGCAAACCCTGGATTTACGGCTGGCATTTTACTTATCAGATTGTTCCAGACACAGTTGTCTTTAAACATGCTTCCCCTTCATCCCTTTAATCCTCTAGCTTTTCCTCTTCTTGAAGTAGGTAAGCTTTCCCAACGTCAGCGGACACTCACCCAAGAGTCTCTAATTTACACTTAGGATGCTTCAAAGCTTCACATAACTGTTTGACACCAGCATCATATATCTTATTGTTCCCTAGTTTCAGGGTTTTTAGTTTTTCACTGTGAATAAGAACAGCAGCAAGGTCCACACAGCAAACAGAAGTGAAGTAACAGCCTATCAACCTGGAGGAAAAAAAAATACACAAAATTCTCCTAGAGACACAAATATATACGATCATGAGGTCCAATCTGGAATGGCTTCACTTATGTTCACTTATTCCTGTAAAGGTAGAAATACTCAAGTACTCCTATGATGATGATGATGGTAGAGATGAAACAATGTCTCCATTTCTCCACTTTCTTCACTCTGCCCAACACCCTGCAGTTCTGCTGCGCTGCCTGGTCTCTCCCCCCAGGGCCTCTGCCCTTGCTGGTTGTAATACTCTTGGTCCAAATATCAGCGGGGCTACCCCCTTACTCCCTCCGAGTCTCTGTACAAATGTCACCTCGCTGAGGACTTCACTGAATATTTCATATTATATCTCCTATGTATCTCCTGCCCCCAAGCTCATGATGTAGAGCTTCCATATGACCCAGCAATCCCACTCCTGGGCTTATATCTGGAGAAAACCATAGTTCAAAAAGATACATGCAACCCTATGTTCATCGCAGCAACATAGGTCCATGGATGGACCTAGAGATTGTCATACTGAGTGAAGTTAGTCAGACAGAGAAAGACAAATAGCATATGATATTGCTTATATGTGGAATCTCAAAAAAGGGTATAAATGAACGTATCTACAAAACAGAAATAGAGTTACAGTTGTAGAAAACAAACTTATGGTTACCAGGGGGAAAAGAGGGGTGAGGGATAAAATGGGAGATTGGGATTGACATATACACACTACTATATATAAAATAGATAACTAATAAGGACCTACTGTCTAGCATAGGACCTCTACTCAATACTCTGTAATGACCTCCATGGGAATAGAATATAAAAAAGAGTGGATATATGTATATGTATAACTGATTCACTTTGCTGTACAGTGGAAACTAGCACAACATTGTAAATCAACTATACTCCAATAAAAATTAATTTAAAATAGTCAATAGTGCTGATTGAGAAACCATGATAGACACACATATGCACACATACTGGCAACTTCACACTCACAGGTGTGTGCGTGCACGTGTGTGTATGTGTATCTACATGTGTGCATGCCACTCCATGGAAACAGGGATGACGGAGGGTTTCATTTACCGATTTACCTTATCTGCCCGGTAAAAGGAACGATTGATCCTCATGTTGTGTCTGTCATTCATTGCGTGTTTCGAAGGGCCAGCCATTGATAATAGTACTTTATGTGCATTATTCCCAGTGGCTGCCTCCATCTTTTTTTTTTTTTAAATTGAGGTATAGTTGTTTTACGGTGTTAGTTTTTACTGTACAGAGAAGTGGAGTTCCCTGTGCTCTACAGCAGGTTCTCATTAGTTATCTATTTTATACATAGTAGTGTGTATATGTCAATCCCAATCTCCCAGTTCATCCCGCCACCCCACCGCCATCTTTTGAGGTGGGAAGTATAATTATCCTCATGTTACACTTGGGGAGAGGTGAGGAACCCTCACAAGTTCACACGGCTAGTTTAGGGCACTTGGGACTCAATTTCCCATCTTTCCAAGGACAGAGACCCAACTCCAGAGTAGCAAGCCCTACCAAGTCCTGACAAGCCCTACAGTCAAGACACACATGCATCAGCGAGCCCCAGAAATATCACGTGGGGTAAACATGTAGCCTAGTTTTTTTTTTTTTCTTCAGCAGACTCCATGCTTTTCCCCCCTTCCTGTTTCCTTCCCAGGATGCCAACAGCCAAAAAGGAAATGCTGACATTCACGCAAATCACAGCCAGACCTACCACAACTCCTGTAGGTTGCAGTTTGGGTGCTTCAGTGATTCACATAGAGTTATCACTCCATCATCTTCCAGGAAATTTAGCCCCAGATCGAGAAAAGACAGGGATTTGTTGCACAGAAGGACTTGGGAGATGTAGTCGCAGGCTACAGAGGTGAGGCAACAGTACATCAATCTGCAAAGACACACATACTTCATCCGTCAAGCTATTTAAGCTCTGCAGGGTAATATTTTCATGAAACTCCATGTAAAAACTTTCTTGTATTCCGTGGTCACTTAGAAAAATAGGAGGATTAAAATGTGCAGCAGGTGTGGAAATACAGAAGGATGTGGACCACAGGGTCCCAAACTGGGGAATGGAATCTCGATCCCAGTTCCAAGTCAGATCACCACCAGCTGGATGAACTTGGACAAAATCATCCCTTCTCTGTGACACAGGGTGCTTATCATTTATAATAGCTGGACAACATCCTATTTCACATTTTTCTTTTAAAATGTTATTTTAAAAAATTTGTGACTATGAGTTCTTGTCTACTCACTATTGGGAATTTAGAAAATAAAGGGAAGCATACAAGTTGCAACCGGGCAGATCAAGACTGAATGTGACCTCTGAATATAGTTGGTTTAGCTGACATTTCATGCGGAATTCTACACTTCTAGCTATCACACACAAGCCAGATACCTGGGACTCCACAGCAGATGGTTACATGGCAAATAACAGGTGGAAGGGATCAGAAACCCACCCTAGGTGGGGCAGGCACGGTCCAGTTCACCTCACTCCCCCAGCTCTCCCATCCACCCACCGACTCCCGTTACCTCCCTGGCTCCTTCAGGGGCATCTCAGAATGTCACCTTTGGCAGGAAGAATGCTCAAGTCTTTGATTAGCAAACACTACTCACTCATGGTGGGTTTTCCCTTTCAGTTTTTGAATTTTTGAAATCAGACAATAGGCAACTGATTCATACTTGTTTTGATGAAATATGTTTTCTCCAACATTTAAAAAAAACTAAGACTTTAATGGTTGCATAATATAATATCTGATGGTTCCATGACCCTACAATTATACATTCCCTGAATCTCTGCATTTGTATTTTTATACTTTCTGCCATTTTAAGTTATATGGAATTAACACCCTGCATCAAAAATTTTTGGAAGCTCTGAGGTTTATTATTAATGACTTTTCATTTGTTTCTTGATTTATTAGCCAACTTACTTTGCAAAAAAAACTTAGTGCTTTCGATCATACTATAAATTTGCCCATTTTGCAGAATTCTGGCCAAGTGGAATATATTTTTTAAATTTGTACTTTTGTTTAAAAGGGTATTAAACATTTAAATATTAAAAATTTTAACTACTAAAAACAGGTTGAACATTAGGGGATTGGGGTAAGGGCTATAAGAGAATTTTTGTGCTATTTTTCCAAATTTTCTGCAAGTCTAGTTTTTATTTTGAAACTAGTTCAAAATAAAAAGTTTAAAAAAATGGGTTGAACATTTTTTTCTTTTAAAATTACTAGTGACTTTCTTGCATCTTTAGTAGTCTTTCATTTTTAAGGAATAAAGATTCAAGTTTAAAAACAAAAAAAAAGTTAAATGATGTATTTTAAAGAACTCTTAGATAAACACAGCCCGTTTAAGTGACCAGTTGTTGAATACACTTTAATTCTACTTATTGTATAATATCATGCAGGATTTAATAGCCAAATCCTTTCATCTTCCAATATGTCATTTCTTTTGTACCTCTAAAGATTTTTCGGTCTAATCTTTATAGTGCAGAGTTTCTTCCTTATTTTTTTAATAGTTTGGTTTTAATGTTTAATGTTCCTGGACCTTATTTTAGTTTTGATTTTCTTTTACAGTCTAAAAAGTCATCTTAGTAATAATATTCTCACCTTCTACGGTAAATACCACTTTGGATGTGTATGTAATACATAGGTCTATATACACATACACACCTGTGCATGCACATACACACAAATAAAAGTTTTGTTTCTAGACTACTTACTCGCTTCCATAGACTTGGGTGTCCTTGCACCTGTCCCCTACTTTAAGGCATTTTTTTATTTAGCACTAAGTTTCTCCTGTGGCCTCACTGGGTAAATAGAAAACCCTTTCTCTTGCCCCTAACAAAGAAGCAGTTTGTTTTATATCTTAGCAACAAGAAAGAAGTGGAGACATGGTTCCCAGCGATAACCTAGAACCTATGCAACCCCACACCGGCAAGTAATCAAGTGAATTCCTTTTTCTTCATTATTTATACTGTCCCCCTCCCCAGCCCCCAGTACACCTACAGAGACATCGTCCTTCTTCATGATAACCAAGATTTATTGGGCTCCAAATTAGATGCCAGGCATCTAAGGGCTAGTCTTACATCTCTTGAATTCAAACTCATGGCTCCTCTGTGGGGCAAATATTTGTATCTGCTCCATTTTGCTGGACCGTTCGGGGTCCATGGGCATGCTCTGCCATCTCCCCCCTCCCCCAGGGCTCCCCTCCCCCACGCTGACTCACAGCAGCGCCTCCAGGGCACAGGCTGGATCCTTCAGGGCGTCACACAACACCCTCACTCCTTCGTCCTTCAGGGGATTATCTACCAAGGAGAGAAGCTTCAGCTTCTTGTTATGGACGAGAACAGAGGCGATGTCTTCGCAGGCTTCATCCGTGATGTCACATTTTCCCAACCTACACGAGAGACACGTGTGGTGGGATGGTGTATGCACAACCGACCCTGGACCACATCCTGGCTTCTAATCCCACACCTGGCAGTTCCAGACTCTGTAAAAGCACGGATGTCATTATATGACTTTCCTCACGAATCCCTTATTGCTTTAGGAAAGCAGTAAGTTAGGAAAACGTCTGAGCCCGTGCTTCTCAACAATGTTTTGGACACAGCAAAGAATGATCTGGACCTCAATAAGTCTGATTATCTGATTATTCATCATCAGTAGTTATAAGGTTGAGAAACCCTGGTCTGAGCCTTAATGCAGCTCAAAAGAACATCTCATGGGCTAGAGCAGGCTTCTCAACCTGAGCACTGTCGACATTGTGGGCTAGATCATTCCTTATTGTGGGGGCTTCCTGTGTGTTGTAGGATGTTGAAGGGAATCCCCGACCTCTACCCACCAGATGTCTAGAGCATCCTTCCCATGTAATCATGACCATCAAAACTGTCTCCACGATTAACAAACACTAGTGACCTAATCATTTAGAACAACTTCCTCCCTAAAGTGCTTTTTCCATTAACTCACCCTTTTTTTGTTTCAGCAGAGTGAGTTCAACTTTCTTTCCTATTGCAATAGTCTTAACTCTCTCCTACTGCAAAATCTTTTTTTTAATTAAAAAAAAATTTTTTTTGATGTGGACCATCTTTAAAGTCTTTATTGAATCTGTTACAATATTACCCCTGTTTTTTATGTTTTTTTGGCTTTTTGGAGCAAGGCATGTGGGATCTTAGCTCCCCGACTAGGGATCGAACCCACACCCCCCGCATTGGAAGGCGAAGTCTCAACCACTGGACCGCCAGGGAAGTCCCGCGATAATCTTAAATGAAATCTCCCTTGCTATTTAAAAAAAAAAAAGTCTCTAGATATGGACACCTCCTAACAGAGGATGAAACTATCCTCTGTTGAGAATTATTGGGCTGGAGAGAACCTGATTTTGAGGACTTCCCACTCCCAATACCAAACTGAAGTCAAGAGCACAGCTGGTCTGCCCCAAAGAAACAAAGATTCTACCTATAAACTGTGTACAACTGACTCCTGGTTTCCTAGATCTGTTACCCAAGTCTTATGCTACTGTGTAAAATGAAACACTCTATGCCAATGGCATAATGTAAAACAGGGCAAATACTAAGGAATTTTGTAAGCTCCCCCTGAGTAGAGAGAGCTAGTGTAGAAGAAAAGAATCGTTATGATACGGAAACAGCTAGAACGATAAATAGGGTCAATAGCAAGCCTGTATGTTCAAACAACTCTTATGCATGGACCCTGTCTCTCCTGATGAATCTTGACAGGTGAAATTAACCAAGTGTATGTGATCTATCTATCATATTACTGGTGGTGAGAAGAGTGTATTCTCTTGGTCGGTTTAATGAGTTGTTTTTGTTTATTGCTACTTCTATTACTCCGCTGTTCTTCCTGCTGAAAAACGGATTGAGCCTGTTTAAGAAATCACCCAATGATGCTAAGCGCATCCCAGATAATTTTCAAGAGGAAGAAATGACTTTGGGCAAATCACTTTCCCTCCAGCCTCAACGTTATCATCTGCCAGATTACAAGATCACACTTGTGATCATCTATAATCTTTCTCATTTTAAGTTTCTCTGACTATCTTCAGGAAAAAGAAATTGGAGTTATGGTTTTGGCATGGTCGGTTGACAGCAGAGCCAAGGAGAATCAGATAAGGTGTCCATGAGAAGTAATTCAAGTGAGTACCAAAGAAGGGAAAGACGGGACACACCTTCTGAGAGGAAGCCTTGCCCTTTAGAATCCATCCATCCTCATCTTACTAGGAGGTCTACCGATACTGAGATGGAAGTGGTGAAATAAGTAAGAGACAAAGACAGGAAAGAAAATAGGCATATTCGAACTGCAAAGTTCACATTGGAAAAATATATATATCGTGGACAACCCCGAGACTTACAGCAGTGCTTCTATGTTACACACTGGGTGTTTCAGCGTCTCACACAACTGCTTGACGTCCATATAGGAGACGCCAGTGCCATAGAGGTTCAGGTATTTCAAATGAGGGTTATGAAGAATGGCCTTAAAGAAGTCTAGGCTGTTTGCAAGGTTCGAAGCAAAGTTATACCTGCAAAAGATGAGGAAATAAGGTAACTCATGCAATGAAGTCCAAGCACAAAGCAAAATACCTGTTGCACAATTCTTCCTACTTTCCATGCTTAGGCTCCCAAAATTTTTTTTTGGATATCTGGTTACTGCTGCCTATAAATTCTCTCTCGGATCTTCAGACGCCAGATGCTTAGATGTCGCCTGTTTCTGCGAAGTCCTTCCACTTCTGAATACTACCACAGATATTATAAGGGAAGAGAATCAAACTTACCCCATATTAACCTCTAAGCACCATGAGGGGAGAAATACCATGTTTGTACCTCCTTGCATCCTAGGCCTGGCTTGGTGCTTCCCATCCAATAGAGACACATATATTCAAATTACTGTGTGCCAAGCCAGACTCTTCCCCAAGGAAAGGCTCCACTCCTGTTTAAAAACTGAGGTTGTTTTTAAAAGGAGACAATTTTTAAAAGCTAAAATAAAAAATAAAATAAATAAAAAGGAGGCAATATATTGGGTCGGCCAAAAAGTTTGCTTGGGTTTTCTGTAAGATGTCCATCAACAGAGGAATGGATAAAGAAGATGTGGTACATATATACAATGGGATATTCCTCAGCCATAAAAAGGAACAAAATAGGGGACTTCCCTGGTGGCACCGTGGTTAAGAATCCACCTGCCAATGCAGGGGACATGAGTTCGAGCCCTGGTCCGGGAAGATCCCACATGCCACGGAGCAACTAAGCCAGGACACCACAACTACTGAGCCTGCACTCTAGAGCCCGTGAGCCACAACTACTGAGCCCGTGCACCACAACTACTGAAGCCCACTTGCCTAGAGCCTGTGGTCCGCAACAAGAGAAGCCACCGTAATGAGAAGCCCACGCACCGCAAAGAAGAGTAGCTCCCGCTCGCCACAACTAGAGACAGCCCGTGAGCAGCAACAAAGACCCAATACAGCCATAAATAAATAAATAAATAAATAAATAAATAAATAAATAAATAAATAAATTTATTAAAAAAAGAAAAGGAACAAAATAGTGCCATTTGCAGAGACATGGACAGACCTAGAGACTGTCATACAGAGTGAAGTCAGTCAGAGAGAGAAAAACAAATGTTGTATAATATCGCTTGTATGTGGAATCTAGAAAAATGGTACAGATTAACCTATTTGCAAAGCAGAAATAGAGACAGAGATGTAGAGAACAAACATGGTTACCAACGGGGGAAGTGGGGGTGGGATGAATTGGGAGATTGGGATTGACATATATACACTAATATGTATAAAATAGATAACTAATGAGAACCTGCTGTATAGCACAAGGAACTCTACTCAGTGTTCTGTGCTGAGCTAAATGGGAAGGAAATCCAAAAAAGAGGGGATATATGTATATGTATAGCTGATTCACTTTGCTGTGCGGTAGAAACTAACACAACATTGTAAAGCAACTATACTCCAATACAAATTTTAAAAAATAAATAAATAGAATTACTAGTAGCTAAAAATAGAAAGTAAAAACTTGGGTTGAATTTATATTGAACATATGATCTACTATTGAAATTCATACTGAAATAAAATTTCTGAGTTTAAAAAAAACCGATTTTTTTTTAAAGGAGACAATTTTTAAAAGTTAAAATAAAAAATAAAATAAATAAAAAGGAGACAATATATTGGGTCAGCCAAAAAGTTCGTTCAGGTTTTCTGTAAGATGTTACGGGAACACCCAAACGAAATTTTTAACCAACCCAATATGTCATGGTTCAAGACTCGGGCTCCTGAGATAGAGAAGACTGCATTAGAATACTTGCTTTTCTCCTGGATATTTTGCAAGGTTGGGCAAATTAACTTAATGGTGGAGTTTCTTCATGAAACAAGTAGATAAGGTCATGATGGTTAAGAAATTACAATTTATTATAGTGCCTCCAACATGATCAGGCTTTGAGTTTTTAGTTTTTCTTTTTTTTTTTGGATGTGGACCATTTTTTTTTCATTATTTTTTATTTGCACTTATTTTATTGATTTACTTATATGTGTTTTCACCCATTTGTTTAGTAGGTTGTTTATTATTATTTTTTTAACATCTTTATTGGAGTATAATTGCTTTACAATGGTGTGTTAGTTTCTGCTTTATAACAAAGTGAATCAGTTATACATATACATATGTTCCCATATCTCTTCCCTCTTGCGTCTCCCTCCCTCCCACCCTCTCTATCCCACATTTGTTACAATATTCCTTCTTTTTTATGTTTTGGTTTTTTGGCTGTGAGGCATGTGGGACCTTACCTTCCTGACCAGGGATAGAACCTGCACCCGCACCCCCTTCACTGGAAGAAGTCTTAACCACTGGACTGCCAGGGAAGTCCCAGGTTTTGATTTTTTTTAATAACATATATTAAATGTATTATATATATATATATACTTTTTATAAATTTATATATGATTTATAAATACATGCCACACAGTGTGGCTCTCGGTGTCATGACTTAAGTGTACCCTGACTTCTCCACTCCTAATCGACTTTGAGAAATAACAAAGTAAATATTCTGCCATGTTCAAACACTAAAATGTGGCCCCCACTTGCCGCAACTAGAGAAGGCCCTCGCACAGAAACGAAGACCCAACACAGCCAGAAATAAATAAATAAATAAAATTAAAATGCGAATTATGCATTGGTCAGAAATAAAAGACAGATGTGAGGGACACAACAGCCTGGAAGACTTGTGGGAATTCCTGGCAGAGTGATGCCCTAAACGTATGAGCAATACCCCAGGCACTTCCTGCCCAGAGATGGATGGAGCCCAGGACAGCAGGGTGGGACTTGTAGGGATTTGAGGGAGGGGGTTAGTACAGTCAGGAGAAGACAGGCTGGCCCAGCGAACAAGGAGAAGTGCTACCATGGAAAGACAGGGAATGCCCTTGATATGCTGGCGACACCTGTGAGAAATGGGGGCGTCAGCAGGTCCTCTGAGCCACCTCACCACTGAACACACCGTGATCCACAGACCGGGCAGCTGCAGTGAACTCCAACACCAGGCCGGCAGTAAGCGCTGAGTCAGCAGACAAACGGTGGGAAAACAATCACAAGGGTGAACATCTAATCAATAATTGTCACCATCTACATCATCAGCACAGATCCTCAACCTCTTGGAAAGGAGACAGACTAAAATGGAAGTGTTGACAGGAACGCAGTTTGTTGGGGGTGTTTTTGCTTTCCTTAGAGTTAAGGAAAAAGTTAACAAAGCAAAAAGGGGGGTAAGGAGGGGAGGGATAAATGGGAAGATTGGGACTGACACACACACACTACTATATATAAAACAGATAACTAATAAGGACCTACCGTCTAGCACAGGAAACTCTGCTCAATACTCTGTAATGGCCTATATGGGAAAAGAATCTAAAAAAAGTGGATATATGTATATATATAACTGATTCACTTTGCTGTACACCTGAAACTAATACAACACTGTAAATCAAATATATGCCAATAAAAATTTTTTAAAAAAAAGCAAGAAGAACAGGATCTCAACCATCAGCAACTTATAATGTTGGTGAACTAAGAACCATGCATCCTTGGAGCCAGGCTGATGGGTTCAACTCCTGGCTCCACCCCTTGCCAATCTGTGTGACCTTGGGCATGTTTCTGAATCCTCCCAGGTGGTGGTTTTCTAGTGTGTACCAGGAGGTACTGAGACTGCCCACCTCATTAAGTAATTAAAGGCATATAATGAGCTAATACTGATATACTTGTAATAGTTGCCGGACACGGTGAGTGCTATAGTGAGAGCTAAGTGGACATTTAATCTCTTTGCCTGAGATTTAAAGAGCTCTTATTTTGATGGAGTAAGTGAATCAAACAACGGTTAGTGTAAAAACCTGACGCAATGAATAATCATTGATATAAAAATATTTTATAAGCTTACTAACCTTTTCTTCACATTTTGTGTCCTAACTCTATAAAAGTCTTAAGTTTATCTTGTTGATGTTAAAAGGGATGGTTTCAAGTTTTACCTCCCTAGTGTAACAGAGATAAGCAATCCTGATAGTTTTCCTAAACTTAAACACAAGCCTTCCCCCAAATTATTTTCTTTATTAATCATTTGTCAGTTCTAAGATTGAAAGGGCCCCAGTGAGAGCCAGTAAAATTAGGTTAAACAAAATTCCCACAGGGACCCATAATATCGAAATTTGTAAACTATTAGGGATAAAGAAGAAACTTAAGCACTACCAAAACCGAGGATTTTTTTAAAAAGATGATCTATAACTGAAGAATGGAAATGATCAATCTCTACATCTGCGAGTGAAATAATTCAGAGAAGGACACTATATGATCTCACTTCTATATGGGATCTTAGAAAAACACTAAACATAAATATTTGGTGGTTGCCAGAGATTGTGGATTGGGAGGATGAAATGGTAGAAAGTGGTCAAAAGTTATAAGCTTCCAATTATAAGATAAATAAGTCCTGGGGGTCTAAGGGTGACTATTGTTAACAACACTGTATTATATATTTGAAAGTTCCTAAGAGAGTAGATCTTAAAAGTTCTCATCCCAAGAAAAAAAAAAAATTGTAACTACATATGTAGGGTGATACATGTTAACTAAATAAACTTCTTGTGGTGATCACTGCAATATATACATGTATCAAATCATCACATTGTACCCCTAAAATGAATACAATGTTCTATGTCAATTACCCCTAAAATGAATACAATGTTCTATGTCAATTACACCTTGATAAAAACTGGGAAAAAATCTACATCTGCAAAGCTGAATTTAAGGAAATTCCCTGGTGGTCCAGTGGTCAGGACTCTGTGCTTTCACTGACGAGGGCCTGGGTTCTATCCCTGGTTGGGGAACTAAAATCCCACAAGCCACATGGTGTGCCCCCCCCCCAAAATTGTTTTTTTAAAAGAGCTGATAGTGGGAAGCAGCTGCATTGCACGGGGAGATCAGCTTGGTGCTTTGTGACCACCTAGAGGGGTGGGATAGGGAGGGTGGGAGGGAGATGCAAGAGGGAGAGATATGGGGATATATGTATACATATAGCTGATGCACTTTGTTATAGAGCAGAAACTAACACAACATTGTAAAGCAATTATACTCCAATAAAGATGTCCAAAAAAAGCTGAATTTAAGAAATAAATCAATAGAATTCAAAGAAACAAGGAAAAATAGGTTTAATAGTCAACATGTATTCTCATCATTAAAGGATACAGTTGCAAGGGAGATGTTTTTAGACTCAAGTTTACTCAAACTTTTGACTCAAATTTGCTCCTGGTAGAGACTCTTGGAAAAGCTCTTGGTATAGTGACATAGGATGAACAATGAATTCAGCTGGAAACAATGAGTCACAGAAGCAAGAATAAGCTAAGAAATTAGCAAATGTGTCTAAAAGAGGCACACACTTTTCAGTAACAACCTGATACCACATGGTATCTACATGGGAGGTAGATGGTACAAGGTGGGAAGTGGGTAGCAAAAGAAAGGAAAAGCATTCCAAGGGTGCTCCAGGTGAAAGATAGAGCTACTTACTAACTCAAGATCTTCTCACTTCAAAGAGCAATCCTTAATCTCTGCAATCACGCCAAACTACCTGTTCGTTCTCTTCGCTGGACAAATACTTAAGTTCCAGCTAGATGCCAGGGTGCTGGGTGTATATGGACACGAATATGACAGGCCAGGACTCAGAACCCAGAGCTTACCTTCTGTTTGGAGGCAATTACAACAGAAGAGTGGCAATTTCATAACTGATACTGAAATCAAACATAGGATGAGGTTCTAGAGTGGCTGGGCTGGGGGTCCAGGCTGCTTAACTGGGGGGAGGGGTGGTCAGAGAAGGCATTTGGAAGAGCTTGCCTGGTGAAAGTCTAGGCAAAGACTGACCAGAAAGGAAAGCAGCTGGAACAAATGTTCTGAGTCAGGAATGAGCTCGGTCAGGGATTTGAAAGAAAGTTAAGGTCCATGGGCCACAGCATACAATGGGGAAGCAGGTGAAGGATAAACCAGAGAGAAGGAAGGGAAAAGCTCAGATTCTGAATATTTTCCTAATGATGGGAAATCATGAAAAAGACTTCAAGGCATAATTTATTATTTTAAAAAAATTTCTCCACCTCCTAGAGTCATGAAAATAAAAACAAAAATAAACAAATGGGATCTAATTAAACTTGAAAGCTTTTGCCCAGCAAAGGAAACCATAAACAAAAAGACAACCCTCAGAATGGGAGAAAATATTTGCAAATGAAGCAACCAACACAGGATTAATCTGCAAAATATACAAACAGCTATACAGCTCAATATCAAAAAAACAAACCACCCAATCAAAAAATGGGCAGAAGACCTAAATAGACGTTTCTCCGAAGAAGACACACAGATGGCCAAGAAGCACATGAAAAGATGCTCAGCATCACTAATCACTAGAGAAATGCAAATCAAAACTACAATGAGGTGTCACCTTACACCAGTCAGAATGGCCATCATCAAAAAATCTACAAACAATAAATGCTGGAGAGGGTGTGGAGAAAAAGGAACCCTCCTGCACTGTTGGTGGGAATGTAAATTGGTACAGCCACTATGGAGAACAGTATGGAGGTTTCTTAAAAAACTAAAAATAGAACTACCATATGATCCAGCAATCCTACTCCAAGGCATATACCTGGAGAAAACCATAATTCAAAAAGATACATGCACCCCAATGTTCATTTCAGCACTATTTACAATAGCCTGGACATGGAAGCAACCAAAATGTCGATTGAAAGAGGAATGGATAAAGAAGATGTGGTACATATATACAATGGAATATTACTCAGCAATAAAAAAGAACAAAATAATGTCATTTGCAGCAACATGGATGGACCTAGAGATAGTCATATTGAGTGAAGTAAGTCAGACACAGAAAGACAAATATCATATGATATCACTTATATGTGGAATCTTTAAAAAATGATACAAATGAACTTATTTACAAAACAGAAACACAGACTTAGAGAATGAATTTATGGTGACGGGGGGGAAATGTGGGAGTGAGAGATAGATTGGGAGTTTGGGATTGACATGTACACACTATGTATAAAATAGATAACTAATAAGAACCTACTGTATAGCACAGGGAGCTCTACTCAATACTCTGTAATGGCCTATATGGGAAAATAATCTAAAACAAGAGTGCATACATGTATATGTATAACTGATTCACTTTGCAGTACACCTGAAACTAACACAGCATTGTGGATTAACTATACCCCAATAAAAATTTTTTAAAACAAAATCTGGTTTGTCTATGGAAAAATGTTTTGACAGAAGGCAAAACAGGATCCACGGAACAGAGTAGGAGGCTATTAGGAGTAGCAATTCCAGGGGAGTGATGATGGTTTCTGGAAGAAGAGTGGTGGTATGTAGAGATGCAGAAGTCGACTGACTCCCTGGCTCAGGTCGGGGTTGTGACCCAAGGACTCACAGAAATTGGTAGGTTCCCCAATACTACCACTGCCAACATTCCTTAAACCCTAAGCTTAGAGAAGGATTGGAACTGAAGTGGAGGGAATGACCCCAGGCCTCTTGTTCTGTATTCAGCTCAGCAATTACACTTTCATTTTATTTTTTTCTTTATTTTTTTAATGAATTTTCATTGGAGTCTAGCTGCTTTACAATGTTGTGTTAGTTTCTGCTGTACAGCAAAGTGAATCAGAGATACTTATACGTATACCCACTCTTTTTTAGATTTCCTTTCCATTTAGGTCACGACAGAGCATTAAGGAGAGTTCCCTGTGCTACACAGAAGGTTCTCATTCATTATCTGTTTTATACATAGTAATGTATATATGTCAATCCCAATCTCCCAGTTTGTCCCACCCCCCCCATCCCCCCTTGGTAACCATAAGTTTGTTCTCTACATCTGTGACTCTATATCTGCTTTGCAAATAAGTTCATCTGTACCATATTTCTCTTTTTAATGATTTCCTTTTTTTTAAATTAACGTTTATTTACTTTGGCTGCACCGCGCAGCGTGTGGGATCTTAGTTCCCCAACCAGAGATCGAACCCTCGCCCCTGCAGTGGAAGCGTGGAGTCTTAACCACTGGAGCACCAGGGAAGTCCCAGCACTTACACTTTTTAAAAATCTCATGTGCAAAAAAGAAAAGGAATAATAGTTCCCGATTCTAAGACATATGGCTGGACACCTTGGGGGGATAAATGACAAAACTTACCATCTCTATCTCATCTGGCCAGTGACAAATGAGCCTAATGATTTTTACTAGACACTGAGCTAAAGAACTCTAGATATGATAACAGTGACTGATTTCCATGCACACTGTGAAGAGGAACTGTTTTCCTCATTTTGCAACCTCAAGTTCCTGGGACGGACGTGCACATTTTAACTCATACCTTCACCCAGGTGTCTTGGATACCTGTTCTCCTTTATGCGGTCATCCACCTCATCTAAAATCAATGACAGATCTCTCAACTGTGAGACCATTGGTCCTCATTTTTCAATAAAATGTATATACTGAGCTCACTTATTAGCTTTATCTTTCACCGAGTTTCCAGAAGACTTTAAAAAAACAAGAGTGCAATGAGGTATATTTCTTACTATCCATGTAGGATCTAGAGCAGTTCATTTATGAGTCAGTTTCTTCATGTGAAATGAATAAACCATTTCCAGAATGCAAGGATCCCTTCATTCATTCGACATCAGTTTGATGAGCCCATGCAAAGCGCTGTATTTTGCTGGCCGGAGATATGGGGGTAAACAAGGGAGATGTCTTTTCTCTCCTCATGGGGGTTAGTCAGAGAAACACTGTGTCCCAAGACCTCTCCCAGCTTTGGTGACTTCCTAGGCTCACAAGTTCTGGTACATAGCCAAGAAGTGACATTTAAGGTGAAGGAGGAGTTAAATTTAACTTGAAAGTGACAAGCTTGTGGGATTGAAGACAACAGGATGGCCCAGAGCAAACCAAGGTAATCAAAGTATCAGAGAAGGCCATCCTCAAAAAGTCTACAAACAATAAATGCTGGAGAGGGTGTGGAGAGAAGGGAACCCTCCTGCACTGTTAGTGGGAATGTAAATTGGTGCAGCCACTATGGAGAACAGTATGGAGGTTCCTTAAAAAACTAAAAATAGAGCTACCATATGACTCAGCAGTCCCACTCCTGGGCATATATTTGGAGAAAACCATAACTCAAAAGGATACATGCACCCCAATGTTCACAGCAGCACTATTTACAATAGCCAAGACATGGAAGCAACCTAAATGTCTATCAACAGAGGAATGGATAAAGAAGATGTGGAATACATATACAGTGGAATATTCCTCAGCCATAAAAAAGAATGAAATAATGCCATTTGCAGCAACATGGATGGACCTAGAGATGATCATACTAAGTGAAGTAAGTCAGACAGAGAAAGACAAATATTATATGTGGAATCTTAAAAAAATGATACAAATGAACTTACTTACAAAACAGAAACAGACTCACAGATTTCGAAAACAAACTTATGGTCACCAAAGGGGAAAGGTGGTGAGGGGAGGGATAAATTAGGAGTTTGGGATTAACATATACACACTACTATATATAAAATAGATAACCAACAAGGACCTACTCTATAGCACAGGGAAATCTACTCAGTATTCTGTAATAATCTATATGGGAAAAGAATCTGAAAAAGATTGACTATATGTATATGTATAACTGAATGACTTTGCTGTACACCTGAAACTAACAAAACATTGTGAATCAACTATACTCAAATATAAAATAAAAATTAAATTAAAAAAATTTACATAGAAAAAAAAAGTATTTCTGTACATAAATGCAGTCTCTCCACTAGAGAAACACCTCCTTTCCCTGACTACCTACCTTTAATAAAAAGCATTCTTTTTACCCTAAAAAAAAAAAAAAAGTATCAGATGTGGTGCTCCAAGGACAATGGTGCTTCAAGGACAAAGCATGACGCTGTCTGAAAAAGTTTCAGCGTTACACCCCTTACTGGACTCTTAATCGCCCTCCCCACCATGTTGCCATGGTTATGAAATTCCTGAGCCCACCTGGGTGACGCCCACCTGGGCAACAGGACCTGTCCCAAATAAGGAAAGGCATCTGGCCTGTCCCACTCCCACCCTATAGAAGGAAGCTATATGTGCCTCGACCAATCAGTAAACGAAATTTTCACCTCAGACCATTCCTTTGTTTTCTGGCTATAAAAACTGATCAATAGCACGTGTTCGGGCTTGACTCTCCCAGACTACTGGGAAGTCCACCTGCTGTTCTGGTAGTGACCCTTCCCTCTAACAAATTCTGTCTTCTTTACATTCTGCCTTGTGTCTGGACATTCTTTTCCAACCCGCGTTTGGACCACGACATCAGAGAAGGGCTGTGAGCTTCTCTATGCTTCTGGTACATGTTTTGTAAAAAGGTGATGAAAAGATTGTTATGAGGGTTAAAAGACAAAGGAGAAGATGCATTTTAAGCAACCATCTCTGTGCCAAAGAAGTGTTCTATACATGTTACCTCTTCTCTGTGCTATTCTTCTTATTTTTCTCTTTTATGAACTTAAGGCTCTTTTCCCACCTGTCCTCAGCACCCTCCTCCTGCGTTACCTGGGAAACATCTATTCTCAGTCCATCAGCATCCAAGCAAACATCACCAACTACCAGGACTGTTCCCTCTTAGGTTCCCCAAGCAAGTTTTATTGTACACGTCACTATAGTTAAAATACTTGTTACAGAGAAACCGAAACGGGGACCACAGTTCAAACACATCCCTACACCAAAACACATGCAGTCTTGTAACCCAAAGGAAAAACCGATTTCCCTGAAATGCCGATTCTGCTTCTTAAACTTAAGATTTCTCCAAGTCAGCATGAACTTGCAACTCCCCAGCTAACTGGCTGTGCACAAGTGAGCTGATGCCATGGGAAGGAAGGTATAGTTCTAGGGACCACTCACAACAGAAAAAAAAATGTTCTTTCTCATCCAGGCTTTGTAACCTGAGCTGTAGCTGCTGGGAACTGAGCTTCTTGACCACGTTCAGTTTTAAAGTCTCCCTGTTTGTCCACAGTTTGTGTCTCACTCAGTAAAACATTTGAATCAAGGAAAGCACTCAGCATTTTCTTTTGAAACACTGGATTGTAGCTTGGGTTGTCAAAAGAAGCCAGAGTAGAAAGAATGACACCCTGCTATTGACTTAAAGAATAGGTGAAGATCCGACTTACACGAACTTCTGGAGTTTACAGACAGGCTGAGCCAACGTCCTGCAGAGAATTGCCAGGGAGGCCTCGTCGAACTGACAGTTGTCCAAATCTAACATCTGGAAGTTCTCGCTGGCAGTAAATGCTGAGCAGAGATCCCGCCAGAGGGAGAGCTTCTCGATGGTACTACAGGAAGACAAACACCGTGATTCTCCAGTGGCTCAATTTAACTAGTTCCTTAAAAAACTAAGAACAGAGCTAGTATGTGATCCAGCAATCCCTCTCCTGGACATATATATCTGTAGAAAACCATGGTTCAAAAGGACACAGGCACCCCAGTGTTCATTGCAGCAATGTTTACAATAGCCAGGACATGGAAGCAACCTAGATGTCCATTGACAGATGAACGGCTAAAGAAGATGTGGTCCAGGGACTTCCCTGGTGGCCCAGTGGGTAAGAATCTGCACCTCCAGTGCAGGGCGCTCAGGTTCGATCCCTGGTCGAGGAACTAGATCCCACATGCATGCCACAACTAAGAGTTTGATGCTGCAACTAAGACTCCACATGCCGCAACTAAGAAGCCCACAGACCGCAGCTAAAGATCCTGCATGCCGCAACTAAACATGCCACAATGAAGATCCCAAGTGCCACAACTAAGACCTGGCACAGCCTAAATAAATAAATAAATAAATAAATAAATTTTTTAAAAAGCTGTTCATATTATAAAAAAAAAAGATGTGGTCCATATATACAATGGAATATTACTCAGCCATAAAAAAGAATGAAATAATACCATTTGCAGCCACATGGATGGACCTAGAGATGATCATACTAAGTGAAGTAAGTCAAAGAAAGACAAATATCATAGGGTATCACCTATATGCAGAATCTTAAAAAAAATGATACAAATGAACTTATTACAAAACAGAAACAGAAAAAAAGAAACAGACTCAACAGGCTTAGAAAACAAACTTATGGTCACCTAAGGGGAAAGGTGGGGAGGGGATAAAGTAGGAGTTTGGGACTGACATATACACACCACTATATATAAAATAGATAACCAACAAGGACCTACTGCATAGCACAGGGAATTCTGCTCAATATTCTGTAATAACCTAAATGGGAAAAGAATTTGAAAAAGAATAGATACATGTATATGTATAACTGAATTGCTTTGCTGTACACCTGAAACTAACACCATTGTTAATCAACTATACTCCAATACAAAATAAAATTTTTTTTAAAACAAGAATGCAGGTAAAAAACCCAAAAAAATACATTTTCAACACAGGAGAACACCATTCCCAGAGGCCCTCAAAGCTGACAGACAGTCAAGCCTGAACAGGGAGAGGAGCAGTCAGGTGCACTGAGTCAACATGCATGGTGGTCAAAGAAGTGAGCCGTGAGGCCAGGGCGACCAGGATCAAGCCCCACCTGAAACACTTGTGGGTTATGTGACGCTGGGCAAGCGTTCAACCTTATTCTGCCTCTGTTTCCTCCTCTTTGGGGTGACAACACTCAATTGTTATGTGGACAAAGGTTGATATTTGGTGACCCATCAGCAAACAAGGAACTGTGTCCAAAAACATGACCGTACAGGTAGATGTAAAATAAATAAGTCACAGGGATGTAAAGACCACAGTTAATAATATCAAATTGCATATTTGAAAGCTTCTAAGAGAGCAGATCTCTCTCTCTTGCTGTTCCGCATGACTTTTTTTCAGTTTGTTGAACTACAATCAATTTACAATATGATATTGATGTCAGGTGTACATCATAGTGCTTTGATATTTTTATAGGTTACACACTATACTAAGTTAGGATGAAATATTGACTTATTCCCTGCATTGTAGATTACATCCGTATGACTTCTTTATTTCATAATGGCTAATTCATAACTCTTTGTCCCTTTTACCTATTTTGTCCCTCCCCCTCTCCCTCCTCCTCTCCCCTGTGGGAACTGTTTGTTCTCTGTATCTATATTGTTTCTGTTTTCTTATGTTTGCTCATTTGTTTTGTCTTGAATCGATTCCACATGTAAGTGAAAAGGTACAGCATTTGTCTTTCTCTCTCTGACTTATTTCACTAAGCTTAATACCCTCCAGATCCATCCATGTTGTCACAAATGACAATATTGCATTCTTTTTTATGGCTGAGTAATAGTCCATATATCTAACAATATCTATATATATCACATCTTGTTATCCATTCATCTGTTGATGGACACTTAGTTTCCTTCCATAACTTGGCTATTATAAACAAGGCTGCTATGAACAATGGGGTGTATATAAAAGTCCTCATCACTGGAAAAAAAATTCTGTAACTATGTATGGTGACAGGTGTAACTAGACTTACTATGGTGATCATTCCACAGTATATACAAATATTGAAAATTATGTAGTACACCTGAAACTAATATAATGTTGTATGTTAATTATACTTTTTGTCTCTTTGGCCATGCCATGCAGCATGTGGGATCTTAGTTCGCCAACCAGGGATCAAACCCATGCCCCTGCAGTGGAAGCGTGGAGTCTTAACCACTGGACCGCCAGGGAATTATACTTTAATTAAAAAAAAAAGAAGACCATGAAAGGGGGTATGTATTTGAGAGCTGAAGTGTGAGCTGGTAGCCTGAGTCTGATGAAAGAATACAAGCTAAAATCAGCAAAGAGAAAAGACACATGGGCAAAATCCAGAGGAAACTAGGCATAAGCTTCCAAGCGTCCCTTCCCAGTGGATTCACCAGGATATGCTAAAATGCTATGGGAAGGGGAAAAAAGAAGCATAGTCCTGGCAACAATAAAAACTGCTTACCTTTCAACTTGATGTTGGCCCTATGAAGACATTTACCCCTGATTATACAGACGGAAATACTTAAGAAACAGTTCATGGCCACACAGCTAGCAAATGGCAGTACAAGAATTCAAATCAATGTCTTTCTGACTGCAAAAGCCATGTTTTTATGTACAAAAATACAATGATTTATGAAATACCCATTGGGGGTTGGAGCAAGCTAAATATAAATATGGTGTGTGTGTAGGTTAGAGGGAGGGAATTAATAGATGGACTCACTTTGAGATGGATCCAGATTCATCTGAAAAGACATTTTCTATACACAGGTGAAATTTCTGCAGACTTTGGCAATGTTTCAGACAGAATGCAGATACTGTCAATTCTTCAATGGTACCAATATAAATGTCAATGTCTTTGAAGAAATTCATCACTTGGATTACAAACTCTTGGTCCTGGGTCTCAAACAAACAATTGAACAATTCCTGGAAACTCACCACGATCTCATTGGGGTCGCATTGACTTAAAGTTTCAAGGCTTTGGGTTATTTCCTGCTTTATGTCTGTGGACAGTGGAAAACCAAAAGATGTCTCCAGCATGTTTGTTATTTTTTCAGTTGAAAATGCAAACAGGAATATCCCCATCCAGGACAAGCGGGAATAGGCTTCGCTCATGGCTGCTGTGACAAGCTGGGTCACCTTTCCAATGACTGGGTGAGGATGGTCCTTGGGTCGTTTGAACATATAGAACAGGGCGGCACAAAACTCTTGGATACACGTATGTATGAAGGTCAAGCAGTTGCCGCTCCTTTGAAGAAGTCTCATGTCCACCCACATCAAGGTATCGGATTCAGACACCCCATTCCTCCTGAGATCCCCAGGGCAAAACAGAAACGTGCGAGCCCACATTCCCTCTGCAGCCAAGGTACACAGGCTTTGTAGTCGGGTTCTGTTCTGCTTAGGTGGACAATTCCCACTTGCTGCTTTGAATACGTTTGTCAAGAAGGACACATACAAACAAGTGATGCTTTCGGAGGCAATCTCCAGGTCTTCTCCTTTCTCCAGCTGCCATTTCAAGCAAGTACAAACCAACCAGCAAACAAACGGACTTTTGCACAAGACAAACAGCGGTCTCTTCTCTCTCACAAAACTGAAGGCTCTGGAGGATTTATTCTTCTCACGGAAGTAATGGGAGAAATACAGCTTCCTTTGGCGTTCAGAGAATCCCGGGAGAAATATGCACTTTGTCTGACACAACAAGAAATAATTTTTTTTCATACCCATCTTTCCTAGGGCGATAAGCAGAGAGGATTCTGGGAGCATCTGTTTGTGCAGCAAACTGCTCAGGACAACCTGCGTTGGCCGTTGCTGTTCCCAGTCACCGCACAGGTCAGCGTCAAGTGTCAAGTCAAATTTCAGTTCCTCCAAGCCATCCAGGATGAACAGGATTCTCTCTGGCTGGGAAAAAATGTCTCCGATGGGCTCTGAAGACTCAGGCCAGTCCCTGGAGATGAGCTCCACTAGGCTCGTGTCTGTGATACTGTTCATTTCACTGCCTTTGAGGAAGAAGACAAATGAGAACCTGTCCCTCCACAGGTTTCCCTCCGCCCATTCCAGCATCGCTTTTCTCAAAAGGGTTGTTTTTCCAACTCCTTCAGGACCTTGCAAGATCACAGTGGGTGAGGGATTTCCAGGCTTGTCCGCAGGAAGGTAGACAGCATTCAGTTGTTCATATTCATTCTTTGTGGTTTCTTTGTAGAAATCCTCAGGAACTTGAAGGCAGGTCTCCTTTTCCCATATGACTCGGAATTTTTTCTTCATGTGGTTTCTATATGGGTTTAGCTTATCTGAGTTAACAGGGACAGAATACAAGACAATTAAAAAATACACTCCAGGACTTCCCTGGTGGCGCAGTGGTTAAGAATCCGCCTGCCAATGCAGGGGACACGGGTTCGAGCCCTAGTCCGGGAAGATCCCACATACCGCACAGCAACTAAGCCCGTGTGCCACAACTACTGAACCCGCGTGCCACAACTACTGAAGCCCATGTGCCTAGAGCCCGTGCTCCACAACAAGAGAAGCCACCGCAATGAGAAGCCCGTGCACCGCAATGAAGAGTAGCCCTCACTTGCCGCAACTAGAGAAAAGCCCGTGCGCAGCAATGAAGACCCAACGCAGCCAAAAATAAAATAAATATAAATAAATTTTTAAAAAAAAGTAAAATAAACATATGCATGTATGCACATGCTCGGCCATGAAAACAAACAGTAACTCAAAGCCCTTATTAAAAAAAAAAAATACACTCCATCTTTGGGACTCAGAATGACCCCTACAGATTTACTCAGACACACGTGCAAAGACTGATGTATATGCCCACATGGGACCAGGCTCATGAACTCAGTTTTGTTGAGACCAAAATCTATCTGAATTCATGTCCGTGGAAACACCTGATCAAGATTGGAAGCCCATCTCAGAGCTACAGTCTACACAAAGTGTGAATACTTGGGGATTACATTTCAAACTAGAAGAGGGGTCCTAGCTCCCCAGTCAGGAATTCATAAGCACTACTATTTATTTACTGAGGGCCAGGAATCGGGGCTGAGAAAGTTGTCACTGGTACTTCATCTTCCATCTCTTCAACAACCCATTAAGATTCATTCTATGCCCACTTTACAGAAGAGTGTTGAGAGTTTATCTTACTTGGCTAATTTGGTTAATGAACAGATATTAGGGTCAGGTATTTGTCTCAGTTGTCTGACTTGAAATCATAAGGTCTAGACTATTTCTGTTAAGACCATGCTGATTGGAAGTTAATTTCAGAAATGCACCCTTGAACCGTCATTCTTTCAACCTGCCCTTATTATGTACCTTCCATGTTCAAGGCTACGCACTAGGGGAGATAAACAAATTACAAATATAGACAAGGACCATACCCTGCATTGAAGAAATATGAACTACAGTAGGTGAGGCCTTTCTGCATGTCTTCTGAGCAAAGGTCATTGTTAGTTTTGTTTAAGTATGTGTGACTAGGAAAAGAGCCTTGGAAATTAGGGAGCCTTTCTCTCTCTGGGACAGAGGAAGATTTGTTTATAAAAATGGGTGACTTCAGGGAGGGGGAGGGATAAATTAGGAGTTTGGGGTTAACATATACACACTGCTATGTATAAAATAAATAACCAGCAAGGACCTACTGTATAGTACTGGAAACTATACTCAATATTTTGTAATAACCTATAAGGGAAAAGAATATGAAAAAGAATATATATATGTGTATGTGTATATATATATATACACATATATGAATGACTGAATCACTTTGCTGTACACCTGAAACTAACACAACATTATAAATCAACTATACTTCAATTTTAAAAAATCATAATAAAGCCATGAAAACAGATGAGAGAGAGAATCTTGAGAGCAGAAATATAAAATATATAGAAATGCCAGGAGAGCTTCTATGGTCATGAACTCCAGTTTGAGGTGAAACACTCAAAAATAACTAAGAACATATATAAAGAGAAAAAAAATTAATGGATGATTTGTCTCATATTTTGTCACTTTTTATTTGCCAGGATTTACAACTCAGCTGATCTTATTTTCTGAGGGGAGACAAAACGGTGTATCCACCCAGAGCATGATGTCAAGCAATCAATGTGCCAAAAATAACTGGTTTGGGTCAGCTCTGTCCCTTTTGGAAAAGTCATATAACATGAGGAGACACCGTTTGATCTGCATTTTTTTCACTTGTAAACCTCAGAGTCATGGTAAGAATGAAAAGACATTATGCATAAAAAGTTCTTCCTATAGCACCAGGGGCATATGTTCTCTATAATTATTTCCTCATCTTAGGACTCTGCCCAGTCTCTTGTGCAGGTCTGGTCAAAAGGATGTGACCTACATGGGGAAGGAATCTAAAAAAGAGGGGATATGTGTATATATTACTGATTCACTTTGCTGTACAGCAGAAACTAACACAACATTGTAAATCAACTATACTCCAATAAAAAAATGTTTGAATAAATTTTTTAAAAAAGGATGGGCAACAACCATAATGGAATTCCATCTCAGCAGTCCTGGTTGTGCAGACACTAAGTCCCAGGTCATCTCCTGGAATAGCATTGACTCAGTTTGGAACAGAAAAATGGGGAGCAGACACTTAGATGAACGATTTGTCTTGGGACACTACTCATCCACAGTCCATCACTGGCCCATGAATGACCAGAGTTGGCTTGCAATTCTTCTACTATTTCCAAGTGTCCTACTGACCTATACACATTCTCAACTGATGGAGCCATGGCCACTAACACAATAACAATGTGACCTTCATTATTAGAAGCTCCCAGGAAACCAACCTTCCCCCAAGGGTCCCTGCTCTGCATCCCTTTCATGACACTTACGTCTGATCTCGTCCCGAGCCTTCGTCCAGAGATCTCCCCGGTTGATCAGTAGAAAGAGACTCAGGGTCACATCCCATGCCAGTTTTCCTGGGTAATGCTTGCTCAACAGCTTTGATAGATTTTCTCGTGAAGCCTTCTTTAGCTCGGTCCACGGGATTGGCTTGAGTTCAAATTTCAGAGGTTCTTGCTTGAGCAACTCCTTAAATTTCCAGAACTCTTCCTTTTTGAGCTCCTCCAGGTACCACAACAAACCAAAGTCAGAAAAAAAAGATTCAGCCATCTCGTCACAGGATTGTGGAGCTTGGACTTCTCCAGTGGAGTGCAGGGGGGGTGGGGAGGATCCTCAAAAACAAGGACTAAGTGATACCTGGGGAAGAATGATGTCATTATGGAGTTAAATCTCAGCAGTGTAAAGGGGCTTAAAATGATGGATATCATGCATTTCTTGTTTAAAACCTATCTTCCCAGCTTCACTTGGGGAAGGTACCCCATCCTTTCTCAACATTCCAAAATCATGTATGTGAATTCAGTGCTAGCAACTAAAAATGTGGTTTATACTAAATCAAATGTCAGGGAGCATTCAACTACCTAAAATCATAATAAAACTTTGAGGTTTGTCAGTGTGGCCAGGCAAGGAAAAATTAGGGTATTTCTAACCTTGTGTCCCTACTGTGTATTGCGGGCACTTCTGAGAAGAATTGACTATTGACCTTGTGTTCTCATGGGACAGTCTATCTAAAGTTCAAAAGCCCATGTTATACTGAACATTCCTTGAAGGAAAACAGTTTCTGGTCTAGCTTGACTAACTTTTGAAGACTTTTTAAAAAAAGAAATCAAAAGCCTAAAGATATGTCTTTGGTACATGAAAGTTTTGATGAATCCCTGAAAGATAGAAAGCAGAGAGCTGTGCCTGGAAAAATAAATTCAAAATTTCAAAATGAGGGCAGGAAAAGACAAATCCAAGGGTACACCAGCTTACATACTGTGGTCCTAGACAGAAAGAAGGAACTCTGAACAGCCATCTCAGCGATGGGTCACGGAAGTACGTTTCAAAGAGCATGGCCAACTCAGCACTCAGTGCAAAGAGAAGCGATGAAAAATGTTAATAGTTCCAGAAATTCCAACATCCATCTCATTGACGTTCCAAACAAACAAACAAAAACCAAAAAAACCCAGAGGGAATAGAGGGAAGGAAATAATTCATGGAAGAAAGCTTTCCAGATTTGAAGAAAAGACTTGCATCTTCAGAATAAAAGACCTTGCCGAGTGTTAAGGAAAATGAAAGATAAAAGATCACGTGATATTTAACTTTCATAATTTCAAAAATAAAGTCCTGAGTATAGAGGAGTACTGTCCAATATAATGTGAGCCATGTTTGTAATTTTAAATTTTTGAGTAACCACATTAAAGAATTTAAGCAAACAGGGGAAATTCATTTTAATATTATATTATTTAACTTAGTCTATCTAAAACACCAATTCAACATGTAAACAATATTTTTTTAAAAATCAATGAAATATTTTACTTTTTTAATATTGTCTTCAAAATCCACTGTGTATTTTACACTTACAGAATATCTTATTTCAGAAGCTAACTTGTCATTGGAATACTTGATCTCTATTTAGATTTTATAAAATACCCATTGGGAAAAGTAAACTCTCATACTCATTATTTAATACATACATAAACCTTCTAAAAACTGAATTGAGTATCAGTTTTAAAGTCAAAAGTTGCATTAATGAAAATTAAAAATTCAGTTCCTCAGTCTCACTGGACACATTGCGGTACTCAGTTACCACATGTGACTAGTGGCTACTATTTTAGACAGTGTAGGTCTAGACTCCTAGAAATGTAAGCAGTTTACCAACAAGAAGTGGTGATATTCAGATTATATAATGATTTAATATTGAATAATCACTCACGTTCCCAAAAATGCACTGAATATCATTTTTTGTCTACAAGAGGATAAGAATCCATTTGTGAGAATCCTTTCTGACAACCCTGAATATAAGTTAGCAGTACAAAGAAAGAATCTGCAAACAATTTAGAGTGGAGAGTTGCTGACCTCGACATCTCTGCTGGGTGATATCTTCCATTCAAACGCAAGAGAAAAGTAAACCATTTCAGACATGAAGATATTCACAGTTTACCATGCAAAAATCTTCTCTGACTCAGCAGAGGATATATTCAGAGAAAATAAAAAAATTAATCAAAAAGGTGGTAACACACTAGGGACATATCTGCTAAGATCAGTTTTCACAGTATGTATATATATAATTATTAGGTTGTACACCTAAAACTAATACAATATTAGATTGTCAATTATATCTCAGTAAAAATGTTTTTAATTCACTAAGGTATCAGGACATGAAATTAAATACAGAAATTATTAGTCTTCATATAGACAAACAATACCCACTCAGAGGATTTAATGTTAGAAGAAAAACCCTTTATAATATCAACAAAGAAAATAAAATGCCTATGAGTAAATTCAACAGGAAATGTACAAATCCATATGAGAAAAACTTTAAAACACTCATAACAATGAGGAACACTGAAAAACTGCGAAGTAGAAAGAGGTTACCCTGCCAGCTATTAAAACACACTCTTAATGTATCGATAATTAAAGCATAGTGGTCCTCACAAATGAATAGACAGACCAGTGGAAAAGAATACAAAGAAATAAACCAAGTCACATATGGACATTAGTAATTGATAAAGCAGGTATTTCAAACCACGAATGCAAAGATGGACTTTTTGATAAATAGTTCAGGAACTTGTTAGCCAGTTAGAAATACCTAAACTTAAATGTAAACCTCATCTACCATGCAAGAATACAGCACAAAAGGATCCAGGATCTAAATGTAGAAACTGAAAAATTGCAGGTATTAAGAGAATCACGTGTGAATTCTCTGGTAACCAGATGTAGGAAGAATTTCCTAATTATGACTTAAAATTCAGATACAATAAAATGATTTAAAAAAATTTTTTTTATATATAAATTTATTTATTTTATTTTATTTATTTTTGGCTATGTTGGGTCTTCGTTGCTGCATGCGGGCTTTCTCTAGTTGTGGCGAGCGGGGGCTACACTTCATTGCGGTGCGCGGGCTTCTCATTGCGGTGGTTTCTCTTGTGGAGCATGGGCTCTAGGTGCGTGGGCTTCAGTAGTTGAGGCACATGGGCTCAGTAGTTGTGGTGCAGGGGCTCTAGAGCACAGGCTCAGTAGTTGTGGCGCACAGGCTTAGCTGCTCTGTGGCATGTGGGATCTTCCTGGACCAGGGCTCGAACCAGTGTCCCCTGCATTGGCAGGCGGATTCTTAACCACTGCGCCACCAGGGAAGTCCCAAATGATTTTTTAAAAGAAGGTTCATATGGAATACAACAAATAGTGGAGAACAAAGGAACAAAAATAATAGAGTAGCTTCTGTTTAACTTTGTAAGCTGTAAAACACCATAAATAAAAAAGTGTATAAAACAAACTTATAGTTTATTAAACTTAAAGCAAATCCAATGTAACCACAACCAGGTCAAGAAGGAAATCATGTCCCATGTTCTCCTTGCCAAGTAGCTATACCCTCCTCCTGAAAGATTACAACTATTCTCACATTAATTTGTAAGTTTTGCTCTATGATTTTAAAACCTAGATATGCATTTTTAACAATATAGCTTGATGGCATATGCTTATTCTCAGTAAATGGAATGATAAAGTATTTTCTATCTGGCCTCTTTTGGTTGGCATTATATTTGTAACATTCATCTATGTTGTTACATGTAGCTGTAAGTGGTTCATTTATATTGGTGTATAGTATTACACTGATGATATTCCCACAGTTTAATAATGCTACAATTGGAATTCCCTGGCGGTCCAGTGGTTAGGAATCCATGCTTCCACTGCGGGGGGGCATGGGTTCGATCCTTGGTCAGGGAACTGTTTTATAACCTAAGTGATGCTTCTATGAACAAACTTTCACAGGCACCCTAGTGACAATAAGTACACATTTCTCTAGGTTTTATCATTTTGAACAAGCTTTCACGTGTAGCTTTGTGTAATCAAGCATGTATTTCTCTAGTTTTGTAATTACAGGTCATAACATATGGATCATGTTTACTACATAATGTTCAATGGATGAATGGATAAACAACATGTAGTATGGACATGCAATGGAATATTATTCACCCATAAAAGGAATGAAATTCTGACACACGCTACAAGAAGAATGAGCTTTGAAAATATTATGCTACGTGAAAGAAGACACAAAAGGACAAACATTGTATGAGTCCACTTATATGAGATACCTAAAATAGTCAAATTCATAGAGAGAGAAAGTAGAATAGAGAATAGAGATGCTGGGGCAGGGAGGGCAGGAGTTGTTTAGTGGGTATACAGTTTCATTTGGGGGATGAAAAAGTTCTGGAGATGGATAGTGGTGATGGTTGCACAACAGTGTGAATACTTAATGCCATGAAACTGGCATGGAAGCAACCTAGGTGTCCATCGACAGAGGAATGGATAAAGAAGATGCGGTACATACATACAATGGAATATTACTCAGCCATGAAAAGTAATGAAATTGGGTCATTTGTAGAGATGTGGATGGACCTAGAGACTGTCCTACAGAGTGAAGTAAGTCAGAAAGAGAAAAACAAATATTGTATATTAACGCATATATGTGGAATCTAGAAAAATGGTACAGATGAACTGGTTTTGCAAGGCAGAAATAGAGACACAGATGTAGAGAACAAACGTATGGACCCCAAGGGGAGAAAGTGGGGGGGGGTGAATTGGGAGATTGGGATTGACATATACACACTAATATGTATAAAATAGATAACTAATAAGAATCTGCTGTATAAAAAACAAATAAATAAAATTAAATTTAAAAAAAAACCAAAAGGAATGAAATAATGCCATTTGCAGCAACATGGATGGACCCAGAGATTATCATGCTAAGTGAAGTAAGACAAAAAGAGAAAGACAAATATATGATATCACTCATAGGTAGAATCTAATTTTTTTTAATGATATAAATAAACTTATTTACAAAACAGAAACAGACTCACAGATTTCAGAAACAAACTTATGGCTACCAAAGGGGGGGGTGGGGGGGGTATATTAGGAGCTTGGGATTAAGATACACACACAACTATGTATAAATAGATAACCAACAAGGACCTACTATATAACACAGGGAACTCTACTCAATATTCTGTAATAACCTATATGAGAAAAGAATCTGAAAAAGGGGCTCCCCTGGTGGCACAGTGGTTAAGAATCCGCCTGCCAATGCAGGGGACATGGGTTTGAGCCCTGGTCCGGGAAGATCCCACATGCCGCGGAGCAACGAAGTCTGTGCGCCACAACTACTGAGCCTGTGCTCTAGAGCCCACGAGCCACAACCACTGAGCCCACGTGTCACAACTACTGAAGCTCGCGCGCCTAGAGCCCATGCTCTGCAACAAGAGAAGCCACCACAATGAGAAGCCCGTGCACCGCAACGAAGAGTAGCCCCCGCTCACCGCAACTAGAGAAAGCCTGCACGCAGCAACGAAGACCCAACGCAGCCAAAAATAAAATAAATAAAATAAAATAAATAAATTTTTAAAAATGAATCTGAAAAAGAATAAACATATGTATATGTATAACTGAAAAAAAGTTGCACTTTTTATTTAAAAAAACGACCAGGCAAATTATATAAAACAATAGAAAACAGTCCTCTATTCTTGCCAGTAAATCTGATCATTAAAATAAACTACTTTCAAATGTGTAAAAAAAAATGGTTAAAAGAGTAAATTTTGGAATTCCCTGGTGGTCCAGTGGTTAGGACTCCGTGCTCCACTGCAGGGGGCACGGGTTCGATCCCTGGTCAGGGAACCAACATCCTGCATGCTGCACGGTGCGGCCAAAAAAAAAAAAAAAAGTAAATTTTGTTTTATGGATATTTTACAATTAAAGAAAACCCCTCGTGTGTTCTAAACATTTTCTCTAAACATTCTTTCCTCATTCCCTCTCTAGCTGAAAGCTTCTCCTGAAGATAGTGATCCCTGAAGCCCTTTCAAATGTTGGCCACTTAATCATCCTTTCCCTCCTGCTACAGGATCCAGCTATGGGGTTGGTATCCTCACCAACACTCCCTAACACCTCACCGACTTTCATCAGGCAGACTTGAGGCTCCGTCACCCATTATGTTTTCATGTTGCAGGTACCCATGGTCTGTGGCACAGCCTGCCTTATTCCTCACAAATTGTATCACCTGACTCACTCCCACTCTAATACGACTTCTATGGTCATACAGAACAAACATTAGGGACAAAGTATTTACATACAATTTAGCATAAAATTAGGACATCCTAGAAACTTCTGGATGGTAATCGATTTGCTCAAAGCCAATCAATCAAGTTACCATAACAATAGGTCCCAAACTGAATTCTTCCATTTGCCTGTTGTTTGCCTTCTCCCTTTCAGAGTTTCCCATCGCCAAAACTTCTGTTTTTCGTTTGTCTCCCCAGGTTACATGAATCTCACAATCAGAACTGATAGACCAGCCAAGTCAGAAACAGCTCTTCGACTTTTGGTTTTTTCATTATTTCTCTTTAGTTCTCCAATATCCAAGGTCCTCGAATTTTCTATATCTCTGATTCAAATTTTTTTTTTTGAGGTGGATCATTTTTAAAGTCTTTATTGAATTTGTTACAATATTGCTTCTGTTTTATGTTTTGGTTTTTTGGCTGCAAGGCATGTGGGATCTTAGCTCCCAGACCAGGGACTGAACCCTCAACCCCTGCACTGGAAGGCAAAGTCTTAACCACTGGACCACCAGGGAAGTCCCCTCCGATTCAATTTTAGAAAAATAGGGAGCCCCAGTTCAGCCTGGAAGAGTCCCGTTCTCTTAAAAGTTGAGAAACATGGAGATTTAATGAGGGAAAGTGCTGGATACACAACCTCTCTGTGAATTTAAATGCTTTTCACTGTAGTACATCCTTGCCAAAACAAAGGGGAAGACTTGACCATTTCTGATACCCCTCTCTCTTGTTCTTTAAGCACCCCAGACCTGTAGTAAGTTCTGAGAGGGGGAAATGAAGAAAAAGAAAGATCAGTGATAAGACTTCCTCACCCAGTCTGGTCCCTGGTCCTCCTGGCTGGTCCCCATCAAAGAACAACTGTAGAAACTGAGACTTAAAGGCTGTGCCTGCCCCTTGATTGGCCATAGAATCTCTCCCTTCCCATTGGCTGGCGTGACTCTTGATTGACTAGTCTCAGAAGGTCATGTGAAACTGTTTGGGCTTGTTTTTCCACCTCAGGTGTGAATGATTTTCCTTCATGCATCAGTGAATAATTCCTTCAGGAGTTGCTGACTCCTGGATAGTCCCACAATGCTATTCATAGCTCTCTCTCTATAATATCATCACCGGGCTTCTATGAACAATGTTCTCCCACTACCATTGAGGGATAATTTGGAGACTGGTAACGGGAACCTTCGGCTTGTCATCTGAATATCTGACTTCTCCGATACTGTCCGCTTCCCAAGGGAGACTATCTTATGCATCTTCTCACCTTTCATAGCAGCACCTAACATGAAGCATTCATATATCAGGAAATCAATGAATATTCCCGAATAACTAGCTCTGGATGGAAAGGGCAGAAGTTAGAATTTGAAAATGCCTTTTTTTATTGTGATAAGAACACTTAACATGAGACCTATACTCTTACATGTTTGTGTTCAATACAGTAGTATTAACTATAGTCATGATTGCACAGCAGAACTCTAGAACTTAATCATCTTGCATAATCAAAAGTTTATACCCATTGAACAATAACCCCCGTCTTCCCCCTCCCTCCAGCCCTTGGAAACCACCATTCTATTCTGGTTCTATGAGTTTGGCTATTTTAGATACTTCATATGAGTGGAATCATGCAGTATTTGTCCTTCTGTGGCTGGTTTATTTCACTGAGGATACTATCTTCCAGGTCCATCCGTGCTGTTGCATATGGCAGGATTTTCTTCAAAGGCTGAGTAATGTTCCACGGCAGGTGTCTCTTAATACCCCATTACTGTCATCATTGAAACTTGTGTGAACTCTGCCCCATCATCACTCTAATCACCATCACCCACCATTGACTCTCCTAATTGTCTCCACCACCCCAAACATTCATTGGATGCTAATGATGTAAGAGCCCTCCAGGTAAGGGCGTTTCATACAAGATCTGATTGTCTTCAGCCTTCTGAAGTAGGTGGTATTATCACCCCCCTTTTCAAATATACTCGAGGCCTTAGGGTGGAGGCCAGAGTTGAGAACATCCCTACTTAGCCCAAATTTTAACCTTTCTGCTGAGCTGCCTCCTAGGCAGCAACAATCGCAGTGGGGTTTGGCGAGGGCTAGGTTGGATCAGTGGGCAGGTGTGACTTAGTGTTGCTTAATGAGACTGAGCTAAGAGACTAATTGGTTTTTTTCTCTCCTAGGTCTTAATTATTGGTTAACCCAGACACCCTCCACCAAAATTCTGACCTGACATCTTCATGCTGATTGTCTAAACCATCCTTGGCTGGACCACAGCTCACACATTAGAGAACTGTGTCTTGATTTCCTTTTGGGGGGATTTTCTGATAGCTGCCTCAGGATCTGAAGGTTAAAATTTGTTAAGTACTTGAGTTTCAACACTCATTCATCCAGGCTCTCTGTGTGGCCATGGGCAACTATCTTAACTTCTCTGTTATTTCCCTCCTCTGTAAAATGGAGATGGTGACGAAGATGGTGATGGTAGTGAAGATGATTGTTGACAATGATTGTTGAGGATCTAAAAAAATATATACAATCAGCTTCAACAATAGTCATGATTACACTGTTCAGTAGACATTCAATGAATACCAACTTTTCACATGAAACTCACAATGATCTCTTTTTTACATTTCTAATTGAAATATAATGTGCAAGTTTCAGGTGTACAGTGTGTTGATTTGATACATTTATATATCACACAGTATGTTTATCGCTGTAACATTAGCTAACATCTCTATCACACCACATATGTATCTTTTTATGTACAGTGGGAAGAATTAAGATCTACTCTTTAGAAAATTTGAAATTTATAATACAGTATCGTTGAATATAATCACTATGCTGTGCATTAGCTCTCCAGGACTGATTTATCTACTCCTTCCCAGTTTATAACCCTAAAAAACATATCTCCAGTTTCCTACCTACCAGCCTCTAGTAACCACCATTTTACTCTCTGTTTTTATGAGTTTGTTTTTTTTATATTCCACAGATAAATGATATTATACTGTACTTGTCTTGATTCATCTGATTCATTTCACTTAGCTGAATGTTCTCCAGGTTTGCCTATTTTGTCCCAAATGGCAGGATTCCCTTCATTCTCATGGCTGAATAATATTCCATTGTGTATTCCACAACTTCTGTATCCATTTGTCTGTTGATGGACACTTAGGTTGTTTCCATACTTTGACTATCGTTAATAATGCTGCAATAAACATGGGAGTGCAGATAGCCCTTCAAGCTCCTGGTTTCGTTTCCTTTAGATATATAACCAGATGCAGAAATTGCTGCATCATATGGTGGTTCTATTTTTAATTTTGTGAAGAAACGCCATATTGTTTTCCATAGTGGCTGCACTAATTTACATTCACACCAACAGTGTATAAGTGTTCCATTTTCTTCACATCCCCACCAACACTTATTATCTTTTTCTTCTTGATTATAACCATTCTAAGAAGCGTGAAGTAATATTTATGTACCTGTTGGCCAATTGGTAGTCTTCTTAGTAAAAAGGTCTATTCTGTTTCTCCTCCCATTTTTATATTGGATTGTTTGTTGTTGTTGTTATGGAGTTGTATGAGTTCTTTGTATATTTTGGCTATTAGCCCATTATCAGATACATGATTAGCAATTATTTTCTCCCATTCATTAGGCTGCCTTTTAATTTTGTTGTTGATTTCCTTCACTTTGCAGAAGCTTTTTAGTTTGACGTGGTCCCACCTGTTGAGTTTTGCTTTTGTTGCTTTTGCTTTTGGTGTCAGGTCTTGGCAATGATTTTTGAATCTATGTCAAGGAGATTACCACCTATGTTTTCTTCTAGGAGTTTTAGTTTCAAGTCTTACAATCAACTCTTTAATCCATTTTAAATTAGTTTTTGTGTGTTGTGTAATAGAGGTGGAGTCTCATTCTTTTGCATGTGGCCGTCCAGTTTATCCAGCACAATTTATTGAAGGTACTGTCCTTTTCCTGTTATATATTCTTGGCTCATGTACCATACATTTATTGACATATTTGTGTGGGTTTATTTCTGGGTTGTCTCTTCTATTCCACTGATCTATGTTTCTGTCTTTTTGTTGACATTATACTGTTTTAATTACTATAGCTTTCTGAGATAGTTTGAAATCAGGGAGGGCAATGCCTCCAGCTAACTCTTATTTCTCAAGATTGCTTTGGCTATTTGGGGTCTTTTCTGGTTCCTTACAAATTTTAGGTTTATTTGTTCTACTTCCGTGAAAAATGCCATTGGACTTTTGATAGGGATTGCTCTGAAAGTTATTTTTTAAATTATTGATTTGAATTAATTTCAAATACTAATACTTTTATCATTTACCCAGTTACCGCAACTGTTAACACTTTACTGCATGTGATCTATCAACCAATTTCTCTATATTTTATCTCATTATCACTAGATTTTTTTCTGAACCACGTGAGAGCAATTGCCTGACGAGCTTCACACTATCCCTAAATTCTCTAGTGTGATCTTCTCTGCAACGAAGACACTCTCCTATATAACAAACACACTGCTCTTCGATTTAGTAAACTAATGGAGATATAACACAACTGCTATATTCTTGTTCAAGTGACCATAATATGTTCCTCCAAGTAAAAAAATTACCCATTTGTTTATCATTGTCATTAAAGCATACAAGTGTACACTGAGCTACCTGAGATCTTGTGTTCCTAATATTAACTCAACCAATCAGTTGGATCCTTTCACCATGTTTATTTCTTTCATGAGTTCAGTAACAGGTAAGATAATTATTAGAAGAAAATTAAACAAAAATATTGGAAGTCAATTGCAAGTTTAGGAAAGAGATCTAGGTTATGAAAGTTAACCAACGTCTAAAAGAAGAGGTCAATTCCAGTATTTAATACTCATCAATTAACACATTAAAAATTAGTTTTGGATTATTAAAATTCTGATTTATGTTCTCTAAGAGGATCCATATTTTTCTTTTTTTAATTTCTATTTTATATTGGACTATAGTTGATTTACAATGTGTGTTAGTTTCAGGTGTACAGCAGTGTGATTCAGTTATACATATACATGTATCTATTCTTTTTCAAATTCTTTTCCCATTTAGAATATTGAGCAGAGTTCCCTGTGCTATACAGTAGGTCCTTGTTGGTTATCTATTGATATTTTAAGAGGATTCATATTTTTCTATTCTAACGTTTTAAAATGTGTGAACACAAAACAAATCTCACTAGCCACAAGAACCCATAATTGACTCCTATGTGCTTTTTGGGGGTTTTTTGTTTGTTTGTTTGTTTTAATTTTTTTAAAGATTTTTGAGGTGGACCATTTTTAAAGTCTTTATTGAATGTGTTACAATACTGCTTCTGCTTTATGTTTTGGTTTTTTGGCCAAGAGGCATGTGAGATCTTAGGTCCCCAACCAGGGATTGAACCCACATCCCCTGCATCGGAAGGCGAAGTCTTAACCACTGGACCATCAGGGAAGTCCCCTATATTCATTTTTGGAGGACAAAAGTTATTTTTGGTCTCCAGGAGATTTTAGAGAAATTGGAGTACCTCAATTCCTCAGGGAAGAGACATTTAGGGAGAGTTCATCACCATTAGTTGATTTAAAGAAACAAAGAATGAGCACAGTGGTTTAGAACTCAAAATGTGGGTAAATGTGAAGATATGGAATCCAGTGATAATGTCAATAAAAGAAAGGTCTCCAATGTCCAAGGCAGAAAAATCCCAGAAATCTGCAGCATTCAAGAGCTCCCCAGGTAACTCTATTTCTGTGAATGTGGACAAGGAATATTTCCCAGAGCTCAAGCCCCCCAGGTAAAGTGTGGTAAAGGTGCATGTGGTTGTGTGTAGATTTTACTTAATTAATTTTTATTGGAGTATGGTTGATTTACAATGTTGTGTTAGTTTCTGCTGTACAGCAAAGTGAATCAGTTATACATATACATAAATCCACTCTTTCTTAGATTCTTTTCCCATATAGGTCATGACAGAGTATTGAGTAGAGTTCCCTGTGCTATACAGTAGGTCCTTATTAGTTATCTGTTTTATATATAGTAGTGTGTATATGTCAATCCCAATCTCCCAACTTATCTCTCCCCCTACCTTTCCCCTTTGGTAACCATAAGTTTGATTACTACATCTGTGAGTCTATTTCTGTTTTGTAAATAAGTTTGGTTGTACCATTTTTTTAGATATATAAGCGATAAGCATATAAACGCATATAAGCGATATCATACGATATTTGTCTTTCTCTGTCTGACTTACTTCACTTTACATTATAATCTCTAGGTCCATCCATGTTGCTGCAAATGGCATTACTTTGTTCTTTTTTATGGCTGAGTAGTATTCCATTGTATATATGTACCACATCTTCTTTATCCATTCATCTGTTGATGGACATTTAGGTTGCTTCAATGTCCTGGCTATTGTTAAGTAGTGCTGCCATGAACGAAGTCCAGTGTGTGTAGATTTAAGTCCTGTGGAGACTCTGAGCCTGAGGGCTACAGCATGTACTTCCCTCCCTGACCTGAACTCAGGGAAATAATGCCTGATGCAGACCCCAAACGTCAGAGCTCAGCTACATGTCTAATGTGCTGAAGTCTGGATGTCAGACCGGACCTCCCAAGCTCACTGAAGGGTGACCAGTGCTTGCTCCGTATGCCTCTCTTCCTGGGAGGTCTTCTGACGGGCCATGTAATCAGTGGTGGATGCCTCGGGTGTGAATGGGGGGCGATGAGTGTGCTTCGGAGGGCATTCCAGTCTGCAACTTCATTGTGAGAGAAAACGAGTCCCTTGTTTTCTAAGTGAGTTCACTTTTTGAGAGAGCAAGGTCCCATGATGAAGTAATTTGTTAAGTCAGCAAGTGCCGTCTGAGGCCGACTCAACGCCAGGCACAGTGCGCGCACTTAGGGATCCTGCCCTGAATATCTGCCCTGAGAGCCGTAGGCTGCCTTGGGTTTACGGGACACGGCTGGAGGAATGAATGCCTTTTCATTTTCTGTATTCATTACGGCTTCACAGGCTGCATAAATGGTGAGTTCTCCCCCCCGCTGACTTGTTGAACCTCTCAGGTTCCGCCAAGCTTTTACCACAGGTGGGTCTGTTACCGAGTCCAAGCTCGCTCGGCTCGCCGCACGACAGGCCAATAAATAGGAGACGAGGTGTTGAGGCGGGGAATACGACTTTATTTAGAAAGCTGGCAGACCAAGAAGATGGCGGACTAGTGTCTCAAAATAACCATCTTATAGGGGTTTGGGTGCCAGTTTCTCTTATAGCACAGAGACGGGGAGGAGATGAAGAAGTGAAGTGAAAAGGCCATAAGGTTTGCAAATATCTCCTGGAATGGCCAGCCTGGGGAGGGGATGTGTTAATTTCTTCTTTCTTGCAGCCATCCACAGGTGAAACAGGGTCCTGCTGTTTCCCTGAACAAAGGCACTTTGGTTTAACCTTCAGGCACAGGGCAGGTTTCCCCGAGGCAGGCCATTATTTATAGACAGTATCCTTTCAGTGAATAAAAAGCAGCAGAAAGCAAAGGTTAAAGTGAAAGAAACAGATCCCATATGTAGTCAGGTTTGGCTCTTCCCTATTACAGGTCTAGCTGGGGCAGATGAAGAACTTCTGAGTCTAGACCTGCAGTGTCCAACAGAAATAGAACATGACCCCCAGATATAATTAGAAATCTTCCTGCAGTCACAGTAAAGAAAATGAAGGAAAAAAAACCTCTAGCTTATTTTAATATCCTAAATCTTGTCATTTCAAGCTGTAATCGACTCTGAATAGTTCTTGACAAGAGAGTTTACATCCTCTCTGTCTTACTACATTTTTGAAATCCAGCATGTATGTTATACCCACCGCATCTCTCAGTTCAGACGAGCCCATTTCAGGAGCTCAATAGCCACAAGGGACTGGAGGCTTCCACAATGGACAGCCCACATCTACACCCTTTCACCAGCTCAGCTAAAAGTCTCGTGATGAATCATGTCCTTCACAGAACCAGCATTTCAAATATCAGAACCAAGGACATAAGTATTTCTGTTTGGACCTCTGTTACCTAGTGCTAGTGATGGCACATAGTAGGTCCACAGTCTCTCTCTGTGTTTAAATGTGTGGGGACAGATCTACATGATTAATAATCATTCAACACATTAAAATCATTATCATGCACATTTTTCCCGAGCGGGGGCCGTGGTTGCATAATTTAAATAAGCAGTAGCTGTCCTATCTGCCTGGCTTATCTTGAAAAACCCATGTACCTGAAATGTGGACTTGTCTGGTGCCCTCAGTGCATCAGTTTGCTGCAAAAGGAACCTGATGGGAAGATTTATGTGCCCTTTCTTCTCTATAGTCTAAGAGAAAAATTGCATCAGGCCCATTTGCCAGCTGATGGAGTTTGTTTCAAATATTCAATTATCAATTGAAATTTCTAAATATAAATTGATTAATTCAATGTCAAATTTAAAGAATTCTAGTATCTCTCTATATTTCTTAATCAGTGCTTCTTCCTAATCCCTGTCTGTATGTCCAGGAATGCTTCTTTCCAGCATTAATTGCCCAGAAAGGGAGAGGCTGGTGGTCCAATGAGAGACTCAAGGAGAGAGATCCATGTGTGTCTTAGAGACCTGAGGGTTCTGAGGAGGGAAACACTGCCTTCAAATGGGGTATTTTTCAGATTAAACAGACCCGAGGCCATAAATCGAAAGGATTACGGAACTTAAACTCAAGGGAAAGGCCAGCCTCCAGATCATATGCTGATGATGAGTGTGAACAAACTTTGGAACAGTTTGGAAAAGTGAGATCATGAAGGAAAATGCCCCACGAGAAACATAGTGAAGGGAGCCCCTGGTGCACCTTGAGTGTCCCCTCCCCCCAGTTATGACTTTCACTAAACTTGGATTCTCCCACAGGGAACATAGAAAACTTCCTCTGCTCTCTGCTCAGCTGTTCATGTAGATCTTCTCAGTAATTACCAGGAGTTGTCACTAATCCTCAGACGTGGATGAGGGTGATTGAGCCCTGGGGATAAGATTTACTCCTCATTGGAGACGCCCCAGACTCTCCATACAGACAGTGTCACCTCTACTACAGATGACACGATAATGGCACCTCTGTGGGGAGATCAGGTCCAGGCACCCTGTCCCTATAACTATGGCCCATCCTGATTGACCCTTCCCTGCACAGAGCTCTGGAGCCAGGTCCAGGCAGATGAGTGCTTCCTTGTGTTCAATCTCAGGGCAGAAAACAGGAGAGAAGGGCTCAGGAGAGGAACTCAGAGCTGTGCTGTTAGTACCCTTGGGCAGGACAGGTGCTCACCCTGCCTTGTCCTGAGGTGCCCCATTCATGCCCTGGCTGGGCAGGTAGAAGGTGGGAATGTGTCACAGTGTGTATCTGAGTGGGACCAGAGTCATGAGTTCACTGCAAATCCCTGTGTCCTGGAGTCCCTGACAATGAGGGAAAGAGGGATGGGGTCACTGTGGAATCTGTGCCTAGCCTTGTATGACCAGAGCCACTGAGCTTCTCAATCTTGTAAAAAAGCATCTGCTCATTTTCTAGGACCTACAGATTCGGGTCTGGTATGTCATTTCTACCAAGTTATATGTCACCATTCTGAGTGTCTTTTAGTTGTGCGTGTAAGTGTTACTCATATTTTTATCTCTGCAATTGAATGGGGAAATGCCCCCAGTCCTTCTTTAAACTGAAGCAGCAGGAGGAAGAAAAAAAAAAGAATTTGTAGTAAAATGAAATCCGTTTCATTTTCAAGTCTGCCAAAATGGTGTGAATGTTGGAAAATAAGCAACGTATGCTCTTTTCTTATTGGGAATAGGATTCGAATAATACTGTTTGCGGTAATTCAACATTGCATTTTATATTTGAAAATACAGTGGAATGTACCTTGGGCCAAGCTATGGTTCGAATGTTAGTGTCTCCCCAAAATTCATATGTTGGAATTTTTAACACCAAAACCGATGGTATCAGGAGGTGGACTTCTGGGAAGTCCTTTGGTCATGAAGGTTGAGCCCTCATGAATGGGATTAGTGTCCTTATAAAAGAGTCTCAGAGAGCTCCTTAGACCTTTCCATCATGCGAAGACACAGCGAGAAGGTGCCGGTCATGAATCAGGAAGAGGCTCTCACCAGAAGGGGACTACACTGCAGCCTTGATCTTGGATGTCCCGCCTCCAAGACAGTGAGCGATAATTTTCTTTTGTTTATGATACACCCAGTTGGTGATATTTTGTTATAGTAGTCAGAACAGATAAGACAGGCCAATATTGCAACGGACTGCAGGTGGTCGTCACGGATAAGACAGGGAGACAATGTCTGAGAAGAGGTTGAGAGATTCTTTCCTGGAAGCAACGTGCCCCCACCCAACCCAACTCTCCCTGTGTCCCTCTCTCCAGGGCTGTGTTCCTGACTCCTTTGTCCATTGTCCTGGGCACACGATGAGCTCTCTTAGCAGGACTTTCTCGTTCTCTTAGGAGGTCTCCACAATCCAGCCCTGATTTCTGTGCTGACCTGGGACGAGGTGAGTTACACGCTCCTCTGCTTGTTCAGCATCATATAAATTCCTGCTGCTTCCACCGTATTGTGTGCACCTTTAGTCACAGCAGATATAAAACCCAGAAAGTACGAGAAAGCTAGTGGAGCAAAAAGAGTTCCTGCACAAGAGAAACAACTGCCTTAAAGTTTTTCTTTATGAAATCAGAGCTGTGTCATCAGATAAATTTTTGGAAAATAAGATTTCAAGGGTCCCTCTCTTTCTTTCAAGAATGGTTTACACCAACTTGTCCAATACATGGAAACTGAGCTGCCCACACTGGTCCCCACTCCTGCGGGTGAAGAGAGGCTCAGGGGGCAGGGCGGCAGGAACTGGGATGTGTGTTCCTGTCAGAGCACAAGGGCACCTCCTGTGGATTCATTTCCGACTCTGGCTGTGGTGGTGCCCCGTGTGTGACACTGTGGGGCTGGGGGTGATTCTCTGTGCCGGGTCAGGTGTGTCCTTCTGCAATTCTGGGTCATGATCCGTGGTCTCAGGGAGACGCCTCACCTGTGGGGTTGGTCTCTGTGTGTCCCGGGAAATGTACAGCCAGGAAGTTTGACCACATCCCTCACCCCAGTAAACTCTCAGCCGCATGGGATGGAGGCCATGGGCCAGGATTGTGGGAGGAGAGGTGCAAGGGGTTGAGGGGACCTGCATGCACTTAGGAGTCGCTGGGAGGTGTGATGTAGGGAGAAATGAGTGGGGTTTCAGGGAAGGTCAGTGAGGATTTACTGGGCATGAGATTCAAGTCAGGAAACAAGGTTCTACTGGATTTGTGGGGGTAGAGGAAAATTTAACACACTGGAGAACCATGAACTGTACAGGTAATTGTAACGCAGGGGAGAGATCTGAATGATTAAAATTTCTGATTCGAGGCTTCTTGTATAGTACAGGTTCATCAAAAGACACTGCAGGGAAGGGATTGCTTTGTTGAACGGATCAGAGTTGGACTTGAAAGAGGATGCCAGGGGGCGGCACTTCTGGAAAAAAAAACCCACAGTGTGATATGTGGTTTGGGGTCAAAGTATGTGAGTATCTGGTCTCCTGAACACATGCACACTCACACACACACACTCTCAGGGACATTCACACAAACACACGCTGGTACCAGATATACATTTTCCATAAATTAATTGACTTTGGATCTGGAAATTTTTTAAAAAATATTTATTTATTTATTTATTTGGTTGCACCGGGTCTTAGTTGCAGCAGGCAGTCTCCTTAGTTGTGGCTCCAGGGCTCCTTAGTTGTGGCATGCAAACTCTTAGTTGCAGCATGCATGTGGGATCTAGTTCCCGGACAGAGCAAGCAAGTGACCTGGTGGGAAGCCAGAAATTCCATGAAGAGAGAAGGATGCGTGTTACTGTGTGAAGCAGAAATGGGTTTCTTGTTCCTTCAGTGGGAATAAAGGCAGCACGGCTGCATCTAGTGAGCAAAGCAAGAGAAGACGGGACTGCTATTAGGTGCTTGACTCTGCATTTTATTATCTCTCTCGCCTTCCTTCCAGTGGTCATGAAAACAAAACGTGCACAATATTTACAATAAGAATGGTTTCTACTGATAGTAAATGACAACTATGTCCCAGAATCCTGATCCACAATGAAATCCACATCTGGTGTTCACACCCACCTTATGATGCATGTTCTTCCTTAGTTTTACTTTACTCTTTACATGAGGAAAGTGGCTCAGATGGGTGACTAAATTCCTTCGATTGCACTGAAATAATTAAGTGGGTGATCTTGACTCAAAGAAGAGCTTTCTGATCCAGGGGCTTGACCCTTGACCACTTGCTCTCTTGCCTCTAACCCCAGGTCCTATTTTTACATCCACATTACAGACGAGGGGAAGGTTCTGAAAGTCCAGGACGTGTTCTAATGTCTCAGCACAGGGAGTGGGGAGTCAGTACCAGGACCACGTGGTGGATCCACAGCTGTTGAGAACTTGCCTGTCCTGCTTCCTTTTTACTTAGTATTTTCAAAAAATGGACACGGTTTTCCTGAAGACCTAGTTATGTTTCTAACTTTGGACTTTTGCTTCCAGTTCATTTCTCCCTTCTCTACCTGACAATGGTTTCTGGATTTTACAGATTTAATGGAGGATTATTTCTTCTGGAGAAAGCACACACCTTCTGCTAGAGTAAGTCAATATTGCTTTGTCCTCTACAGAACCCTCTTATTCACTCGTAAGTGTCCAACCAAACTTTATTTTAAGAGGACACCATGTGTGCTATGGGTGACATTGCATTGAAGCAACTAGACTGATTCATTTTTATAAAATTTGGAATAAAGCAGTGTCAAAGGTAGGCACTCAAAACTCATGAAGAATAAAAACAATCTAAGCCTTGAGTCTAATGAGCAGGATGTTTAATTTCTTGTGAACACTGAGGGCTGGAGTCTACTCAGGAGAAACTCTCCACAACCTGACTTCCAAGCGCTATAAATTAATGTCTGGGGAATTTTTGAGAATTTGACAATTTTGCTCACTGCAGATCTTTCCTATGATGATTAGAGTATCTTAGTACATTTTATAGTCAACTTATGTATTCAGATGGTGACTGATTTTTTAAAAAGATATTTTCTATCCAGCAAATCTGTTGGATGAATTTATGAGTTCTCAGAGGTGGACAAGTGATCCTCTTGCAACTGTATTAAAATGAGTTAGATAATCTTGGAATTTCCACAGTATTTTCATATTTTCCATTTTATTTACCTAAGTTATTACATTACTTTTTCAGCTTTATTGAGGTATAATTGCTAAGTAAAATTGCAGTATATCTAAAATGTAAGACCTGATTTGGTATGTGTACACATTGTGAAAGAATTCCCACAGTTGAGTTAATTAATGCATTCATCACCTTGCCTATGAGGTATCATCAACTGTAGTCACCATGTTCTACATTAGATCCTCAGACCTTGTTCATCTTATAACTGAAAGTTTGTACCCTTCTACTATCTTCTCCCCTTTTTCCCCAACCCCAATTCCCAAGCGACCACCATTCTACTCTCTGTTTCTATGAGACTGAATTTTTTTTCAAATTCCACCTTTAAGTGATAGAATGCAGTTTTTGTCTTTCTATGTCTAGATATTTCACATACCAAAATGTCCTCCAGTTTCATCCTTGTTGTTGCAAAAAGAAGGATTTCCTTTTTTTTTTAAGTTGAATAATATTCCACTGTATAATACACCACAGCTTTCTTATCAATTTATCTATCAGTGGACACTTAGGTTGTTTTCATGTCTTGGCTATTATAAATAACGCAGCAATGAACATGGAGATGCAGATATCTCTTTGAGATCTTGATTCCATTTCCTTGGATGTATACTAGAAGCAGGATTGCTGGGTCATATGGTAGTTCTGGTTTTGGTATCTTGAGGAACTTCCATAATGTTTTCCACAGAGGCTGTACCAGTTTACATTCCCACCAATGGTGTGTAAAGTGTTCCTTTTTCTCAACATCCTCACCAATGTGTTTTCTCTTGTCTTTTGGATAATACAGACACTAACAGGTGTGAGATGATATCTCACTGTGGTTTTGATTTGCATTTCCCTGATGACTAGAGATGTTGAGCACCTTTCCATGTACCTTTTAGCCCTTTGTATATCTTCTTTGGAAAAATGTCTATTCAAGTCATTTGCCCATCTTTCAACTGGGTTATTTGATTATTTTCAGCACAAATTCCTCTTATATTTTGGATATTAACTCATTACTGGATATGTGGTTTGCAAATATTTTCTCCTATTCCATAGCCTTTTCATTTTGTTCATGGTTTCCTTTGCTGTGCAGAGGCTTTTATATGATATACTCCCACTTGTTTACTTTTGCTTTTGCTGATTTGCTTTTGTTGTCAAATCTAAACCATAATTACCAAGACCAGTGTCAAGGAGCTTACTTCTTTCCTCTAGGAGTTTGACGGTTTCAGGTCTTACATCCAAGTCTTAATCCAGTTGAGATCATTTGTGTGTATGGTGAAAGACAGGGTCCAGGTTTTTGTGGGGTGTTTTTTTTTTTTTGTAGTTTTTAAAACTGGGATATAATTGACATAACATTATGTTAGTTTCATGGGTATAAAATAATGATTCAATATTTGTATATATTGCCAGTTGATCACAATAAGTCTAGTTAACATCTGTTATACATTTAGGTACAATTTTTTTCATTCAATCAGAACTTGTAAGGTTTAGTCTCTCAGTTTCAGTCTTAAGATGTGTATGTCCAGTTTTCCAAACACCATTTATTGAAGAGACTACCCTTTTCCATTATATATTCTTTGTGCCTTTGTCAAAAATTAATTAACCAGGGAGATTAACCAAGATGGCGGAGTAGAAGGACGTGCTCTCACTCCCTCTTGCGAGAGCACCAGAATCACAACTGGCTGCTGGACAATCATCGACAGGAAGACACTGGAACTCACCAAGGAGGATACCCCACGTCCAAGGACAGAGGAGAAGCCCCAGTGAGACGGTAGGAGGGGCGCAATCAGAGTACAATCAAATCCCATAACTGCTGGGTGGGTGACTCACAGACTGGCGAACACTTATACCACAGAAGTCCACCCACTGGAGTGAAGCTTCTGAGCCCCACGTCAGGCTTCCCAACCTGGGGGTCCGGCAACGGGAGGAGGAATTCCTAGAGAATCAGACTTTGAAGCCTAGTGGGAATTGATTGCAGGACTTTGACAGGACGGGGGGAAACAGAGACCCCACTCTTGGAGGGCACACACAAAGTAGTGTGCGCATCAGGACCCAGGGGAAGGAGCAGTGACCCTGGGGGAGACTGAACCAGACCTACCTGCTGGTGTTGGGGGGTCTCCTGCAGAGGCGGGAGGTGGCTCTGTTTCACCGTGGGGACAAGGACACTGGCAGCGGAGGTTCTGGGAAGTGCTCCTTGGCATGAGCCCTCCCAGAGTCTGCCATTAACCCCATCAAAGAGCCCAGGTAGGCTCCAGTGTTGAGTTGCCTCAGGCAAAACAACTAACAGGGAGGGAACCCAGCCCCACCCATCAACAGTCAAGTGGATTAAAGTGGATTAGAGCTCTGTCTGCCACAGCAACAGTCAGCTCTACCCACCACCAGAGCCTCCCATCAAGCCTCTTAGATAGCCTCAACCACCAGAGGGCAGACAGCAGAAGCAAGAAAAACTACAATCCTACAGCCTGTGGACCAAAACCCACAGTTACAGAAAGATAGACAAGATGAAAAGGCAGAGGGCTATATATCAGATGAAGGAACAAGAAAAAACCCCAGAAAAACAACTAAATGAAGTGGAGATAGGCAACCTGCCAGAAAAAGAATTCAGAATAATGATAGTGAAGATGATCCAGGACCTCGGAATAAGAATGGAGGCAAAGATTGAGAAGATGCAAGAAATGATTAACAAAGACCTAGAAGAATTAAAGAACAAACAAACAGAGATGACCAATACAATAACTGAAATGAAAACTACACTAGAAGGAATCAATAGCAGAATAACTGAGGCAGAAGAACGGATAAGCGACCTGGAAGACAGAATGGTGGAATTCACTGCTGCGGAACAGACTAAAGAAAAAAGAATGAAAAGATATGAAGGCAGCCTAAGAGACTTCTGGGACAACATTAAACGCAACAACATTCGCATTATAGGGGTCCCAGAAGGAGAAGAGAGAGAGAAAGGGCCAGAGAAAATATTTGAAGAGATTATAGTCGAAAACTTCCCTAACATGGGAAAGGAAATAGCCACCCAAGTCCAGGAAGCGCAGAGAGTCCCATACAGGATAAACCCAAGGAGAAACACGCCGAGACACATAGTAATCAAAGTGGCAAAAATTAAAGACAAAGAAAAATTATTGAAAGCAGCAAGGGAAAAACGACAAATAACATACAAGGGAACTCCCATAAGGTTAACAGCTGATTTCTCAGCAGAAACTCTACAAGCCAGAAGGGAGTGGCATGATATATTTAAAGTGATGAAAGGGAAGAACCTACAACCAAGATTACTCTACCCGGCAAGGATCTCATTTAGATTTGATGGAGAAATCAAAAGCTTTACAGACAAGCAAAAGCTAAGAGAATTCAGCACCACCAAACCAGCTCTACAACAAATGCTAAAGGAACTTCTCTAAGTGGGAAACACAAGAGAAGAAAAGGACCTACAAAAACAAACCCAAAACAATTAAGAAAATGGTCATAGGAACATACATATCGATAATTACCTTAAACGTGAATGGATTAAATGCTCCAACCAAAAGACACAGGCTTGCTGAATGGATACAAAAACAAGACCCATATATATGCTGTCTACAAGAGACCCACTTTAGACCTAGGGACACATACAGACTGAAAGTTAGGGGATGGAAAAAGATATTCCATGCAAATGGAAATCAAAAGAAAGCTGGAGTAGCTATACTCATATCAGATAAAATAGACTTTAAAGTAAAGAATGTTACAAGAGACAAAGAAGGACACTACATAATGATCAAGGGATCAATCCAAGAAGAAGATATAACAATTATAAATATATATGCACCCAACATAGGAGCACCTCAATACATAAGGCAACTGCTAACAGCCATAAAAGAGGAAATTGACGGTAACACAATAATAGTGGGGGACTTTAACACCTCACTTACACCAATGGACAGATCATCCAAAATGAAAATAAATAAGGAAACAGAAGCTTTAAATGACACAATAGACCAGATAGATTTAATTGATATTTATAGGACATTCCATCCAAAAACAGCAGATTACACGTTCTTCTCAAGTGCGCACGGAACATTCTCCAGGATAGATCACATCTTGGGTCACAAATCAAGCCTCAGTAAATTTAAGAAAATTGAAATCGTATCAAGCATCTTTTCTGACCACAATGCTATGAGATTAGAAATGAATTACAGGGAAAAAAACGTAAAAAAGACAAACACATGGAGACTAAACAATACGTTACTAAATAACCAAGAGATCACTGAAGAAATCAAAGAAGAAATCAAAAAATACCTAGAGACAAATGACAACGAAAACACGACAACCCAAAATCTATGGGATGCAGCAAAAGCAGTTCTAAGAGGGAAGTTTATAGCTATACAAGCCTACCTAAAGAAACAAGAAAAATCTCAAGTAAACAAATCTAACCTTACACCTAAAGAAACTAGAGAAAGAAGAACAAACAAAACCCAAAGTTAGCAGAAGGAAAGAAATCATAAAGATCAGAGCAGAAATAAATGAAATAGAAACAAAGAAAACAATAGCAAAGATCAATAAAACTAAAAGCTGGTTCTTTGAGAAGATAAACAAAATCGATAAGCCATTAGCCAGACTCATCAAGAAAAAGAGGGAGAGGACTCAAATCAATAAAATCAGAAATGAAAAAGAAGTTACAACAGACACTGCAGAAATACAAAGCATCCTAAGAGACTACTACAAGCAACTTTATGCCAATAAAATGGACAACCTGGAAGAAATGGACAAATTCTTAGAAAGGTATAACCTTCCAAGACTGACCCAGGAAGAAACAGAAAATATGAACAGACCAATCACAAGCAATGAAATTGAGACTGTGATTAAAAATCTTCCAACAAACAAAAGTCCAGGACCAGATGGCTTCACAGGTGAATTCTATCAAACATTTAGAGAAGAGCTAACACCTATCCTTCTCAAACTCTTCCAAAAAATTGCAGAGGAAGGAACACTCCCAAACTCATTCTATGAGGCCACCATCACCCTGATACCAAAACCGGACAAAGACACTACAAAGAAAGAAAATTACAGACCGATATCACTGATGAATATAGATGCAAAAATCCTCAACAAAATACTGGCAAACAGAATCCAACAACACATTAAAAGGATCATACACCACGATCAAGTGGGATTTATCCCAGGGATGCAAGGATTCTTCAATATACGCAAATCAATCAATGTGATACACCATATTAACAAATTGAAGAAGAAAAACAATATGATCATCTCAATAGATGCAGAAAAAGCTTTTGACAAAATTCAACACCCATTTCTGATAAAAACTCTCCAGAAAGTGGGCATAGAGGGAACCTACCTCAACATAATAAAGGCCATATATGACAAACCCACAGCAAACATCATTCTCAATGGTGAAAAACTGAAAGCATTTCCTCTAAGATCAGGAACGAGACAAGGATGTCCACTCTCACCACTATTATTCAACATAGTTCTGGAAGTCTTAGCCACGGCAATCAGAGAAGAAAAAGAAATAAAAGGAATACAAATTGGAAAAGAAGAAGTAAAACTGTCACTGTTTGCGGATGACATGATATTATACATAGAGAATCCTAAAACTGCCACCAGAAAACTGCTAGAGCTAATTAATGAATATGGTAAAGTTGCAGGATACAAAATTAATGCACAGAAATCTCTTGCATTCCTATACACTAATGATGAAAAATCTGAAAGAGAAATTATGGAAACACTCCCATTTACCATTGCAACAAAAAGAATAAAATACCTAGGAATAAACCTACCTAGGGAGACAAAAGACCTGTATGCAGAAAACTATAAGACACTGATGAAAGAAATTAAAGATGATACCAACAGATGGAGAGATATACCATGTTCTTGGATTGGAAGAATCAACATTGTGAAAATGACTATACTACCCAAATCAATCTACAGATTCAATGCAATCCCTATCAAATTACCAATGGCATTTTTTATGGAACTAGAACAAATCATCTTAAAATTTGTATGGAGACACAAAAGACCCCGAATAGCCAAAGCAGTTTTGAGGGAAAAAAACGGAGCTGGAGGAATCAGACTCCCTGACTTCAGACTATACTACAAAGCTACAGTAATCAAGACAATATGGTACTGGCACAAAAACAGAAACACAGATCAGTGGAACAAGATAGAAAGCCCAGAGATAAACCCACGCACCTATGGTCAACTAATCTATGACAAAGGAGGCAAAGATATACAATGGAGAAAAGACAGTCTCTTCAATAAGTGGTGCTGGGAAAACTGGACAGCTACATGTAAAAGAATGAAATTAGAAAACTCCCTAACACCATACACAAAAATAAACTCAAAATGGATTCGAGACCTAAATCTAAGACTGGACACTATAAAACTCTTAGAGGAAAACATAGGAAGAACACTCTTTGACATAAATCACAGCAAGATCTTTTTTGATCCACCTCCTAGAGTAATGGAAATAAAAACAAAAATAAACAAATGGGACCTAATGAAACTTCAAAGCTTTTGCACGGCAAAGGAAACCATAAACAAGACGAAAAGGCAACCCTCAGAATGGGAGAAAATATTTGCAAACGAATCAACGGACAAAGGATTAATCTCCAAAATATATAAACAGCTCATGCAGCTCAATATTAAAGAAACAAACACCCCAATCCAAAAATGGGCAGAAGACCTAAATAGACATTTCTCCAAAGAAGACATACAGACGGCCACGAAGCACATGAAAAGATGCTCAACATCACTAATTATTAGAGAAATGCAAATCAAAACTACAATGAGGTATCACCTCACACCAGTTAGAATGGGCATCATCAGAAAATCTACAAACAACAAATGCTGGAGAGGGTGTGGAGAAAAGGGAACCCTCTTGCACTGTTGGTGGGAATGTAAATTGATACAGCCACTATGGAGAACAATATGGAGGTTCCTTAAAAAACTAAACATAGAATTACCATATGACCCAGCAATCCCACTACTGGGCATATACCCAGAGAAAACCGTAATTCAAAAAGACACATGCACCCGAATGTTCATTGCAGCACTATTTACAATAGCCAGGTCATGGAAGCAACCTAAATGCCCATCAACAGACGAATGGATAAAGAAGTTGTGGTACATATATACAATGGAATATTACTCAGCCATAAAAAGGAACGAAATTGAGTCATTTGTTGAGACGTGGATGGATCTAGAGACTGTCATACAGAGTGAAGTAAGTCAGAAAGAGAAAAACAAATATCGTATGTTAACGCATGTATGTGGAACCTAGAAAAATGGTACAGATGAGCCAGTTTGCAGGGCAGAGGTTGAGACACAGATGTAGAGAACGGACATATGGACACCAAGGGGGGAAAACTGCGGTGGGGTGGGTATGGTGTTGTGCTGAATTGGGCGATTGGGATTGACATGTATACACTGATGTGTATAAAATTGATGCCTAATAAGAACCTGCAGTATAAAAAAACAAACAAACAAAACAACTAATACTAAACTTTCATTGGGTTATTTGTATGGAAATATGTTAATATAAATGTTTCAGACATTAAAAAAAAAAATTAATTAACCATAGGTGCATGGGTTTATTTCTGTGCTCTCTACCCTGTTCCATTGATCTGTCTGTTTTTATGCCCATACCATACTGTTTCTGTTACCATAGATTTGACAGATAGTTTGAAATGAGGAAGTTTGATGCTTTGTTCTTCTTTCACAGGATGCATTGATTATTTGGAGTATTTTGTGGTTGCATACAAATTTGGGGATTTTTTTTTCTGTTTCTGTGAATAATGACATTGAAAATGGTTGAACTGGGCTAACAATGGTGTTGAACAAGACAGACATGTTCCTAAGTTCATAGACCTTACACGGAAGTAGATGATCAGGATATAAAAGTAACTAGAAAAAATACAAAATAATAATGGTGAATGTTATAACTGGTGTCAGGAGTATGTTATCCAGGTAAAGTCATTTCTCTGGATGATGACAGTGTCTTCCCTTTTCAGAAGAAGTAAAGAGTGAGAATCTCTTTCCAATGTTGGTTATGTGAGAAGACTACTGATGTCATCACCAGCACAGCCTCCTTTCTGCTCCAGGACCCTCTGAAGCCCTCTCCATGTCTTTTCAGAAAGATGCCCTGAGGACCACAAGCCAGGCAGCCCTGAAAACCACGTATCTTATACAGATAGCATTTGGGTCTCTGACCAATGTCATTCTTTTCTTCCACAACGTCTCTCCAGTCTTGCCTGGCCACAAGCAGGGACCCACAGACATAATTCTTACCCACATGGCCATGGCCAATCTCTTGGTTCTTCTCTCCTCTGGGATTCCCCACACAATGGCAGCTTTTGTTTCAAGGAACTCCCTGTCCAGTCTTGGGTGTAAATTTCTATATTATACACAGAGAGTGGCTCGCAGCACCACCCTGAGCTCCACCTGTGTCCTGAGCACCTATGAGTCCTTCACTCTCATCCCCGGGACAGCAGAGTGGATGACGCTCAGAGGAAGAGCCCCCAGATTCACTGGTTCTTCCTGTTGCACCTGCTGGATATTCAGTGTCTTAATGTACATCAGTGTTCCTGTGAAAAGCACTGGTCCATAGGACACGCACAACGATGCTGATAACCAAGGCAAGTGGTTCTACTCATCTTCAGGTCCTGTTGTTACCGAACCCAGGTCCAGCTACTCGCCACTCAAAAGCCAATCAAGAGGCTAGGTTGGTGGAAAGGAAATTTTGCTTTATTTCGGAGGCTGGCAACCGGCGGGGAGGGCGGACGCCTGTCCAAAGGCCGACTCCACCCCCCAACCCTGACAATCAGGGGGCGAGAGTTTTGTAGACAGAGGGAGGGGGCTCCATGCATAAACAATACAGTCAGCTCTGACAGTCATCTTGAAATTGGTCATCGGTGGTCTGACCAGCGTCATCTCAATTTTTTTAGTACAGTTAATCTTCGGTTCCAGGGTCGGTTTGTTTCCATTTCTTTGAGGCCAGTTCTCGGAATTGTGGCAGCTTATGTCATGGCTTCAATTCGGTCATCATGTGGTCACCCTCCTCCACCTGGGGGGGGCTTCAGTACCTGCAAAACAACTCACAGGATATGGCTCAGAGTATTACCTATAGCCCTCAAGGAGGAACTAAATGTCCTTGATTGTCCTTGACTATGATTAATGATTAAGCTATTATTATTTGGTCTCCTTTGACTGTTTTCCTTTGTTTCTGCATTTTCTCACTTCTCTGATTAAACTTATTTTTTGGCTAAAATTTTTCCACAGACAAAAAGCAGGCTGAGGACATGGGGGGGCCGGGCAAGGACCATAGGGTCCTGCTCCGTTTCACTGTCACAGGCTTTGGCTACTTTTGGTCCACCTCTGATGCCATGTTTATTGGCCTCATGGTCTACTCCAGTGGCTCCATGGTGCTTCTCCTGCGCAGACCCCACCAGAGGGCGCAGTATAGTCACACCCCCACTGGGCACCACAAATGCCCCCCAGAGACCAGAGCTGCCCACACCATCCTGATGCTGGTGGTCACCTTTGTCACCTTCTACATGCTGAATTACAGTTTTGTTTTTCATATCATTGCCTCTTTAGATTTTCACCTATGGTCGCTACAGGCCTCTGATGTCTTGGTTTCTTGTTTTCCCACTATTTCCCCCTTCCTGCTGTTCCTTAGGGATCTTAGAACTCCTAGGTTCTGCTCTTAAGTTGTTGGAATGTATGGGTAAAGTGCTAAATATCTAATAGACACCTTCAGTAATAACCATAATTATTCTGTAAGTACTCAGTACCAATTTTTTTTATTGAGGTATAATTAACACATAACATTATATTAGTTTCAGATATACAACATAATGAAAGGGGATTTGTATATGTTGCAAAATGATCACAATAAGTCTAGTTACCATCCTTCCACCTTCACAGATGATACAACTCTTTTTCATGTGACAAGAACTTTGAAGGTTGACTCTCTTAGCATTTTTCAAATACGCAATGAAATTGACTTTATTCACCATGTTGTTCATCACATCCCCATGATTTGTTTATTTTATAACTAGAAGTTGATACCTTTTGATGTTTGTACTCAATACCAAATTTTTACGTAATTTCCAACGAACTTAGAAAGTTAATATAATGCCAGTGATGTCTTGAGAGATCTGAAAGTCAATCCATGAAATTATCAGCTCAAAAAAGATACAAACCATTATTGAGGAAACCATTTCTGCCTTGACCAGTGCAGCTTTCTGAAAGAAATCTCCTTTCTTCAGGAACGTTTCAAGAGTTTCCACAAATTTTATCTCAACGTGTTGTGACTAATGCCTGACATACATTGGCACATAATCGGATATTGGTCTCCATAAATATTACTCTTGTGTGGGAGGAGATTTTGTTTCCTAGATGAAGATAACATACATGAAAATAGAGAATGTGTTTTTCTATATTACCTTATAACTTTATTTCACTCATACTTCTCCAATACGCTGTAGTGTAACATGGAAAATAAATGTCGTTCAATGGATTGCTTCTCCTTTAAACCTGGATTGTTTACATGATGGACCATCAGTAAATTTAATTGATTAGATGGATGATGCAACCTGAAGTTTGGACTAGAGGCTGCCCTCTTTTTTATTTGTCCCTTAAATTTATAGTTTTTGTGATTGCAAATCAGTAACTTGAGATTTGTTTCTATTTGTCCAATCTGTTTTTTTCTGAGGTTTTTTGTTGTTTTTTTTTGCCATCTCTTTGGATAGTGTGTTATTTTTTAAGCTCCATTTAAAAAATGTAAGGTGTTATGGTATAACTATTTTTAAGCCATCATATATGGATCCCCAAACAGTATATCTATATATGTTATTATCCACAATTAATGTTATGATTTTAGCTGTCATGAGTCTTATACAAAATAAGAAAGGAAGAGACAGTATAGTTTGTGCATGTATCTATGTGATTGCCGTTTCTGCTGCTTGTACATCTTTTTGTAAGTGTTTTTCTCTTTGGTATAATTTGCCTTCTGTATGAAGAATTTCCTTTAACTTTTAAGGTGTTAGTTTTACTATAAGTGAATTGTTTCAATGTTTATTTATCTAAAAGTATCAGAATTTTACTTACAGTTTTTCCTATTAAAGTGGATAAAAAGGTAATAAAATGTGATCAATAATAAAAGTATACTTAGCGATAGACAACCTCCTTTTAAACACTAGGGAATTAAATGCCTATGAATTATTTTTTTTAAAGTAATTGATTAGAAGTAATTTCAAATCTACTTCATTTTTCACAGTACTATATATAAAATAGATAACTAATAAGGACCTACTGTATAGCATAGGGAGCTCTACTCAGTACTCTGTAATGGCCTATATGGGAAAAGAATCTAAAAAAAGAGTGGATATATGTATATGTGTAACTGATTCACCTTGCTGTATAACTGAAACTAACACAACATTGTAAATCAACTATAATCCAATAAAAAAATTTTTAATTAAAAAATTTTAAAAATAAAATAAAGTAAAAATCTACTTCATTTTTTCCATTACTCACATACTCCACCAGTTAACACTTTAATACTTTTGACTTCTCAGTGACTTCCTCTATATTTTATCTCATTATCACTAGATTTTTCTCAACCACTGAAGAGCAATGGGTGAACATGGTGAATTCCACTCTAACCTCACTACTGTGATTTTCCCTTAAACAAAGACACTCTTCTATGTGACAAATGAACTGCCCTTCCATTTAGAAAACCAATGTGGGAACTTCCCTGGTGGCACAGTGTTTAAGAGTCCGGCTGCCAATGCAGGGGACACGGGTTTGAGCCCTGGTCCAGGAAGAGCCCACATACTGCAGAGCAACTAAGCCCATGCGCCACAACTACTGAGCCTGCTCTCTAGAGCCCGCGAGCCACAACTACTGAAGCCCACGCGCCACAACTACTGAAGCCCGTGCGCCTAGAGCCCGTGCTCCGCAACAAGAGAAGCCACCGCAATGAGAAGCCCCACGCCACAATGAAGAGTAGCCCCCACTCTCTGCAACTAGACAAAGCCCACGTGCAGCAACGGAGACCCAATGCAGCCAAAAAAAAGAAGAAAGAAAAAAAAACAACGTGGATACAACACCACTCGCTATCCACAGGTCCTGTTCAAATTTTCCAACTGATCCAAAATATCTCCCCTCTTCTCTGGTTGAGATTCCCAACCAGGTGCGTGTGTTACATTTAGTTGTCATGCCTTTTCCTTCTTCTCCCATCCCAAAGTCTTCCTCTGTCATTCTTTCCTTTTATCATATCTTTGACTTACCTCATTCCGTAGACTGTCTCTCCTCCTGATGGATCTGATGACTCCTCGTGACGAGATCACTATATATTTCCTTGGCAGGAGCAACTTAAAATTAGGATCTTGCAGACATATCTGCACCCAGATGTTTACTGCATTACTAGCTAATTATGAACCATTTTCTAATAAAAGGAGGGAGGAATATACGATGTACGGTGCAGTATTATTTTTGTAATGTTTATCTTTGGGTTTTTCCTACGTACTGCTTAATCATTTTTTTCCCAGATCAACCACTTAGCAAATGAATATTACAGACTTTTTTCCCCCACTATGAGTGTGTATGAAAAATGACATGATATTTTCAGGTATCTTGCACAGAAATAATAGTAGATATAGAGGTTAATTTAGCCCCTTCTGCCCTGGGGTTACTCAGAAGAACCTCACTAGGCTCTAACAGCAGCTGGTGAAGCTCATTTCCAAGATTTATGGTGGGGAGCTCCAGCTCAGGGATAGCCTACAGATGAACATAGGATGCTGAATTTCCAAGGTAAAGCTGTAAAACCTGACTCTTTTCACCATGATCCCAGGAAAAGCTACTGTTCAATGAATGCTCTATTCACTTTAGCAACTAAATTCTGGCAACAAACATTTTTATGCTCCTCCAGACTTTGTTTTTCTTAGCCCTGACCACACATGATGTCACCTAATGATCTTTAACCCAAAGCAGTGCTGTCTAGGTCTGACCTAGTCCGGAATTCACCAAACTTAAACTGTTCTAGAATTAACTGGGGGTCTTGTGACAATGCAGATTCTGAACTGAGAGATTTCCAGGGTGATTTCGGGGCCACACTTTGAGTAACAAGAACTTAGAGGAATTAAACTTGAATTTCTCTCTGGCTGAGAGGCCCCAGAATCAAGCATTAACATTCCCCCACGAAGTTCTAATGCCCTCTGAGCACTGGCGACCCGTGACCATGTGACGTTAGGCAGGGTTTGGAGGAGGTGGGTAGGAAGTGTATGTGGTGGTGGTTCCCGTGGGTGTAGGACCAGTTGCAGGCTCTGCAGACCCACAGGGCAGCATCTTGAGATGGCAGGTTGCTTGGGGCAAACAAAGAAAAGCAGGAACCTCTGGGCTGACAGGAAACCATACATCTTGTGGTGACAGGGGTCCTAGAGGCAGACCCAGAAAGGCAGGAATCTCCAGCATCCGAAGGTAACCTTACGCTCCTTATGTCCTCATTACAATAAAATTAGCCTTGCAAAAAGAGAAAGGACCCATCATGCACCGTCGCCACGACACTTCCGAGCAAAACCACGTAAGGACAAAAACTCCCCCTCCCCTCAGGAAGGTGGAGCGGGGACAAAATCCAGGAAATTACCCCCCCAAACCCCTCCCCCTTCCATGAATATTCTGCCCAATCATTTTCACACCCCGTCTAACCAGCTCGCCGAAGGAACAGGGGGCAGCTGCTCACCTGAGCCTGCCCGCTCTCCCTCTTGAGAGGGTACCATCACTTAATAAATCCTCACTTGGCTTTCTTGGCCTCCGTGTCTGGTCTCTGAATTCCTTCTGTGATGAGATAAGACCTACACTCTGGTAACAGGTTGGGTGTGTTTTTGTAGTATTCCAGACTGCAATATCAGTGGAGAAAAAAAAAAAAAAAGTATTTTCTTCTTGCTCCATGCAAATGTGTGTTTAGGACGGTGAAAACTGTCCCAGACAATTTTTCCTTGACAGCTGCTCTCTCAGTGTGGGTAAGTCAAACATCTTCCAATAAAGCAAGTCCAGTCAAGTAATTGATGTGTGGTCCAGAGGGTTTATTTCGGAGGCTCCTGTGGCTCCATGCACATGGTCATATTAGGACAGGCAGCTCCATGCACCATACTCATGATTAGGGTTAGTTGGAGATGTTGCCAATACACAGTCATTCTCCAATTCACCTGCCCCTCCGAGCACTGCCCCGTGTATTTCAAGGTCTACGTTGCTACAAGATCCCAATGGATCCCTAATCATGTCCATGGGAATCCTTTCCTCTATCTGGACTGTGCAGAATAAACCCATCTCTTCTGAAAGCTCCTACCATCGTTTCTTCATTTTTTTATAGCCCTAGGGGGGAAAAAGCCTGGAATACAATTGTCTGTTCTACAATAGTAAGTGAGGAATTAATTTCCAAAGAAGAAAAGAGAAACTATATTATGTCCATACTGTTCTGCAATAAGTAAAATATTTTCAATCATTCAAAATGTTTATCTCGTGTCTATATTTTGAAAGAATCTGTGTCTATTCATAATAATTTGAGAACAACACATGCACTTTTTAATGTATATTACTAGAGAGAAAAAAAATAAATAATAATTAAATTAATTAATCAAATAACTTAATGTAAAGAGAATAGATACTATAAATGAGGGGAAGTTCCAATTATAATGATTCATTCTGTATATAAAATGTCACCTAATCAGAGTGACAAGGAGGTTTCTGCAGGAAAATTCTGATTTATGGAAGAAGTAGAATCACAGAAGTAAAAGTGAGGTATTTGTGCCTCTAGAGGAGAAGTGGACAGTATGCCTGTAGTGTGGGTTTGCTGATTGAATTTTTTTCCCACAGAGGATATGACCTTGATTGTTGAGAAAACCAATCACCTAAGGTTTAGGTACCCATTCTTATGAATGGCATGTCATTTTCTCTTGCAACTTTCAAGATTTTCTCATTACATTTAGCCTTTATTAGTTTGACTATGATATTGTCCAAGTATAATATTTGTGGCTTTTGTGCTTAGGGTTTGTTGAGATTCTTGGATCAGTTGGTTGATTTTCTTTTTAATCAAAATTGGGGGCTTCCCTGGTGGCGCAGTGATTAAGAATCTGCCTGCCAATGCAGGGGACACGGGTTCGAGCCCTGGTCTGGGAAGATCCCACATGCCGCAGAGCAGCTGGGCCCGTGAGCCACAATTACTGAGCCTGCGCGTCTGGAGCCTGTGCTCCGCAACGAGAGAGGCCGCGATAGTGAGAGGCCCGTGCACTGCGATGAAGAGTGGCCCCCACTTGCCACAACTGGAGAAAGCCCTCGCACAGAAACGAAGACCCAACACAGCCATGAATAAATAAATAAATAAAATTAAAAACAACAGCAACAACAACTTAGGTTTAAAAAAAAAAAATTGGGAGGTTTTCGGGACTTCCCTGATGGTCCAGTGGTTAAGACTCCGTGCTTCCACTGCAGGGGGCACGGGTTCGATCCCTGGGCAGGAAACTGGGATCATGCATGCCACACAGCGTGGCCCAAAAAAGAAAAAAAAAGATCGAGGCAGTTTCTGAACACTCTCAGGAAAAGAAAAAAAAAAAAATTGGGAGGTTTTCAGCCATATGTCTTCAATTAATTTTTCTATCCCTTTCCCCTCTCCACTCCTTCCATGACTCCAGTGACATGCATGTTGTAATGCTTGATATTTTTCCATGGACACAATTTTCATTTAGTCTTGTATTCACTAGCTGTGATGATCCGAAGTTCACGTACAAGTGAGTCCTTTTCTGGTATCGTGACTTTCCTGTAGGCACCCTAGATCGTCCCAGAAATCCTAGTTTTATCTCTTCATTTTTATACCACTAGGAAAAGAAATGGCTGAAAAGGAACAGCATAAACAACAAGACGAAATGGGAAAGAGAACTGTAAGAAAATTAAGGTGTGCTATTTTCAGTATTATTCTGTACTAAATATAATTATATTTTCTTCATGAAATGCATCTATGATATAGCCACACTTTGAGAGGTCTTGCACTAACAGGTATACTAAACAAGAAGGCGAAGAACAACAAGGTCTTTGCCTTCATGTGTCTTACATGTTAAAGAGAAGAAGAATCTTTAATCTGATAACCACAGAACTTACTCTCAATGGAATTACTCTTTTGAATGAAAGGAAAGTGTTTCTACAAAACGTATAAGGATGATTTGACCTAACCGGCATGTTCAGTACAGTGTCCAGGAAGTTTAGATTTGAGACAGAAAAACAGAATTAGGAAAAAGCTACATGGAATGAGATCTTGGATCCTTTCCAGTAGAAGTGATGAGTGAGTGTATAGTCTGTCCTCTGGCTGAACTAATCATTTTTCTTTCCACAAGGGACACGACCTTTGATATTGACACAGTCAATGAGTTCCTCATCATTAATAATGACTTGAGAAGGCAATGAATTAGCCCTAAAAGTAGAATAAAATCATGAAGACATACTCAATAGGAAATGAAAAACAGCAGAAAGAACAACTTCTTGGCGAAAAGCCTGTTGGAAACCCAGGGGAAGCGTGTGGTTATCCCAGAAGTGGGTGTACCATGGACTTGCAGATGTGAGGACAGGGGGCGCTAAAAACGTCGCAAGTTACAAGGAGTTGCAGGGTGCAAACTTTTTCTTAAAGAGGAAGATAGTAACTGTTTCAGGTCGCGGGCCACATCGTCTCTGTCACACCTACTCTGCCTTTGTAGGTGGAAGCTGACATAGACCATATGAAAATGGGTGTGACTGCATTCCAATAAAATCCTCCAATACTTTTCCCAGTAAAGACAGCATCTTCCCATGCGGTCATATGGGCATTAGGGATACTGAGCATTTTGAGAAGGGAAAGTTGGCTTCGAAATGGGGTGCGTTCCAGATGAAAAGGTCCACAAGTATCAAGAATCATACGACGTAAAGTCATTGGAACCAGACTCCTGATCCAAGACGATATTCGTATTTTGTGGAGATGAAAAAGCTTTGAGGAACACACCCTATTGGAAAATGTAGTAAAGGATGTCCTTGGTGCACCCCTGAGTGTCCCGTTAACGCCTGATGACAACTTTGGTTCTGAACTTTGATTTTCCGCAGGGAACGCAGAAAAGGTTTTTCCCCTGCTGTTTGGCTACTCATTAGGATCTTCTTCCTAATTGCCGTACCTTTTTCTTAGTCAGCTGAGAAGGATGACGATGATTAGCGCTGGGGATAAAGCTGGCTCCTCACGGGAGACGCCCCGCACTCTCCAAGCAGACAGTGTGGCCGAGACAGCAGATGACGGGATGGTGGCGTCTCTGCGGGGAGAGCAGGTCTGTGGACCGTGTCCCTATAACTATAAACTCAAGAGCCTCTGACCCATCCTGATCGACACTTCCCTGCACAGAGCTTTGCAGCAGAGACCAGGGAGGTGAGTGCTTCCTTAATGTTCAATCTCTGGACAAAAACCAGAAGTGTTCTCCAACAGGAGAGGACCTCGGAGCTGCGGTTACGCACTAACATTGGGCAGGACACGTGCTGACCCTGCCTCACTTGATCATCCACACCCATGCTCAGGCCAAGCAGAGGAGTGACCTGGGGAGTATAGAGCAGGGATTCTAGTGGGGTCATATCAGGATTTACTGTACATGAGATTCAAGCCTGTTCATTAGTTAATAAAAAGGGTTTTATGGGATTCATTGAGGCTACAGTAAAACCTAGCATCCTGGAGTGCCAGAGAATTTGCAGGTAATTATAATTCAGAGGAGAGCTCAGAATGAATAAATTTCTGTATTTCCTCCCTCAGTTGTTGGAGATGATGTAGGTGTTGATCACAGGAAGCTCCCTGTGTCCAGACACTGTGGGCTGAGTATCTATTAGTCGATAAGGAGAATACTACTTGTCTTCACCTAGCTCTCAATGTATTAGGAAGACAGAGGATAAAGGGATGAACAAACAAAAAAGTTTTTTTTTATTCTGAGATGAAGAGAGGGAGTCAGTTATGGTGACTGCGGGGGATCATCAGGTGATTATGAGCAGGTGAAAGCAAGTGGCTGGATCCTGAAGGAGCAAGACAACCGCAGTGGTGGAAGAGCGGAATTCCAGGAAGAGGGTAGAATAGGAGTTGCTGTGATGCATCTAAACGTGTTTCTTGTTTTTTAGGGAAAGATTCAGCTGGCTCTCGCGGGAAAAGGGAGAGAGGACAGCAGGGAAGTTGGAAATGCCTGAGGTGTCTGACTGTGAATGTTCTCCTCCCACACATTCCTGCCAGTGGTAAGTGACAAAATGAACGTTTATCACTGTAAAAAATCAACTCTTGGTGGGAATTCTCTGGCGGTCCAGTGGTTAGGACTCAGCGCTTTCACTGCCAGGGGGGAACTAAGACCTTGCAGCCTGCGACGCAGCCAAAAACAAACAGAAACAAAAAAAACTCTTGGTATCACTGATTTTTTTTTTCTATTTTTTGTCTGGTACCTCTTTTATTTACTTCTGTTCTGATCTTTATTTCCTTCCTTCTGCTAACTTTGAGCTTAGTTTGTTCTTTTTTTAGTTTTGTGAGGTATTAAGTTAGGTTGTTTATTGAGTTTTTTTTGTTGTTGTTTTTATGGTTTTTTTTTTTTTACAAAAAATGTAGTCTGTTTTTTAAACAATTTTTAAATTGCAGGAAAAAATTCAAACTTCTCATTATCAGTCATTAGAAACAATGCACATAAGGTACGGTTATCTTACTAATAATCTTAATATCTACAGAACCTTAATCTTATCTATAAAAAATGAGCATTAATATGCTTTTTCTTTCTGGAATATTTGTCAGAAAACTAATTAGTTCAAGCAACTATACCCCAGTTAGAAAAAAAAAAAAAACCAATTAGTTCATCTTGAAGAATGTTTTGTATTATTCTGACTAATTTGTGTTATGTTGAAAATCTACATTTAAAAAATGTGTTGTTGGAATTCCCTGGCGGTCCATTGGTTAGGACACCGAGCTTCCACTGCAGGGGGCACAGGTTTGATCCCTGGTGGGGGAACTAAGATCCTTCAAGCCACGTAGTGCAGCCAGAAAAGAAAAAAATGTGTTGTTGAAAAAAAAATCATAAATTTACTATATAACCAGTTCTTAGTATAGTGGTCAGTAGTGTCAAGAATATTCTTGTTGTTATGCTATAGATCTCCAGAACTTTTTCATCTTACAAAATTAATCGCTATATGCTTTAGAAGAAAAAAAAAAGTCTTTATTTTCTCTCTCTCCAGCCACTGGTATCCACCATTTTTCTTTGATATTCTCTGTATGTGACCACTTTACATAACATGTGTGTGTGGAATTCTAAAGCAATTTTTGTGTGTGTGATGGGTGGGTTTATTTCACTGGCATATTGTCCTCAAGTTTCATCCATGTTGTTCCTTCCTTTAAAGGGCTGAATAATATTCCATTGTGGGTAAACACCATACAGTATTTTGTTTGCTTATTCATCTGAAGATCAGCTTTGGGTTATTTCAGTTCTTCACTATTGTGAATAGTACTGATATGAACATGAGTCTGCAAATGTCTCTTCAAGTTTGCTTTCTATTATTTTGGATATGTACCTAGAATTTGGATGACTTGGCCGTATGGTAGGTCTAGTTTCAATTTTTGTAGGATCTGCCACGTTTCCCATAGTGGTTGTTGCATTTTATAACCTTAGCAGCAGTGCACATGGATATAGTGCACATTTTCCTTCCCCAGGGCTTGTTCCAGGGGTGTTTCCATCATGAGTTTCTGCTCCAATAAGACTTGATTCCCTCTATTCACTTGTCCTTCTCGCCAGTCATGGAGGCAGTGATGTTTTCACCTGTATCCTTGCCTCTCTTACAGATCCAAGAATTTTCAATCTATTCCGTGTTTTACTTGTTAGGATGGAGTGGTGACTTCAAGTTCATTATATGAGGAACCAGAAGGCAGAAGTCCTGCCAATTTTTTAAAGTATTCTGTATCTGGTAACTCTGATGAATTATGAGTTCTCCAGTGTGAACAACTGATTCACTTGCAACTGTATTAAAATTAGTTAGACACTTTATAATCTCAGTGATATTTTTGCATTTCCATTTTATTTTCTTCAGTTAATACATTCTTACAATAGACAGGATAACCGTGAATTCTATGGGTGGTAGACTATATCCTTGTCTTTTTTCCTGTCATATTCATATGCTCAGTACGTATTAGTTAACACCTATCATGGATCAACGCTATTGACAAACAAGACAGACATGGTTCCCAATTCATGGACCTTACATGCTGTGGGAGGTTCTGAATCTACAAGTAAATAGAAATACATACAGTATAATGTGAACAGTGTAACTGGTGTCATGTGTATGTTCTCCAGATTGAGCCCCTCCTGTGGAGTATGATAGTGTCTCCCTGCTCAAGAGAAGAAAAGAGTGGGAATCCCTTTACAATGTTGGTTATGTACAGAGACTGCTGATGTCATTAACAGCACAGCTTCCTTTCTGCTCCAGGACCCTCTGAAGTCCTCTCCATGTCTTTTCACGAAGATGCCCTGAGAAACCAAGGGGAGGTGGCTGTGAAAACCATCTTTCTGTTACAGGCGGTGGTTGAGTCTCTGGGTAACGTCATCCTTTTCTTCCACAGCATCTATCCAATCTTGCCTAGCCACAAGCAGAGACCCACAGGCATGATTCTTACACACATGGCCATGGCCAATCTCCTGGTTGTTCTCTGCTCTGGAATTCCCCACACAATGGCAACCTTTATTTAAAAAGAAAAACAAAAAACCCTCTCCAGACTTGGGAATAAATTTGTATATTATACACAGAGAGTGGCTCGTAGCACCACCCGGTGCTCCACCTGTGTCCTGAGCACCCCTCAGTCCGTCACCCTCATCCCCAGGAGAGTGGAGTGGATGATGCTTGGAAGAAGAGCCCCCAAGGTCATTGGTCCTTCCTGGTGCACCTGCTGGGTGGTCAGTTTCTTAATGAATATCTATGTTTCTGTGACAGTCACTTGTCCACAGGACATGAAAAAATGGTACTAACACTCAGGGGAAGTGGTTCTCTTCATCCTCAAGTCCCAGTGCCACCTGGGTCATCCTGTGGGCCATCTCTGATGTCATGTTTATTGGCCTCGTGATCTGGTCCAGTGGCTCCACGATGTTTCTCCTGCACAGACACCACCGGAGAGCGCAGTATATTCCCACCCCCACTGGCTGCCACAGATGCCCCACAGAGACCAGAGCTGCCCACACCATCTTGTTGCTGGTGGTCACCTTTGCCATCTTCTATGTGCTGAATTCCATTTTTGCTTTTTATATTTCTGCCTTTGTAGATTCTCCTCTGTGGTTGATACAGACCTCTCGTGTTCTGGTTTCATGTTTCCCCACTTTTAGCGCCTTCTTGCTTGTCTGTAGGGATCGAGATCTCCTAGGTTCTGCTCTTGAGTTGTTAGGAATCATGGTTGAAGTGATGAATATGTATTGGGTTGGCCAAAAATTTCATTCGCGTCTTCCGATCTTAAGGAAAAACTGGACGAACTTTTTGGCAAACCCAGTAGAAGACAGCTTCACTAATAACCGTTGTTAATTTGTGACTTTTTACTCAGTATTAGATACATACTGTGAACATACACTGTTCACATTATATTGTATGTATTTCTATTTACTTGTAGATTCAGAACCTCCCACAGCATGTAAGGTCCATGAATTGGGAACCATGTCTGTCTTGTTTGTCAATAGCGTTGATCCATGATAGGTGTTAAATAATATGTACTGAGCATATGAATATGACAGGAAAAAAGACAAGGATATAGTCTACCACCCATAGAATTAGATAACATACAACATCATAGTAGTTTCAATTGTACTACATAAAGATTCTGTATTGTATATATTTCAAAATATCACCACAATAAGTATAAATTGCCATCTTCGTACACAGATACAAAAATTCTTTTTCTTGTGATGAGGCCTTTAATTTTACTCTCTTAGAAATTTCAAAGGTGCAATACAGTATTCAGTGTAGTCACCATGTTGTACATTACATCCTTATTTTATAACTGAACATTGGAATATTTTGATGTTTGTCCTCAGTACCAAACTTTTACATAAAATCCAATGAACTTAGTCAATTTAATAACGGTGCTACACTGGGATATCTGAAAGTTAATCCATCAAATTATCACCTGGAAAAAGATACAGCAAATTACTGATAAAACCAGTTTCCCTCTTGATCATTGCAGTGTCTGAAAGAAATCTCCTTTATTCAGGAATATTTGAAGGGTTTCCACAAGTTTTATCTCTAAGTGGCTAAAACCTGAAATACATTGGCACATACTCCAAAACTGGTCCAGATAAATATTACTCCAGGGTGTGTGTAGATTTTATTTTACAGATGAAGAAAACTGTAAAATGGAGAATGTGTTTTTTATATTATTTTGTATCTTTATTTCACCCTTCTTTTCCAATAAGCTGACTGTTACACAGAAAATCGATGTTCTTCGATGGGTTGCTTCACCTTTGAACCTGGATTTTCTGTACATGGTTGACCTTGATGGTGATTTTGGTTGATTGGAAGGATGAAGTAATATGAAAGCAGGAGGAGAAACTCCCCTCTTTATATTTTTTTAATTATATTGAAGTATAGCTGATTTACAATATTGTGTTAGTTTCAGGTGTACAGCAAAGTGATTCAGTTTTACATGTGCATATATTCATTCTTTTTCAGATTCTTTTCTCATATAGGTTATCACAGAATATAGAGTTCCCTGTGCTATACAGTAGGACCTTGCTGGTTATCTATCATATATAGTAGTGTGTGTATGAAAGTGCCCTCTTTATATTTGTCACTTAAATGTCACTTTCCATCATCGAAAAACAAAAATGTTTGTCTTAAAAAAAAAAAAAAAAAGTTTGTCTTAGATTTCCATTGTCCTGTTTCTTCCTCTTTGTTTTTTTTTTTTCTTTCTGCCTCCTTTTAGGAAAGTTTGGTATTTTTTTTTATAAATTTATTTATTTATTTGTTTTTACTTTTGCCTGAGTTGGGTCTTCGTTGCTGTGCGCTGCTTTCTCTAGTTGTGGCGAGCGGGGGCTACTCTTCGTTGTGGTGCGCGGGCTTCTCATTGCGGTGGCTTCTCTTGTTGCGGAGCACGGGCTCTAGGCGCACGGGCTTCAGTAGTTGTGGCGCGCGGGCTTCAGTAGTTGTGTCTCGCGGGCTCTAGAGCACAAGCTTAGTAGCTGTGGCGCACGGCCTTAGTTGCTCCGAGGCATGTGGGATCTTCCCGGACCAGGGCTCAAACCCGTGTCCTCTGCATTGGCAGGCGGATTCTTAACCACTGCACCACCAGGGGAGCCCTGGTATTTTTAATACACCATTAAACTTTGATACCGTTAGGGTATAACTATTTTCCATTGGTTGTGATTCCCGAAGTATTAGATTCTAGTTAGAACTTCTTTTGACCATTTCACAAAATATGTAAGAATCTTACAATAGTATAATTCCACATATCTTGTAAATCTTTACGCTGTTGTTTTGTTTCTTCTAAAGAATACTGATTCCTTCAAATGGAAATCAGTTTTTAGAAACCAAGATCTGCTATTATCTTTGCAAATTGCTACCAATATGTCATTGATTCTGAGGCCTCTCAGCAAAAAGATCTTTCAATATTTAGGTTGCATACACATGGGTGAACACAGGTGAAAATACACAGACATACACATATACACATGTATATTTTTATAATGATCTATGAGTTATTCACAAATGTTCTAAATCAAAACCAACCCCTAGGACTCATTCTAGCCTTTCCCTCTTTTATGCTTACAAATAATCCTGCAACAGTGGAAAGCCTGGACGACACCTGCCTCAATGTATATATATTATTGGCTCGGTCTTTTCCTCACATGTTTAAGGAACCCAGTCTCATAACCACACTGCCTGTCTCATCTCCCTCCATTCTACATCCCCTCAGTACCTTCATGTAATGCTTATTCGTTCTTTCACAAGGATACCCTCCCTAGGTACCACTTTCATCCCTGGATTGGTGGTGACTGAAACACACAACAATACTGCTGCTTTGCCAGCTTCCTCCCTCACGGGCCTGCACTCGGGGGGGCTCCCATCCCACTGAATGTACTTCTGCAGCTACACTAACCCCACTGTGGCCTGAGAGGAGGAAGGAAATGACCAGAAAGGGATGAAGTGGATAAACAGAAATACAGAGAAGGAGGTGCCACCCTAAATTCTGAAGATTGTTCTCAGTGGTGCAAAATTCCAGGCCAACCCTTGGTTTCATTCTTTTCATTTCCTCAAGATTGACAGCTAGAGTGGCAGAGTAAGCTTTCAAAAATAGAGAGATCTAAGAGGAAATACTAAATGGAAAATGATTGATGGAAGTACAACATCGTTGTTTGGCAACTATTCAGTGCTCTGTGGTGACCTAAATGGGAAAGAAATCTAGAAAAGAGGGGATATATGTACATGTACAACTGATTCACTTTGCGGTACAGCAGAAACTAACACAACACTGTAAAGCAACTATACTCCAATAAAGTTAATTTTTAAAAATTTATTTTAAAAAAAATCCCCCAGCATTTTCTTGTCACTGAATCTGAAGGATCCACTCTACTTCAGCCCCAAAATTATTTTTGGTGGCAGTTCATTTCAGTCCTGACATCAGGCCATCCAAAGGCCATGACAGTTTCTGCTCTGACATGATTCACTCCTGTGTCCTGCACTTTCCCATCTCTAGAGAGTGTGTCCCTTTGATGCATCTAAGGACAGGTCATAGTTCTGCAGCATTTTCATGGGGCTGTGACAGGCAGGGTCTCTCTTGGTTCCATACACAATTTTACTGGAAACAGAAACATTGACGTTCCTCTTTGTTGATGCCAGATTCTCACAGTATTGTATCTTGAGAGTTCTTAAAAATTTAAACACCAATGAGTCCTTAGAGGAAAGCTTACAGAGAGATCACCATATCTGAGGGACATAGAAATAAAAGGGATAATGAATATTTGCAACTAACGGAAAATATCTCCTAAAATGTTCAGCTTGGAAGAAGAAAATGTGATGAGACTAGCGGAGTGGAAGGCAGGAAAAGAAGGAGGCTGAGGGCCTGAGAGCATCAACTGTTACCGTAGCAAAATTCCAACATCTATAGAATTGAAATAATTACTATTAACCAAGATAAGCACAGGACCAGGACTGTGGGGAAAATTATTCTCATTATTGTGGTCTTAACAAACGACCCAGTTGTTTATGCTTTTTATTAGAGCCTACATGTTCATCTCTGGGCTATGGGGTCCTGCGCTCCTATCATTTACTCCACCACACCATCAGGTGGATTATTCAACATTTATTTCTTCCATGCATTCAGGAAAAGCTAAGATAAGTGACAGGATCAAGTTAAAGAAACAAAAATAGTGAAAGTCATATTGAAACTTCCGGGAAGAATCCCAACAAAAAGAATAAACTACCTAGGGGAAACCTACCTAAGAAGGTAAAAGACCTGTATTCTGAAAACTATAAGACACCTTGAAAGAAACTGAAGATGACACAAACAGATGGAAAGATAAACCGTGTTCTTGGATTGGAAGAACCAGTATTGTCACATGACCATATTACCCAAGGCAATCTACAGATTGCCATAACTAAAAAAAAAAAAAAAAAAAATCCCACATGCTGCAACGAAGATCCTGCATGCCGCAACTAAGACCCGGCACAGCCAAATAAATAAATAAAATATTTTTTAAAAAGAACTGGAAACTTAAAAAAAAAAGAAAAGGAATTCAGCCTTCTTTTATACTAAAAGGGGAGGGGGTGTGGCTGCTTGGTGCAAACTTCTTGGTGCCAGCTAGACCCAGGAGGGAGTGTTATAATCCTTTGTTTTCACAGCTGTCCATGTAGGTCAGGTCATATGTTCCTGTGAACCTCCAGCAAGATAAATGTTACTCTCTGTTCTGCAACTTTTTATCTCTGTATGAATGAGAAGTGTTATATCTTTAAAGGTCAAGCCTGGGAAGCAGAGCTGTGAGAAAGGGCTTTTATGTATATTTCAGGCTCTAGGCAACATTCTGTTACAAAGATGCAGAGCCCGCAGGGCTAAGCACAGGCAACAGAGCACGAGGGTTAGAGCTAAAGGAAGAGATCCAATATGGATTCAGGTTTGTTATTCTCTGTTACAAATCTTGCCAGCCATAAAGAAAAAGCCATTTTGAAGAAGTGATTGTGAACCACTGAGTATGATATTAGGAAATACTTCTGAGCAGGTTTAATTAATTTCGTGATCTAAACATAAAGAGATTCTACATAAGTGAGCAGAAAGTGTTGGAAATTAGCTCCATTTATTTCATGAAGATTAATATTGATTGCAAAAATGTCAGGTTAAAAATTTTTTTCTGTCCAAAATTCAAATCTTCACCAACAGTCATAATATTCCAGATCTAACATAGAATGATAATGAAACAATATTTCGTCCATATTGTTAAAAATAATTAAAGGAGGCACTTTAGATGGTAAACTTTAACACTTAGTGAAACGGACAGCCTCAATTCGGAGAACTGCAAAATAGGGCAGAAGGAGAGGGAGGTTTTATAGAATAAAGAGTAAAAAACAAGGAAGTAAAAACAAGAAAATATCTGACTGGCTGGGGCCACATAGTCAAGCTTGATTGGGGTGAGAAGAAACAAGGAAATTAGTGTCCAGAGCTGGCTTGGCATTGGGGAATTGGCTGACTGATACACTGCATTTATAGTCAGTTGGAGCATTTACAGGGACATGAAAGTTACTTAAATTTCAGTTTGCCAAGGTGGCACTCTAGGTAGGACAGACTTCACCTTAGACCTAGAAAATTAACAACACTAATAAAAATAAAACTACTTTAAGGATAAATTGTCCTCTTTCGTTTGTGGTAAACTCCCTATGTCCTCAATAAAGTTTCACTCATTCAAAAAATAAATCAAAATCTGATGGAATTAAGGAGGAGAGGTGGGAATGTGAATAAGGAGGGAGGAGAGACCATCTCCAATAAAAGCCCCTGCAGCGGAATCTCACTCCAGAGCTGTGTGGTCGGTAGATCATGGAGGCCACAGGAGAGCCTAGCGGACTTGAGGTGGGTCCAGTTGATGGAATTTCTTTTTTCTATCTCAGAATTCTACAAAAGGCAGATTTGAGAGAGCAAGGTCTGTAGAAAGTAGTCCTTTATTAATTCAGCAAGTGTTGTCTGAAGTCAACTCAGTGCCAAGCTAAGTGTGTGCACTTAGTATACTATGCCCTGGGAGCCATGGGCTGGCTTTGATTTTTTTATACACAGACTAGAGAAATGACAGTGTCTTCATTTTCTTCAGTCATCATGGCTTGACAGTCTGCATGAGATAGTGAATACCCCCTCTGACTTATTCAAACTCTCAGGTTCTGCAAAGTTTTTGCCACAGGTGGGTCCAGCTGGGGTGGTTGATGTATTTCTTTCTTTTTTTTTTTTTTTTTATTTATTCATCTTTGGCTGTGTTGGGTCTTTGTTTCTGCGCGAGGGCCCTCTCCAGTTGCGGCAAGCGGGGGCCACTCTTCATCGCGGTGCGCGGGCCTCTCACTATCGCGGCCTCTCTTGTTGCGGAGCACAGGCTCCAGACACGCAGGCTCAGTAGTTGCGGCTGACGGGCCTAGTTGCTCCGCGGCATGTGGGATCTTCCCAGACCGGGGCTCGAACCCGCGTCCCCCGCACCGGCAGGCAGATTCTCAACCACTGCGCCACCAGGGAAGCCCTGGTTGATGTATTTCTGAGTTTAGGCCAGCAATGTCCAGGAGAGCTAGAACATGATCCATTAATTACATGTCACTTGCTGCACATTAAAGAAAGTAAAAAGAAACTCTAAATTATTTTAATAGCTTAAATATTGTCATTTCAAGCCATAATCAATTCTGAAAAGATCTTAAGATAGTTTATATTCTCTCCACCTTAATACATCTTTGAAATCCAGTGTGTATGTTACACTCACAGCACCTCTCAGTTCAGATGAGCCCACTGCAGGAGCTCAATAGCCACATGGGGCTGGAGGCTTCCACACTGGACAGTCACGATCTGGACCCTTTCACCAGCTCAGCTAAAAGACTTTTGATGAATCATGTCTTTCAACTAACCAGCATTTCAAACATCAGAACCAGGGATGTGAGTATTTCCATTTGTATCTTCATTGCTTAGTGCTAGGGATGGCACACAGTAGGTCCACCGTATCCCTATGTTTAAACATGAGGGGACAGAGCCCCATGACGAATAATCATTCAACACAATAAAACCATTGTCACTCACATTTTTCCCAGTCAGGGGCTATGTTTTACGCTTTAAAGAAGCAGTAGCTATCCTATATGTTTGGCTTATCTTGAAAAACCCAGGTACTTGAAATGTGGACATGTCTGCTGCCCCCAGGGCATCAATTCACTGCAAAAGGAGCCAATGGGAACGGTTTATTGTGTCCCTTTCTGCCCCATGGTCTTTCAAACAAATGACATCAGGCCTATTTCCCAGCTGATGAAACTGGTTTTCCAAGATCCAATATTCATTTGAAATTTCCAACTGTCAGCTGATAATTCTAATGCTCAAATTCAAAAATTCCAATGTTATCTCTCTATATTTACTAATCAATGCTTTTTCCTAATTCATGTCTATATGTCCAGAAATGCTTCTTTCCAACACTAATTGCCCAAAACACAGAGACAGGCTGGTGGTCCAGTGAGATACTGAAGAAGAGGACTTCATGGCTGACTTAGAGCAAATTACAATCTCTTAGCAGAGTAACATGGACATGAGGAAAACCTGCAGATTCTGAGAAGGGAAACACTGCTTTTATTTTTATTTATTTAATTTTAATTTTTTTAACATCTTTATTGGAGTATAATTGCTTTACAATGGTGTGTTAATTTCTGCTTTATAACAAAGTGAATCAGCTATACATATACATATATCCCCATATCCCCTCCCTCTTGCATCTCCCTCCCACCCTCCCTATCCCACCCCTCTAGGTGGTCACAAAGCACCGAGCTGATCTCCCTGTGCTATGCGGCTGCTTCCCACTAGCTACATATTTTACATTTGGTAGTATATATAAGTCTATGCCACTCTCTCACTTCGTCCCAGCTTCCCCTTCCCCCTCCCTGTGTCCTCAAGTCCATTCTCTAAGTCTCCAGGTCTTTATTCCTGTCCTGCCCCTAGGTTCTTCAGAACCATTTTTTTTTTTACATTCCATATATATGTGTTAGCATACGGTATTTGTTTTTCTCTTTCTGACTTACTTCACTCTGTATGACAGACTCTAGATCCATCCACCTCACTACAAATAACTCAATTTCCTTTCTTTTTATGGCTGAGTAAAACTCCATTGTATATATGTGCCACATCTTCTTTATCCATTCGTCTGTCGATGGACACTTAGGTTGCTTCCATGTCCTGGTTATTGTAAATAGAGCTGCAGTGAACATTGTGGTACATGTCTCTTTTTGAATTATGGTTTTCTCAGGGTATATGCCCAGTAGTGGGATTGCTGGGTCATATGGTAGTTCTATTTTTAGTTTTTTAAGGAAACTCCATACTGTTCTCCATAGTGGCTGTATCAATTTACATTCCCACCAACAGTGCAGGAGGGTTCCCTTTTCTCCACACCCTCTCCAGCATTTATTGTTTGTAGATTTTTTGATGATGGCTGTTCTGACTGGTGTGAGGTGATACCTCATTGTAGTTTTGATTTGCATTTCTCTAATGATTAGTGATGTTGAGCATCCTTTCATGTGTTTGTTGGCAATCTGTATATCTTCTTTGGAGAAAGGTCTATTTAGGTCTTCTGTCCATTTTTGGATTGGGTTGTATGTTTTTTTGATATTGAGCTGCATGAGCTGCTTATAAATTTTGGAGATTAATCCTTTTGCAGTGCTTCATTTGCAAATATTTTCTCCCATTCTGAGGGCTGTCTTTTCGTCTTGTTTATAGTTTCCTTTGCTGTGCAAAAGCTTTGACGTTTCATTAGGTCCCATTTGTTTATTTTTGTTTTTATTTCCATTTCTCTAGGAGGTGGGTCAAAAAGGATCTTGCTGTGATATATGCCATAGAGTGTTCTGCCTATGTTTTCCTCTAAGAATTTGATAGTGTCTGGCCTTACATTTAGGTCTTTAATCCATTTTGAGTTTATTTTTGGAAACACTGTTTTTAAATAGGATATTTTTCATTTTAAACTGATCTGAGGCAATCAATAGCAAGAGTTGTGAAACTTAAACTCATGGAAAAGATCAGCCTCCAGATCGTAGCTGATGATCAGTGTGAACAAACTTTGGAACAGTTTGGAAAAGTGAGACCGTGAAGGAAAATGTCCAACGGGAAACATAGTGAAGGGGGCCCCTGGTGCACTTTGAGTGTCCCCTCCTCCCCATTTATGACTTTCATTCTAAACTTGGATTCTCCCACAGGGAACATAGAAAACTTCCTCTGCTCTCTGCTCATGTAGATCTTCTCAGTAATTCGCAGGAGTTGTCACTAATCCCCAGATGTGGATGAGGGTGAGGAGCCCTGGGGATAAGATTTCTCCTCACTGGAGACGCCCCAGACTCTCCATGCAGACAGTGTCACCTCTACTACAGATGACAGGATAATGGCACCTCTGTGGGGAGATCAGGTCCAGACACCCCGTCCCTATAACTATGGCCCATCCTGATTGACACTTCCCTCCAAAGAGCTCTGGAGCCAAGTCCAGGCAGATAAGTGCTTCCTTGTGTTCAATCTCAGGGCAGAAAACAGGAGAGAAGGGCTCTCCAACAGGAGAGGAACTCAGAGCTGTGCTGGCAGCACAATTGGGCAGGGCAGGTGCTCACCCTGCCTTGTCCTGAGCTGCCCCATTCATGCCCTGGCTGGGCAGGTAGAAGTTGAAAATATATTGTGTATGTTTCAGAGTGGTACCAGAGTCATGAGGTTCCCTGAAAGTCCTTGTGCCCTGGAGACCCTAATGATGAGGGAAAGAGGGATGGGGTCACTTTGGAATTTGTGCCAAGCCATTCAAAGCCACTGAGATCCTCAACCATGTATAAAAGGGTCCACTGATTTTCTCAGACCTAACAGATTAGCTTTGGGTGTGAATATAAAAGGACACATGGATGTGCAGAGTTTGGGTTGGGACTTAAAAGTCCTGAAACATGAATTAAGATCCAGTGACAGACATATACCATACACATAGAAACAGAAATACACAGGGAGAAATACACTGCCCCATAATGACATACATTTTTACTTTCTGATAATCTACTTCAGTAGATTTCAGTTCTAATTTCTGTCCAGATCTTCTGTGTCATTCTTCTGTGTGTTTGCTGTGTTTGTATATGAAAGTGTTCCTACTATTTTTATCTCTTTATGGAAAATGCTCCTCTATCCTTCCTTAACCTTAGTCAACAGTGGGAAGAAAAACTAATGTGTAGTAAGTTGAAACACAGTTAATTTTTCAGGTCTGCGAAATCCTGTTACTCTTGACAAAGTTAAAAATGCATGATTTTTTAAAATTGGAGTTAGGAATTAAAACAATACTCTCTGTGGTATACACCTTTGCATTTTATACTTGGAAATACAGTGGAATGTACCTTGCACCGTGCTATGATCTAAAGGTCCCTCTGGCATTCATATATTGAAATCATAACTCCTAAAGATGATGGTAAAGGAGGTGAGGGTTCAGTCTTCTATTCAGTGAAGATGGTTTCAACACCTTAGTCTCTCAAGGCTGTGCCCTTGAAAACAGCTCCAGCAATGGGAAATGTGGGTAGAATGTATCTTCCAAGGACGGGGGACTGGGTGAGGAGCCTCTGATTGCCCAGGTCAAGATCTTGTGTCAACCAGTGGTCACATCCTCTCCATGACCTCTGCCAACAGCAGGGACTAGGCGCTGGCCACGAACCAGGAAGAAGGCTCTCACCAAATGTGGACCATGCTGCAGCCTTGAACTTGGACTTGCAACCTCCAGAAATGTGAGCTATAAGTTTCTGTTGTTTATAAGCCTCCCAGTGGGCGATATTTTGTTATAGCAGCCTGAACACTAAGGACAATATTGAAAAGAACTCCAGGTGGTACTGATGGCTAAGACCAAGACACCAGCAGAGGAAGGTTTCAGTGATTCTACACCGGAAGCAAAGGACTTGCATCCTCCCCAACTTTCCCTGTGTCCCTCTATCCAGGGCCTTGTTTCCAACCCCTTTGTCCATTGCTCTAGGCACATGATGAGCTCTCTTAGCGGGACTTTCTCATCCTCTCTTTTTTTTAATTCAATTTTTAAAATTAACTTTTGTTGGAGTATAGTTGCTCTACAGTGTTGTGTTAGTTTCTGCTGTACAGCAAAGCAAATCAGTTACACATATACATATATCCCCTCTTTTTTAGATTCCCTTCCCACTTAGGTCACCACAGAGCACTGAGTAGAGTTCCCTGTGCTCTACAGGAGTTTCTCATTAGTTATCTATTTTATACATAGTAGTGTATATATGTCAATCCCCACCTCCCAATTCATCCCAACTCCCCTTCCCCCCTTGGTAACCATAAGTTTGTTTCCTACATCTGTGTCTCTATTTCCACTTTGCAAACAAGTTCATTTGTACCATTTTTCTAGATTCCACATATAAGCAATATTATACAGTATTTGTCTTTCTCTCTCTGACTTAACTTCACTCTGTATGACAATCTCTAGGTCTCACGACCTCTCTTGAAAGGTCTACACACCAGCCCTGATTTCTGTGCTCACCTGTGATGAGGTACACACCCTGCTGCTTCCACTGCACTGTGTGGAACACAGTTATAAAATCCCAGCAGGTGTGAGGAAGATAGTGCAGCAACTATCTTCCTTAAATTTTGTTGGTTCTCATCCACAATCGCATCCAGGTGATGGTAATCCACAGCGAGTGTGGGCAGTCACTACATGAATGATCTACTCCAGTGCCCGGGCCCCCAGGCAAAGGGTGGTCTAAGTGCATTGGTCGCCATTGCTGTGAGCTTAGGTCCAGTTACGGTCTCCGGGCCTCAGCACTGCAGCATATGCTTCCCTCACTGGCTGACCTTTACAACAGGAAATCATTCCTAATTCAAAGGCACATGTTAACTCTGTATTAAGTTTGTGATGGGGCTTTAAGAAAGGTCCACAGTTAATGTGCATTATGTGAGCACAGCTGCATATGTAATGCACTAAAATCAAGATTCCAGACCAGAGCCTACCAGATTCCCAGACCAGTCTCCCTGGATGCACCAAGTCCCCCTTGTTCTCTCTCTCTTCTCTGTGCCTCTTCTAATAGGTAATAGAATCAGTGGTGGCCCTGCTGGGATGAGTACAATGTATGTTTTGGCACATAATCCAATCCACAATGTCTCTTGTGATATTAGAATTTCCTCCATGCCAACCTGGGCTTGGGATTGTGAAATGTGATCTAGATGTTTTTGTAATCGGCAACCCTTCTTAGATTGTCGGACACAACCCAGCATCTTCCATTGAGCTGAGTCATGAGGCAGGTTTGGTGAATTAATTGGTTCTTGTATCAGAGGGTTCCCTTCTGAGGCTCCTATTGGCTCCACCCTCAAGGTCACTTTAGGACAAGCAGACTGTCCCCTGACCTGATAGTCAAGACAGCTGGAGGTGGTGGCATCCAGAAAACCTTTCATATTCAAGTTTCACCCTTCCTTTGAGGACTACCCCCATTCAAGTCCTGGGTCCACGTTGCCGCCGACAGCCAATCATGGCTGGTTCCATATCCAACTCCCTGTGATGGAGCCAAAGGTAAATGAAGGGAAGCCAAGGGCACATAATTCAAAGCTGAACCTCTCATTATGCTTTTTCTGAATCTGCTTGATACGTTCACATCACAAGCTCCTCGGGTCATCAGAAATGATGAGATGAGCATTGGCCATGCCACATCCAAGGTCACATCCATGGTGGAGAAAAAGTAAGTCCTTTCACAAATGGACAGACCACATGGCCCAAATAGCCCTTTTTCATTTTAGTTGGTTTATTACTGCTCTTTCTGCAGACGTTAAAACTTTCACACACAAATCTTCCTAAACTTCCCAACTAGGATTAAATTAATGACTCACATGAACACAGATCCTACTTCATCATAGTTAACTAATTAATTAGTAAACATTTCGACAGAAGACAGGAAGCAATACAAAGTATGTGACAGAATTATTTTTGAAATATTGAACTTATTTTTCCCTTCTGTACTGCCCAATCACCATTTCCCAAATCAACCACATAGCCATCAATTAGAATTACAAGGATTTTTGCTTTATATTTATGAATCTAAGAAAAAATGGAGATTGTGTTAGGTACCTTGTGAGCAAATCAAGAACAGACACAGAGGTTCATCCTCTTGTCTGCAAAAATGAACCTTCAGGCTTGGGCACGGGGAAGGGAGAACGGTGATGGGGCAGCAATTGAGAACCCGGAGGGGATGGGACAGCACTCGATGGGAAACACTGGATAGCGAGAGTGCCTCTGCTTTGGACGTGAAATGATGAGGGGATCCAGAAAATTCCATCAAATGACTAATGTGGAAATGAAATGAAAGCCATGGTAATGTAATCACCTCAATCTAATCTAAACCCTTCCACCCTGACACCCATCCCACAGTCTCCCAATTTTACATTCTACCGCTTAAACCGTCATCACTAATGAGTCACCCAAAATCTCAGGGAACAGTTTTTGAAATTTTTTTTTTTTTTTTGGCCGAGCCACGCAGCATGCAGAATCTTAGTTCCCCGACCAGGGATCGAACCCGTGCCCCCTGCAGTGGAAGCACAGAGTCCTAACCACTGGACCACCGGTGAAGTCCCTTGAATGCTTTTTAAAAGAAATTTATCTCAGTTCATATATATTGTGAAGTAACAAAAACAGTAATATTACATAGTAACTTGCAACTGTTCTTATTTATTTTGTAACTAACATAGCCAGCCATGAAGGTCCTATTCTAATTGTCAGGGAACAGTTTTGAGGTTTGTTTACCAAACTTCTAAGCAAGCATCTTCACACTAATGGAGAAAACACTCTTTCGAAGAAATGACTGTGGTCTAGGGAGTTCGATTTTAGGGACGATTCCTAAGTAGTTTAATTAATTATCTTAATCAAAATGGGAGCTTTTACTTCAAAGATCAAGGAGGGGATATATGTATGCGTAAAGCTGATTCACTTTGCAGTACAGCAGAAGCTAACACACCATTGTAAAGCAACTCTACTCCAATAAAAATTTTTTAAAAATATAAATAAATAAATAAATTAAAACTAGTCCATTTGTTTTAGGATTAATCATGATGGCAATGTTCTATGAATTTCAACCCTAATTCCAATTCTTATCATCAACAGACAGAATACTCGAGATCTAAACTAGATGATAATATGGCAAAATTAGTTTAAAAATAACACTTTCAAGATACAATTATCTCTTGTGTGTGTGTTAATCTCTTTATGACTGGAGGGGAAAAAAATCTCACTAATGCCAGAATTAAGTCACAACCTGATTGGATTAATGAAGAGAGGCAGGATGGGAGTGAGATGGGAGGGGCCGCCTCTAGAAAAAGCCCCTTTCGGTGGATCTCACTCCAGAACTGAGCTGTCAGGGGAAGCAGCTGGACCTAGTTGAGCAGAGGTGAGCCTGTCTTATGGGATTTTGTTTTTACTTCTCAATTTTCTACAACAGGCAAATATAAGAAAGCAAGGTGTCAGGAATGGAGTGATTTATTAATTCAGTAAGTGTTATCTGAGGCCAACTCAACCCAAGCACAGCATGTGCACCTGGAGACACAAGGACCTCTGATGGGAGAATAGGCAGAACTTAGATGGTCAATACTCGGGTTGGAGAAATAATAACATCTTCATTATCCTGAGTCTAATCAGGGCTTGGCAGACTCTGTGAGAGATGAGTGAAGTTTCAGCCACAGACTTATTCCACCTCTCAAGTTCTGCTGTGAGTTTTTGCCACATGCAAAATGCAGGTTGGACAGGTGGGGAGTTGGAGGGTGTGTGGGTCTAGACCAGCGCTGTCCGGGAGAAACACAAGGTGGCCCACAAATGTGATTATAAATTCATTTCCTAGCATCCACATAAAAAAAGGAGAATCAAACTAATCAATTTTTTTTAAAATTTATTTATTTATTTATGGCTGTGTTGGGTCTTCATTTCTGTGCGAGGGCTTTCTCTAGTTGCGGCAAGCGGGGGCCACTCTTCATCGCGGTGCACGGGCCTCTCACTATCGCGGCCTCTCTTGTTGCGGAGCACAGGCTCCAGACGCGCAGGCTCAGTAATCGTGGCTCACAGGCCCAGTTGGTCCGTGGCATGTGGGATCTTCCCAGACCAGGGCTCGAACCCGTGTCCCCTGCATTGGCAGGCAGATTCTCAACCACTGCGCCACCAGGGAAGCCCCTAATCAATTTTAAAAGGCAAAATGTAATCATTGCAACATCAGCTTTCTTATTTTAAAAGACAAACTAATCTTTATTTACTTGCATTGATACTAACATCCTCATTACAGTTATTTTTTATTGAAGAATAGTTGATTTTCAATATTGTGTTACTTTGAGGTACAGCATAGTGATTCAGTATTTTTGCAGATTATTCTCCATTATAGGTTATTACAAGATAATGGGTGTATATCCCTGTGCTATACAATATATCCTTGTTGTTTTATAAATTTTACGTATGGTAATTTCTATCTGTTAATCGCGTAGCACTGCCCTCCACCGTGCCCTCTCCCCTTTGGTTACCACACAATTGTTTTCTATATCTGCAAGCCTGTTTCTATTTTGCATAAACATTCATTTGTATTATTTTTTACCTTCCACATATAAGTGCTATACAGTATATGTCTTTCTCTGTCTGACATATTTCACTATGCATAATAATCTCTAAGTCCATTGACATTAATGCAAATGGCAGTATTTTTCTCTTTTTTATGGTTGAGTGGATTCCATTATATTAGATATATTCACATCTTCTTAATCCAATCATCTGTTGATGGGAACTTAGGTTGCACCCATGTCTTGGCTATTTTAAATAATGCTGCTATTAACATTGGTGTGCATGTATCTTTTCAAATTAGAGTTTTCATTTTTTCTGGATATATATCCAGGAGTGGGGTTGCTGCATTATATGGTAGCTCTATTTTTAGTTTTTTAAGGAACCTCCATACTGTTCTCCACAGTGGCTGCACCAATTTACATTCCCACTAACAGTGTACAAGTATTGTCTTTTCTCCACATCCTCTCCAACATTTGTTATTTGTAGACTTTTTGGTTATGGCCATTCTGACTGGTGTAAGGTGATATCTTGTTGCAGTTTTGATTTTCATTTCTCTGATTAGCAATGTTGAGCATCTTTTCATGTTCTGGATGGCCATCTGTATATCTTCTTTGGAAAGTATCTATTCAGATCATCTGCCCATTTTTGATTGGGTTTTTTTAGGTTTCGATATTGCATTATATAACCTGTTGTATATTTTGGATATTAACCCCTTGTCAGTTGCATCAGTTACAAACATTTTCTCCCATTCCTTATGTTGTCCTTTCATTTTGTTGATGGTTTCCTTTGCTGTACAAAAGCTTTTAAGTTTAATTAGGTCCCATTTCTTTATTTTTGCTTTTATTTCTTTTGCCTTGGGAAACTGATCCAAGAAAATGTTGCTACAATTTATGTCAAAGAATGTTCTGCCTATGTTCAATTTTAGGAGTTTTATGGTTTCAGGTCTTATATTCAAGTCTTTAAAGCGTTTTGAGTTTATTTTTGTGTATGGTGTGAGGGAATGTTCTAATCTCATTGTTTTACATGCAGCTGTCTAGTTTTCCCAGCACCACTTGTTGAAGAGACCGTCTTTTCTCTATTGTATATTCCTTCCTCCTTTGTAGTAGATTAACTGGCCAGGGGTGTGTAGGTCTTTTTCTGGGCTCTCTATTTTGCTCCATTGATCTCTGTATCTGATTTTGTGCCGGTACCATGGTGTTTTGATTACTGTAGCTTTGTAGTATAGTCTGAAGTCTGGGAGGGTTATGCCTCCAGCTTTATCTTTTTTCTCAAGATTGCTTTTGCAATTTCAGGTCTTTTATGGTTCCATAAAATTTTAGAATTATATGTTCTAGTTCTGTGAAAAGTATCAAGGGTATTTTATAAAGATTTCATTAAATCTGTAGGTTGCATTTAGTAATACGGCCATTTTAATAATATTAATTCTTGCAGTCCAAGAGCTTTGGATATCTTGCCATTCCTTTGAATCACCTTCAATTTCCTTCATCAGTGTTTTATAGTTTTCAGGGTATAGGTCTGTCACCTCCTTGGTTAAGATTATTCCCAGGTATTTTGTTTTGTTTTGCTGTTAATAACTCTTTTTTTCTTTCTTTTTTTTTAATTGAAGTATAGTTGATTTACAATGTTGTGTTAGTTTCAGGTGTGCAGCAAAGTGATTCAGTTATACATACATATATATCTATTTTTTTCAGATTCTTTTCCCTTATAGGTTATTACAGAATATTGAGTATAGTTCCCTGTGCTATGCAGTAGGTCCTTGTTGGCTATCTATTTTATATATAGTAGTGTGTATATGTTAATCCAAAATTCCTAATTTATCCCTCCCCCCCTTTCCCCTTTGAAAACCATAAGTTTGTTTTCTATGTCTGTGGGTCTATTTCTATTTTGTATATGAGTTCATTTATACTATTTTTCCCCCAAGTATTTTTTTTGATGGATTTTAAATGGGATTGTTTTTTTACTTCCTCTTCCTGATAGTTCATTATTAGTATATAAACACACAACAGATTCCTGTATATTAATCTTGTATCCTGCAACCTTGCTGAATTCATATTAGTTTCGAGGTGGAGACTTTGTTTCTTTATACAGAGTATCATGTCATCTGCAAATCGTGACAGTTTAACTACTTTCCTGCCAATTTGGATGCCTTTTATTTCTTTTTCCTGTCTAATTTCTATGGCTAGGACTACCAATACTATGATAAATAGAGTGGTAAGAGCGGGCGTCCTTGTCTTGTGCCTGAATTTAGAGGAAAGGCTTTCAGCTTTTCACCACTGAGTATTATGTTGGGTGTAGATTGGTTGTAAATGAGCTTTATTATGTGAGATATGTTCCCTCTATAGCCTCTTGATGAGGGTTTTTATCAGGAATGGATGTTGAATTTTGTGAAATGCTTTTTCTGCATCTATTGAGATGATCATGTGATTTTTTTCTTCCTTATAATCAACTTTTGAAAGTTCTCAAGGAGATCGTTTATGTTGTCTTTTTCTAATCATGTCTTCCAAACTGAGTGTGCATCTGACACTTACAACACCTTTCAATATGGATGAGCCCCACCTCAGGTGCTCTGTAGCCGTGCATGGCTGGTGGACACCATATCTGACAGCTCAGGTGTAGTATAAACCCTCTCACCACCTAAATTATACCCCAAGGATGAATCATGTCCTTCATTCCAAACAGCATTTCAAAAATCAGAACTCTGGGGCTATGAGTCATTTATATTTGTACTTATGTCTTCATTATGTAGTAATAATGATTTCAAATTGCTATGCATGTAAAGATAAAAGTGACCCAGGGAATAGTATCGATTCAACTCATGGAAATTCCAATCTCTTGCGCATTTTTCCCATAGAGGACCCATGGCTGAACACTTTAAGGAAGCAAGTAAATGTACGGTTTGCCTGAATTATCTTGAAAACCCCATGTACCTGAAATGTGGATATGTCTGCTGCTTCCAGTGCCTCGATTCACTGCAGAAGGAGGCTGATGGGGAAGGTTTATTGTGCCCCAACTGCTCTGTGGTCTCACAGAAGAATGACCTCAGGCGCGCTCTCAAGCTCGGAGCTCTGGTTTCAAAGGTTAAGGAGTTAGAGCCCCAGCTGAGAGCTGTTCTCCAGATGAACCCAAGGATGCGGAAGTTCCAAGGTAAGACATCTATACAAACTGCCCTCAACCCATAAAGGGCCCTGGAAAAAGCACCTTTTCAAAAGCTCTCCACTAATTAAGGGCACTAGCCGAATTCTGGCACCTGAAATTTCTATTCTTTCCAAGAAACCATTGTTCTTACCTGTAAGTATAGATAAGAACTATCTGTTGACTTTTTCAAAAATTTTATTGGGGTATAGTTGATTTACAATGTTGTGTTAGTTTCAGGTGTACAGCAAAGTGAATCAGTTATACATATACATATATCCACTCTTTTTTAGATTCTTTTCTCATATAGGTCATTACAGAGTATTGAGTAGAGTTCCCTGTGCTATACAGTAGGTCCTTATTAGTTATCTGTTTTATATATAGTAGTGTGTATGTGTCAATCCCAATCTCCCAATTTATCCCTCCCCCGCTTCCCCATATCTGTAGATTTTTAAGAAAAAATAATATTTAGGCCATGCCCTAGTCCTGTGCTATCCAATATTAGATACATTGGAATATTTCCAATGGCCACTGCCAGCTCCTGATCACTTGAAATGTGGCGATTGCCACAAGTAGAAATCAGATGTGGATATATTGGAGGATATGGAATGTATTATTAAAATCAATTATACCTGATTGTTATTTTTAAACACGTAAGAAAATTTAAAATCCACACGGGGCTCTCGTTGCGTTTCTTTGGGTGGCACTGCGACACAATCTGGTTTTTCAACTTTGAGGATGTATAAATTCCCTGACCATCCAGTTTAAAGGCAGGTTCTTCTTCGTGAGCTCTGGGCCGACCTGTGAATCTGGATTTCTGACTTGAGCTCCGGTGGTGCTGGTAGCGAAGGTTCATGGCCCACACTTTGAGTAACAGGCCCCTGCATCTAGTGAATCTGAACCCTTCAGGCAGCGAGGCCCAGAGATATGCACTGTTTAAAAGCCCCAGGTGATTCTATGCGCAGTGAGTGTGGACAAGGAATACTTAGAGCACAAGCCCCCCAGGGAAAAGGATGGTAAAAGTGCATGTGGTCGTGACTGTAGGTTTCAGTCCTGTTGCCGAGTCTGGACCTGAGCACTGCAGCATGCACTTCAATCCCTGACCTGGACCTAAGATGCCTGATTCAGGCTCAGAATTCTGAGCAAAGGGGAATTATCACAGCTTAGCTGCGTGTCTAATTCGGAATGCTAGGACAGACCTCCCAGGCTCATTGGAGAGTGCCACAGTCTCATTCTATCACCCATTCCCTGCCTCCTACGATGGGTCCTTGGGTGTGAATGGGGTGTGATGATTGCGCGATGATACACCTTCCAGCCAGCAGTGTCATTGGGAACGTAACCACTTGTTTTACTTCTTGAGTGAGTTTCCGTTTTGCTCCATGCAAACCTGTATTTATGATGGTGAAACCTGTCACAGAAACTTGACAAGCCTTCACAAGTCCTCTCCAATGGTCAAGAAGTCTGAGCACCTCCCAAGGAACCATGTTATAAAGGAGCCAAGTGAAGCCATTGGCCTTTGGTCCAGAGGGTTTATTTCTGAGGTTCCTGTGGCTCTATGCACATGGTCACATTAGGACAGGCAGGTCTATGCACCCATCCTCATCACAGGGTTAGTTGGAGATGTTGCCAAAACACATAGTACTTCTCCAGTTAACCTGGCCCGTGAGCACTGCCGCATCCAGTTCTGGGTCTAAGTTGCTACAAGATCCCAGTACATCCTTACCCATGTCTATGGGAATCCCTTCCTCTATCTTGACTTCCAGAGTTAACCCATCTCATCCAAAGACCCCTAGCATGTTTTCTTTATATTTTTCTATAGCTCCAGAGAATGAAAAAGGACTGGAATGCAATTGCCTATTCGACAACTCTAAACAAAGAAAGTAGATGCAAAAAGAAGAAAAAAGAAAAAAATACCTTACTATTTCAAAATTATTCTGCAATATGTAAAATCACCATCATTCAAATGTACATTTGATGTCTATATTTTGACCGAGTCTGTGTCAACTGGAAATGTTTGAGAAAAATCAATACCCATGGACTCTTTTTTTCATGTATATCATGTACTGAAGAGAAGAAATAATATTTTAATCAAATAATCCAATTAATGTAAAGAAAACACCAGTATGAATCAGAAAGACTAGTTCCATTTTAATCATTCATTCTATACATGGAATTGGATGTAATCCAGGTCAGGGAATCTTCCCCAGGAACCTTCTGCAGAAGTGTAGAGTTAAAGAAGTGAAAGTGAATGAGACATTTGGGACTTTTCAGAAACCATGGATTGTAGTGTCCAGTGTATGTACTTGCTTATTTTTCTTTCCACAGTGGATGTGACCTTGGATGTTGACACAGCCAACAAGTACCTCATCATTTCTGAGGACCTGAAAACTGTCCGTTGTGGGTTTTTCAAGCAGAAGAAGAGGTCCCGACCTGAGAGATTCAGCCGTACAACTTGTGTCCTGGGATTCCCTCTGTTCACCTCTGGCCGCCATTACTGGGAGGTGGACTTGGGGTCCAGCCAAGAATGGGATGTGGGCGTTTGCAAAGAATCTGTGCGTCGACGAGGGAAGACTCAACTGGCTCCAGATCTTGGCTTCTGGACTGTGTGTTTGAGAAATGGAGATGCCTTCTCTGCCCACACTGTGCCTTCCACTGTTCTCAAGGTGAGCCCCAGGTTACATCGAGTGGGGATTTTCCTGGATATGAATATTGGGATTGTTTCCTTTTATCACGTTGGTGATGGATCCCATATTTTTACATTCACTAAAGTTTCTGCTGGGGAGCCACTGCGTCCATTTTTTTCTCCTGCATATCCGACTGAGGATGATCAAAGCTTCCTGAGAATCTGTCCTTTGATGAGTCTAGGCACTGATGGCTCCCTGTGGAATTCAGGGCAAAGTACATGAAACTCTGACTACGGAAACGTGGATGGAAGATTCTTGTGTACACATAGCTGTGGATGGGAATGTTCCTGTTTGCTGCACATATGGTACAAAAGTGTAGCAGAAAATTATGGAACAATTCATGAATCATTAACACAAATTGTATTAGGGAAAATTACATTTCCAGAATTAGCGTTATGGTTTCAGGACTTGTTTATTTCTGTTCCAATTATTATGTTCTTTCAGATCAATTTCCAAATGTTTTCTTTTAATTTTCTGTAAGCTTAACTTAGTGCATGATGGAGATTATAAACTAAATAAAGTTCATTTGTGACTCTACAAATGCATTTTTCTACATATTATGGAAATAAGACATGTTTCAACAGTAAAAAAAAAAAAAGTGTGCACGTATTCAGTTTCACTCAACAACTGAAAAACACACATTCATTTCAAGTGCACCTTGAACTCTACGGGCCGTATTCCATTTCTGTTGGACATTTCCGGTCATGCTCCAACCCTTCTACCCCCAGCTGGACCCATCTGGCTGTGGCAGGAGGCCTTGCAGAACCTGAGAAGTTGATTTAGTCAACGGGGGACATTCACCATCTTATGCAACATGTGAAGCCATGACGATAAAGAAAATGAAACCCTGTCATTTCTCCAGCTTTTGTGTAAAAATCAAAGTCAGTTTACTTCTCTCAGGACAGAGTATTCAGTCCATTGCCCCTAAATGCACACACACCGCCTGGTGCAGAGAAGGCCTCAGGCAACACTTGCTGAATTAATAAACGTCTCCATTCTGCAGACCTTGTCTCTCAAATATGCCTTTTGGAGAAATCTGAGACGTGAAGAAGAAATTCCATCCGAGTGGCCTCACGTCAAGTCCACTGGGTTCTCCTGTGGCCCCACCTGCTTCCACTGACTGCTCAGCTCTGGAGTGACATTGCCCTGCAGGGGCTTTTATTGGAGATGGTTCCCATTTCCTCCTTATTCACATTCCACCTCCCCTCCTTTAAGCCAGTCAAATTTTGATTAACTTCTGGAATACGTGAGAGTTTATTGAAGATAGGGAGGTGACCACAAACAAAGGAAAACAATTTATCCTGAGAGTCATTTTATTTTTGTTAATAGTGTTGAAATAACTTTCTAAGTCTTAGATGGAGCTGCTCCTACTTGGCGGTACCAGGTCAGCAAACTGAATCTAATGTAATTCTTGTTTCCCTGTAAGTGCTCCACTGGATCATAAACAGTATATATCCAGTCAGCCAATCTCTAATAGCCAAGCCACCTCTGGATGCTGTACTTATTTCCTTGCTTCTTTTCGCCCAAACAACCTTTTGTATGTGGCCCCAGCCAATCAAATATTTTCTATTTTTTTAATTTTAATTAATTAATTAATTTATTTATTTATTTATTTGGTTGTGTTGGGTCTTCGTTTCTGTGCGAGGACTTTCTCCAGCTGCGGCAAGCGGGGGCCACTCTTCATCGCGGTGCGCGGGCCTCTCACCATCGCGGCCTCTCCCGTTGCGGAGCACAGGCTCCAGACGCGCAGGCTCAGTAGTTGTGGCTCACGGGCCCAGTTGCTCCGCGGCATGTGGGATCTTCCCAGACCAGGGCTCGAACCCGTGTCCCCTGCATTGGCAGGCAGACTCTCAACCACCGTGCCACCAGGGAAGCCCAAATAATTTTCTATTTTTTACTTCCTTGTTTTTTATTCTTTATACTATTAAAGCCTCCTGCTACTTCTGCCCTGTTTTGCAATTCTTCGAATAGGGACTGTTTCAAAAATGTTAAAGCTTATAACCTAAAATACTTCCTTTAATCATTTTTAACCATATAGATGAAATATTGTTTTACTCTCATTCTGAGATAGATCTGGACTATTATGACTGTTGATGACATTTGGACAAGGAAGGAAATTTTGACACCTGCTACAAAATGGATGAACCTTGAAGATATTATGCTAAGTGAAATGGAGCCCATCTAAAAAGAAAAATACGCTATGATTCCATTTATAAGACACTTAAGGAGTCCAATTTATAAAGACAAAGAGTGGTGGTTGCCAGGGCCTGGGAATTGGTGCTAAAACAGTTATTGTCTAATGGGTACAGAGTTTCAGTTTTGCAAACAAAAAGAATTCTGGAGGTAGAGTATAGTGATGATTACACCACAACATGAATGTACACTTAAGATGGTTAAGGTGATAAATTTCATGTTTTGTGTATTTTGCTGTGATTCTTTAAAAATGAAAAAAACTGAATAAAATTAACAGTGGTGTGTGCAACAATTTGAAGCATTTCAACCTACGCGTAATTGGAGTCATGGAAGTTGTAGTGAAAGAGAAAAGGATAGAGAAGTACCTGCTGAAAACTTCCCAATTTTGGCCAAAAAAAAATATCAATCTACTACTCCAAGAAGCTCAAGAAACCCTAAGTACAAAAGCAAAGAAAACCATACCTAGACATTACCATACTCAAACTAATAAAGGCCAAAGGTAAAGAGAAAATCTTAAATGTTGCAAGAGAATGATGACATATTTATAAGGTTGCATCTCTAAAACTACCAAAATTGACATTTTGAGCTAGAATACTTTTTGTGATGAGAGCTGGCCAGTGCCTTTTATGTTATTTTGCAAGGTTTCTGGGCTCTACCCTCTTATTTTCTCTTATTCTCCTGTTAACATCTACAGCGTCTGTAGTGATGTCTCTTCTTCATTCCTTCTACTACAGGTAACGTGTTCTCTCTCTTCCCCACCTCTTTCTTACTGCAAATAAAAGTTTATCCATTTCCTTGATCTTGTGGAACCCAACATTGTCTTGATTTCACCTCATATTTCTCAATTTCCTATTTTATTGATTGCCATCATGGTTTTTTGTTTTTTGTTTTTTAATTAATTTATTTAATTTATTTATTTTTGGCGTGTTCGGTCTTTGCTGCTGCACGTGGGCTTTCTCTAGTTGCGTCCAGCGTGGGCTACTCTTCGTTGAGGTGCACAGGCTTCTCATTGTGGTGGCTTCTCTTGTTGAGGAGCACGGGTTCCAGGCACTCAGGCTTCAGTAGTTGTGGCATGCAAGCTCAGTAGTTGTGGCTCGCGGGCTTTGTTGCTCCGTGGCATGTGGGATCTTCCGGGACCAGGGATCGAACCCATGTCCCATGCATTGGCAGGCGGATTCTCAACCACTGGGCCAGCAGGAAAGCCCCGCTATCATGGTTTTTATTGCTTCTTTACTTCTATATCTTCTGAAGGTGAATTGCTCTTAGAGTACTAACTTAAAGTAGATGCTTCTATAACTGATCATGGTACTTTCATCCTTGCTAATACAAGTATTTAGTGTTCTATATTAACCTCTAACACGTGCATCTACACATTTTGATAAGTTGTGCTTTTATTTTCGTTCAGTTCATGATATTTTCTAATTCTCTTGTAATTTCATCTTTGCTCTCTTTTTAGAAGTGTGTTGTTTCACTGTCACACATGTGGAGATTTCCCAGATTTCTTTCTGTTTCTGATATCTAATTTAATTCTGTTGCCATTAGAGAACATGTATAGAGAATGTGTATATTATACCAGTTTTATAATTAATGAGTTTTTCTTCTGGACCTATACATTTTCCTGGTTCAAAATTTACATGTAGCCACATTAACAAAAGTGAAAAGAAACTGTGTCAATTATTTTAACATTATAAACATTGCCATTTCAAACTATAATCAATTCTGAAAAGTTCTTGACAAGATAGTTTACTATCTCTCTATATTAGCACATGTTTGAAATCCAGTGTGTATTTTATAATCAAAGCATCTCTCAGATTAATGCATTTCAAGTGCTCAGTAGCCACATGGGTCTGAAGCTACCGAACTGGACAGCCAAAATCTAGACCCTTTCACCAGCTCAGTGAAAAGTCTTATGAGGAATCATGTCTTTCAACTAATCAGCATTTAAAATATCAGAACCAGGACCAGGAGTATTTCTGTTTGTATCTTCATTACCTAGTGCTAGAGATGGCACACAATAGGTCCACAGTAACTTGATGTGTCTAAATGGGTGGGGACAGATTCTGAGGATGAATAATCATTCAACACATTAAATCATTATCATGAACATTTTCCCCAAGCAGAGACAAAGAGCTGAACACTTTAAAGAAGCAGTAGCTGTCCTATCTGCCTGACTTATCTTTTAAAATCCATGTACCTGAAATGTGGACATGTCTGCTGGCCCCAGTGCATCAATTCACTGCAGAAGGAGCCAATGGGGAGGATTAATTGTGCCCCTTGTGCTGTGTGGTCTCTCAGAAGAATGAAATCAGATCTATTTCCCAGCTGAGAGAACTGGTGCCCAAGAACCAGTTATCAACTGAAATTTCCAACTATCAATTGATAATTCCAGTGATCAATTTAATGCATTCTAATGTTATCTCTCTATATTTTCTAATAAATGCTTTTTCTTAATCCCTCTCTGTATGTCAAGAAATGATTCTGTTTGGCAATAATTGCCCAGAACACAGGGAGAGGCTGGCAGTCCAACGAGAGACTCAAGGAGAGAGATCCATGTGTGTCTTAGAACAAATTACAATCTCCTTGCAGAGTCATGTGGACACAACAGAGACCTGAGGACTTTGAGGAGGGAAACACTGGCTTCAAAGGAGGTATTTTCCAGATTAAACAGACCTGAGACCATAAATATCAAGGGTTGTGGAACTTAAGCTCAGGGGAAAGTCCAGCCTTCAGATCATATGCTGATGATCATGGTGAACAGACTTTGGAACAGTTTGGAAAACTGAGACCATGAAGGAAAATGCCCAATGGGAAACATAATGAAGGGGGCCCCTGGTGCACTTTGAGTGTCCCCTCCTCCCCATTTATGACTTTCATTCTGAACTTGGATTCTTCCAAAGTGAACATAGAAAACTTCCTCTGCTCTCTGCTCATGTAGATCTTCTCAGTAATTCCCAGGAGTTGTCACTAATCCCCAGACGTGGATGCGGGTGATTGAGCACTGAGGATAAGATTTGCTCCTCATTGGAGACGCCCCAGACTCTCCATGCCGACAGTGTCACCTCTACTACAGATGACATGATACTGGCACCTCTGTGGGGAGATCAGGTCCAGGGACCCTGTCCCTATAACTATGGCCCATCCTGATTGACACTACCCTGGAGCCAGGTCCAGGCAGATGAGTGCTTCCTTGTGTTCAACCTCAGGGCAGAAAACAGGAGAGAAGTGCTCTCCAACAGGAGAGGAACTCAGAGCTGTGCTGTCAGCACCCTTGGGCAGGACAAGGGCTCACACTGCCTTGCCCTGAGGTGCCCCATTCATGCCCTGGCTGGACAGGTAGAAGGTAAGAATGTGCTGGGGTGTGTATCTGAGTGGGACCAGAGCCATGAGGTTCACTGCAAATCCCTGTGCCCTGGAGTCCCTGAAAATGATGGAAAGAGGGATGGGGTCACTGTGGAATCTGTGATGAGCCTTTTATGGCCAGAGTCACAGAGCTTCTCAATCATGTAAAAAAGGGTCTACTGATTTTCTAGGACCTAACATATGAGGGTTGGGTGTACAATTTCTGCCAAGATATACTGTCACCATTCTGGGTGTTCTTAAGTTGTGTGTGTAGATGTTGCTCATATTTTTATCAAGTTGAATGGGGAAATGCCTCATTGTCCTAATTGAACCTGGAGCAAGAGGAGGAAGAAAAAAGAATTTGTAGTGAGATGAAATCCAGTTAATTGTCAAGTCTGCCAAAATGGTGTGAATGTTGGAAAATAACCAATGTATGCCCGTTGTTAAAAATTGGAAATAGGATTAGAATAATGCTGTCTGTGGTAATTCAACACTGCATTTTATATTTTGAAGTACAGTGGAATGTACCTTGGGCCATGGTATTGTCTGAATGTTTCTGTCCCCCTGAATTAGTATATTGATATGTAACCCCCAAAGGTGACGTTATTAGGATGTGGGGCCTTTGGGAGGTGATTAGGTCACGAGGGTGGAGACCTCATGAACTGTATAAGTGCCCTTATAAAAGAGTCCTCAGAGAGCTCCATAGCCCTTTCCATCATGTAAAGGCACAGCGAGAAGGTGCAAGCCATGAATCAGGAAGGGAACTCTCTCCAGAAGGGGACAATGCTGGTGCCTTGATTTGGACTGCCACCCTCCACAACTGTGAGCAATAAATTTCTGTTGTTTATAACCCACCCAGTGGGTGATATTTCATTATAGCAGCTCAGACAGACTAAGGCCAGTATTGAAAAGGACTCCAGGTGGTTGTCACGGCTAAGACAGAGAGAAAATGTCTGAGAAAAGGTTTAGAGATTCTTTCCTGGAAGCAACGTGCCCCCACCCAACCCAACTCTCCCTGTGTCCCAGGGAGACTCTCCAGGGCTGTGTTCCTGACTCCTTTGTCCATTGTCCTGGGCACACGATGAGCTCTCTTAGCAGGACTTTCTCGTTCTCTTAGGAGGTCTCCACGATCCAGCCCTGATTTCTGTGCTGACCTGGGACGAGGTGAGTTACACACTCCTCTGCTTGTTCAGCATCATATTAATTCCTGCTGCTTCCACTGTATCGTGTGCATTTTTAGTCACGGCAGATATAAAACCCGGAAGTTACAAGGAAGCAACTGGAACAAGAAGTGCTCAGGCACCAGAGAGAGAAACAACTCCTTAAATTTTGTTTCAGTGAAAGCAGAGCTGTGTCATCAGAAATGTTGTTGGAAAATAGGGCTTCCGAGTCACTCCCTTTGTCTCTTCTGAATGGTTTGCACCTGCTTCTCTTATCACATGGAAACTGACCTGCCCACGCTGGTCCCCCCACACCTGTGGGTGAAGAGAGGCTCGGGGTGGGGGGCGGCAAGCACTGGGGTGTGCGTTCCTGTCACAGCACAAGGGCACCTTCTGTGGGTTTATTTGACTCTGGCTGTGGTGGTGCCCCCATGTGTGACTGTGTGGGGCTGGGGGTCCTGGATTGTGTGGGGGCAGGTGTGTCCTTCTGCAGTTCTGGTTCATGATTGGTGGTGTCAGGGAGGCACCTCCTCTGTGGGGTAGGTCTCTTTGTGTCCCGGGAAATGTACAGCCAGGAGGTTTGACCACATCACTCACCCCAGTAAACTCTCAGCCCCATGGGAAGGAGGTCATGGGCCAGGATTGTGGGAGGAGAGGTGCAAGGGGATGAGGGGACCTGCATGCACTTAGAAGTCGCTGGGAAGTGTGATGTAGGGAGAAACAAGTGGGGTTTCAGGGGGTTATATGAGGATTTACTGGGCATGAGATTCAAGTCAGATCTTTTGCCAACAAACAATGTTTGGTCAGATTCATTGAGACTAAAGTTTAACAAACTATAGAAATATGGAATTGTACAAGTAATTGTTAGTCAAAGGAGATTTCTGTATAATTAAAATTTCTGATTAGAGGCTTGTATAATACAGGTTTATCAAAGAAACTGCAGGGGGGCTTCCCTGGTGGCTCAGTGGTTGGGAATCTGCCTGCCGATGCAGGGGACACGGGTTCGAGCCCTGGTCTGGGAGGATCCCACATGCCGCGGAGCAGCTGGGCCCGTGAGCCATAACTGCTGAGCCTGTGCGTCTGGAGCCTGTGCTCCGCAACGGGAGAGGCCACGACAGTGAGAGGCCCGCGCACCGCGATGAGGGGTGGCCCCCGCTCGCCGCAACTGGAGAAAGCCCTCGCACAGAAACGAAGACCCAACACAGCCATAAATAAATAAATAAATAAATAATTAAAAAAAAAAAAAAAAAAGAAACTGCAGGGAAGGGATTGCTCTGTAGTAATGAATCAAGGGTAGAGTGGGATTATATATAAGGATACATTAAAAAATATATATCAATACATTTTTGCTATTATTATTATTATTTTTTAATTTATTTATGGCTGTGTTGGGTCTTCGTTTCTGCGCGAGGGCTTTCTCCAGTTGCGGCGAGCGGGGGCCACTCTTCATCGCGGTGCGCGGGCCTCTCACTATCGCGGCCTCTCCTGTTGCGGAGCACAGGCTCCAGACGCGCAGGCTCAGTAGTTGTGGCTCACGGGCCTAGTTGCTCCGCGGCACGTGGGATCTTCCCAGACCAGGGCTCGAACCCGTGTCCCCTGCATTGGCAGGCAGATTCTCAGCCACTGCGCCACCAGGGAAGCCCCATGGTATACTTTTGCACATAATCCAGTATTGCTCCAGATAAATGTTACTCCAGAGTGGGTGGAGATTTTATTTCATAGGTGAAGATAAGAATCCTGGGAAATGAAGGAGGTATTTTTCTATTTTAGTATGTATCTTTTTTTCACTCATATTTCTCCAACATACTGTAATGTTACACAGGAAATCAGTGTTGTTCAATGTGCTGATTCACCTTTAAACCTGAATCTTCTTTACATGGTTGACCCTAGTAAATATGATTGATTAGATGGATGAAGTAATGTGAGGGAGGGAGAAGAAGCTGCCTGTTTCATATTTCTCACTTGAACGTCTGGTTTTCATCACTGAAGAACAGAGACTTGGGTCTTATTTTTCTATTTGTCCTATCTGCTTCTTTCTCTCTTTGTTTTTTCTTTTACCTTCTTTTGGGACAGTCTGGTGTTTATAATATTCCATTTTTTAGATTGATAGAGTTAAGGTATAACAATTTTTATTGATGGTTTTAGCTATCACATACAGGTTCCAATAGTATTATATTGTAGTTAGAAGTATTGTTGACGGGCTTCCCTGGTGGCGCAGTGGTTAAGAATCTGCCTGCCAATGCAGGGGACACGGGTTGGAGCCCTCGTCCAGGAAGGTCCCACATGCCACGGAGCAACAAAGCCTGTGTGCCACAACTACTAAGCCTGTGCTCTGGAGCCCACAAGCCACAACTACTGAGCCCACCTGCCACAACTACTGAAGCCCACGCACCTAGAGCCCGTGCTCCACAAAAGAGAAGCCACCGCAATGAGAAGCCCGCGCACTGCAACGAAGAGTAGCCCCTGCTCGCGGCAACTAGAGAAAGCCCTAGAGAAAGCCCACGTGCAGCAATGAAGACCCAATGCAGCCATAAATAAATAAATTTATTTTTTTTAATGCTGAAAATAAGACATGGAACAACATAAATGACCATCAAAAGATGAATGGGTAGGGAATTCCCTGGTGGTCCAGTGGTTAGTACTCTATGCTTCCACTGCAGGGGACGCTGGTTCCACCCGTGTCGGGGAACTGAGATCCTGCAAGCCGCACAGCGTGGCCAATTAAAAAAAAAAATAAGTGAATGGATAAAGAAAAGAAAGGTTGTGTATGTGTGTGTGTATATATATATATATATATATATATATATATATATATATATATATAAAATGAAATATTAATCTGCCATAAATAAGAAAAAGATCCTACCTTCTAACAACATGGATGGACTTTGAGAGTATTATGCTAAGTGAGATAAGTTACACAAAGAAAGAAAAATACTGTGTGATATCTCTTATATGTGGGGTATGAAAGAGCCAATCTCATGAAACAGAGAGTGGAATAGTGGTTTCCAGGGACTGAGGTGGGGGTAATGGGAGCTGTTGGCCAAAGGGTAGTAAATATCAACTAAAAAATAAATAAGTTTTAAGGATCTAATGTACAGCATGGTGACTATAATTAACAATACTGTATTATATACTAGAAAGTTCTTAAGAAAGTAGATCTTCAATGTTCTCACCACCAAGTGGAAAAAAGTTAATTATGTCGGGGGATGGAGGTATAAAGCTTATTGTATTTCACAGTATATATATGTATGTCAAAATATCATGTTGCACACCTTAAAACTACCTATGTTATATGTCAATAATATCTCAGTAAAACTTTTTTAAAGAGTAAAGATGCTGTGATATTCTCAGAGCTTCACACCAGGAGACACAGCATGTCTACCTATCCCAATAGTGGTGATGGGCACCTGCCAGGTCTCTCCATGTTACATTGACCATGTGGTTTTGCAGTTGGTTAGTTCTCTACTAGAAGGTATCCTGAGATTGTCCCAGTATGCTCTTGCTCATCACCTCTACACTCACACACATTAGCTCCCAATCACAACTTTTTTTGCCCGAATCAAAATATGATGATTGTCTTATTTCAGCCTTCAACATTTATTGGTAGGAGTCTATTGAAGGAAGAGGTTTCCCTTCACCCGTGTGTTTATTTAATCATTCATTTTTTCATTTATTCACTTTTATTCATATCAAATATACTCCTAAATTCCTATATGTTTCAAAGGGATGCATTCTGATGCAACATTGTCTATTTTAATGCTCATTTTGCCCCAGATTTGAGCAGTGTAAGATCAATAAAGCTAAAACAGCCAAAAAACATTGTTGTAGGCTCATCTTGTACTGGTCCTGATGCAGTCCTGTAATCAGTTATTTTATTAGAAAATACTGATTCCTTCAAATCAAGATGAATGTTTAGGAAGCAAGATCTGCTATTAGCCCTATTAGCATGTTGCTACCAGTATGTCATTTCTTCTGGTACCTTACAGGAAAAAGAGCTCATAGTTGTTTCATTTTCATGAACACACACACACATGTTTATAACGAACTATGAGTTACTTGTGATTCCTCCAATTCAAAACCAGTCCTTAGGACTCATCCTACCCTTTCCCTCTTCTATGCTTATAAATATCCCAACCAATAAAAAATAATAATAAAAGGAGCTTTTAGAAGCATAACAAATAAAAATAAATAAATATTCCAACCAACAGTGAGAAACCTGGACCATATTCACCCCAATATATGTATTATCTGCTCAAAGATGGCTTACATGCTTAATATCCCAATCCATAACCACTTTGCCTGTCTTTTTCATGTATATTACATACTGAAGAGAAAAATATTTAATCAAATAATCTAATACCTTCATGTAAGGAGAAAAGCTACTGGGAATAGGAGGATTTTGTTCCAGTTATAGCCATTCGTTCTGCATATAAAATTTCACCTAGTTAGGGACCAGGTAAGTTTCCCCAAGAAAATTCTGATTTAGGGAAGAAGTGGAATCACAGAGGTAAAAGTGAATGAGCTACTTGTGCCTTTGCAATAAAAGTGAAGAGGATGTCTGTAGTGTGGGTTTTTGCTGCTTGACCTATTTTTCTTTCCACAGTGCGTATGACCTTGGATGTTGACACAGCCGATGACGTCCTCATCATAATGATGACTTGAGAAGCCTTTGAACTAGCCTTAAAAGAAGGATAAAAACATGAAGACATACTCAGAAACAAGACAGGAAAAGTAACTTCTCAGTGAAAACCCCGTTGGAAACCCATGGGGATGTGTGGTTGTCCCAGGTATTGGGAGCACTATGGACCTTCAGATGAGGTGGGTAGTGGGCAGTAGAAGTCCCACAAAGTACAAGGAGTTGCACGAGGGAAATTTTTATTACGGCATCAGATAATAAATATATTAGGCTCATGGGCCATGTGGTCTCTGGCACACCTACTTAATGCTGCCTTTGTAGGTGGAAGCTGCCATAGATAATATAAAGATGGGTGTGACTAGGTTCCAATAAAGCACTCCAATAATTGTTCCAATAATAGGCATCGTCTTCCCATGGAATCACGTGGGCATGAGGGATACACAGTATTTTGAGGTGGGAAAGCTGACTTCAAAATGGGGTATTTTCCAGATTTAAAAAAAGACCAAAGGCCCTAAATAGGAAGAACCATGGAATGTAAACTCATTGGAACCAGACTCCTGACCAAGATGGTCCTCAGTATTGTGAGGAGATGAAAAGCTTTGAAGAACACACCCAACTGAAAATATAGTAAAAGTCACTGATGCACCTTTGCATGTCCCTTTAATGCCTGAGGACAACTTTGTTTCTGAACCTTTGATTTTCCTCAGGGAACGCAGAAAACTTTTTTCACCTGCCGTCTGGCTGCTCATTAGGATCTTCTTTAACTGCTTAATCAGCTGAGGAGGATGACAATGATTAGCGCTGGGGATAAAACTGGCTCCTCACGGGAGGCGCCCCGCACTCTCCATGCGGACGGTGTGGCCGAGACAGCAGATGACGGGATGGTGGCGTCTCTGCGGGGAGAGCAGGTCTGTGGACCGTGTCCCTATAACTATAAACTCAAGAGCCTCTGACCCATCCTGATCGACACTTCCCTGCACAGAGCTTTGCAGCAGAGACCAGGGAGGTGAGTGCTTCCTTATTTTCAGTCTCAGGGAGAAAACAAACAGGAGAGAGGAAGTCTCCAACAGGAGAGGACCTTGGAGCTGTGTTTGTGCACAAACATTGGGCGGGACACATGCTGACCCTGCCTCACTCTGAGCACACAAACCCATGATCTGGTTGGATGGAGCTGTGATCTAGGGAGCATAGGGTGGGGTTTCTAGTGGGGTCATATGAGGATTCACTGGACGTGAACTTCAAGTCAGAACTTTTGCTAAGAAAAGTTTTAAAATGAGATTCACTGGGGCTACAATAAAACCTAGCATCCTCGAGTGCCAGAGAATTTGCTGGTAATTATAATTCAGAGGAGAGCTCAGGAAAAATAAATTTCTGTATTTCCTCCCTCAGTTGTGGGAGATGATGTGGGATAGCAGTAGGTGATGATCACAGGAAGCTCCCTGTGTCCAGACACTGTGGGCTGAGTATCTATTAGCCAATAAGGAGAATACTACTTGTCTTCACCTAGCTCTCAATGTATTAGGAAGACAGAGGAAAAAGGAGTATTAAAAAAAAACAACAAAAGTATGAGTTTTGTTTTGAGACTAAAAGAGTGACTTGGCCACAGTGATTGAGGATGGCTATCAGGTGTCTATGAGCAGGTGAAATCAGCTGGGCTGGAGTCCAAGGAGGAGTGAGGCAATTGAAGTGACGGGAGAGGCGAACTCCAGGAAGGGGGGAGAATGTGAATTGCTGTGATGAAAGTAAAACGTGATTCTTGCTTTTTTAAGGGAAATAAATTCAGCTGGACTTAGTGAGAAAAAGGAGGAGAGGACCGTATATGTGCGAAATGCACTTAGTTTCCTGACCGTGAATATTATTATCATCCCTCACATTCCTGCCCGTGGTAAGTAATGAAATGAATGTTTTCTTTTCAGAAAACCAACTCTTGGTTTCGTTGATCTTTTCTGTTGTTCCTCTGATTTCTATTTCATTAACTTATGCTCTGGTCTTTGTTATTTATTTCCTTCTGCCAACTTTGGGCTTAGTTTGTTCTTCTTAGTTTTGTGATGTATAAAGTTTGAGAGCTTTCATTTTGTCTCTCTTTTTTTGAAGAAATTGTTACTTTTATTTTTAAATTTTAGGGAAATTCTTCTCATTATCAGTAATTAGAAATTGCTTATTTCAGTAATTAGAGACAATGCATGTAATATAACGTTATACTGCTACCCACAGAACCTTAATCTTATTTAGAAAAGTTAGCATTACTGTGACTTTTTTCTTTCTGGAATTCTTTTCAGAAAACTGATTAATTCCCTTGAAGAATGTTTTGTATTATACTGATTAATTCGTGTTATGCTGAAAAACTACATTTCAAAAAAATGTTCATAGTTGAAAATAATCCCAGCTATTACTGTACTGCTCAGTTGTGTCCAGTATATTTTTGTTATGCTGTAGGTCTCCAGAACTTTTCCATCTTTACAAAGCTGATCTCTATACCCTTTAAAAAACAAGTTATTTTTCTCTCTCCCCAGCCACTGGTATCCACCATTTTACGTTGATATTCTATATATATTTGACGACCTTAGGTACCACATGTGTGTGGAATTCTAAAGCATTTGTGTGTGTGATGGGCTTATTTCACTGGCATATTGTCCTCAAATTTCATCCATGTTGTTTCATGTGACAGGAGTTCCCTTTAGAGGCTGAATAATATTTCATTGAGAGTTTACACCATATTTTATTTACCCATTCATCTGAAGGTCAACATTTGGGTTGTTTCTGCCTCTTCACTATTGGAAACAGTGCTGCTGTGAACGTGCGTTTGCAAATGTCTCTTCAAGTCTTTGCTTTCTATTATTTTGGATATGTACCTAGTATTTGGATGACTTGGTCATATGGTAGTTCTAGTTTCGATTTTTTGAGGATCTGCCATATGTTTCCTGTAGTGGTTGCTGCATTTTATAAACTTAGCAAGAGTGCACAAGTGTTTGAATTTCTCCTCATCCTCAAAAACGGTTGTTATTTTCTGGGTTTTTTCAAGAGTGATAATGTTAATTTGGGTAAGATGATATCTTATTTTGGTTCCCTTTTGCATTTCTCTAAAGATTAGTAATCTTAAGCACCTTCTCATATTCTGGTTGGCCATTTGTATAACATCTTTAGAGAAGTGTCTATTTAAAGTCGTTTGCTCATTTGTTAATCAGATTATTTGTTTTTAGTTAAGTTGCAGGAGTTCTTTACATATTTTAGTTATTAACACCTTAGCAGATATGTGATAAGTTATATTTCACTCTGTTGGTTGTGTCCTTTGATTCATAGCAGTTTTGAGTTTGATGTAGTCTCATTTGTCTATTTTTGGTTTTGCTGCCTGTGCTTTTCATGTCATATCCAAGAAATCGATTCTAAATCCAACATCAAGAATTTTTCAGCTATTATTTTCCTATAGGGGTTTGATAGTTTGGCGCTGTGTGTTTAGACTTTTGATATATTTTGAATTAATTTTGTATATGGTGTAAGTGTCCAGCTTCTTCATTTTGTATGTGGATATCCAACTGGCCCAGCATTATTTGTTGAAGAGACTCTATTTCACCACTGAGAGATATGGGCACCCTTGTCAAAAATCATTTGATCGTATAAATGCGGTGGGGTATCTCTGGGGTCCCTAGTCTTCTCCATTGCCCTGTATATCTGTATACCACATGGTTTTCATTAATAATTTTTTGCGGTAAGTTTTGAAATCAGGAATTGTGAGACCACAAACTTTGTTCTTTTGTAAGATTGCTTTGAACATTCAAGGGTCCCTTGAAATTCCTTATGAATTTTAAGGTAGATTTTTCTGTTTCTGAAAAAAAAAAACTGTTGGGATTTTCATAGGATTTGCACAGAATCTGTAAATAGCTTTAGACATTATTGACATCTTAACAATACTAAGGGCTTCCCTGGTGGCGCAACTGTTAAGAATTCGCCTGCCAGTTCAGGAGTCACAGGTTCGAGCCCTGGTCTGGGAAGATCCCACATGCCGCAAAGCAACTAAGCCCCTGCGCTACAACTACTGAGCCTGTGCTCTAGAGCCCGCGCACCACAACTACTGAGCACTCGTGCCACAACTACTGAAGCCCGCACACCTAGAGCCCGTGCTCCGCAACAAAGAGAAGCCACTGCAGTGAGAAGCCCGCGCACCGTGACAAAGAGTAGCCCCCGCTCGCCACAACTAGAGAAAGCTCGCACACAGCAGAGAAGACCCAAAGCAGCCAAAAATAAAAATAAATAAATTTTTTTTAATTAAAAAAAAAAAAACAATAGTAAGTCCTCCAATCCATGAATACAGGGTGTCTTTCCATGTATTTGTGTTTTCTTTAGTGTTTTCCATCAATGTTTTTAAATTTTCAGTGTACAAGTCTTTCTCTTCCTTGGTTAGGTTTATTCCTCAGAATTTAATCTTTTGATGGTATTGTAAATGGAATTCTTAATTTCCTTTACATATTGTTCATTTAACCTAAAGTTTTATATTTTTATAAAACTTCCTTGTTTCATTAATTTTTAAAAGGCAGCCTCCTATTTCAGATTCTCCTATTTCCTAGATCCAGAACACCATCACCTAGAGGTGCCTGGCGTCCTCATTTTCGTTTCTCTTCCTTTCCTTCCACTCATTGATGTGGGTATTTTCTCAGTCGTCTGATGTGTTTCTGCATTTCTCTCAGAAGGAAGTAATCTGTGTGTAAGTGTATTCGGTGTGTCCATGGGAGGAGGGAGCCTCCTGTGTTGCCATCATGGTGACATCACCCGATACATTCCTTTTTTTTTAACATCTTTATTGGAGCATAATTGCTTTACAGTGTTGTGTTAGTTTCTGCTGTATAACAAAGTGAATGAGCTCTACGTATACATATATCCCCATATCCCCTCCCTCTTATGTCTCCCTCCCACCCTCCCTATCCCAGCCCTCTAGGTGGTCACAAAGCACCGAGCTGATCTCCCTGTGCTATGCGGTTGCTTCCCACTAGCTAGCTATTTTACATTTGGTAGTGTATATATGTCCATGCCACTCTCTGACTTCGTCCCAGCTTGCCCTTCCCCCTCCCCACATCCTCAAGTCCATTCTCTACGTCTGCGTCTTTATTCTTGTCCTGCCCCTAGGTTCATCAGAACCATTTTTTTTTTTTTTAGATTCCATATATATATGTTAGCATATGGTATTTGTTTTTCTCTTTCTCACTTACTTCACTCTGTATGACAGACTCTAGGTCTATCCACCTCACTACAAATAACTCAATTTCATTGCTTTTTATGGCTGAGTAATATTCCATTGTATATATGTGCCACATCTTCTTTATCCATTCATCTGTTGATGGACACTTAGGTTGCTTCCATGCCCTGGCTATTGTAAATAGTGCTGCAATGAACATTGTGGTACATGACTCTTTTTTTTTTTTTTTAATTTATTTTTGGCTGCATTGGGTCTTCGTTGTTTCTTGCAGCCTTTTTCTAGTTGTGGTGAGCGGGGGCTACTCTTCGTTGTGGTGCACTGGCTTCTCATTGCAGTGGCTTCTCTTCTTGCAGAGCATGGGCTCTAGGCACTCAGGCTCAGTAGTTGTGGCAGACAGGCTTAGTTGCTCCGTGGCATGTGGGATCTTCCCGGACCAGAGCTCGAACCCGTGTCCCCTGCGTTGGCAGGCAGATTCTTAACCACTGCGCCACCAGGGATGTCCCCATGACTCTTTTTGAATTATGGTTTTCTCAGGGTATATGCCCAGTAGTGGGATTGCTGGGTCACATGGTAGTTCTATTTTTAGTTTTTAAAGGAACCTCCATACTGTTCTCCATAGTGGCTGTATCAATTTACATTCCCACCAACAGTGCAGGAGGGTTCCCTTTTCTCCACACCCTCTCCAGCATTGATTGTTTGTAGATTTTTTGATGATGGCCATTCTGACCGGTGTGAGGTGATACCTCACTGTAGTCTTGATTTGCATTTCTCTAATGATTAGTGATGTTGAGCATCCTTTCAGGTGTTTGTTGGCAGTCTGTATATCTTCTTTGGAGAAAGGTCTATTTAGGTTTTCTGCCCATTTTTGGATTAGGTTGTTTGTTTTTTTGATATTGAGCTGCATGGGCTGCTTGTATATTTTGGAGATTAATCCTTTGTCAGTTGCTTCGTTTGCAAATATTTTCTCCCATTCTGAGGGTTGTCTTTTCGTCCTGTTTATGGTTTTCTTTGCTGTGCAAACGCTTTGAAGTTTCATTAGGTCCCATTTGTTTATTTTTGTTTCAATTTCCATTTCTCTAGGAGGTGGGTCAAAAAGGATCTTGCTGTGATTTATGTCATAGAGTGTTCTGCCTATGTTTTCCTCTAAGAGTTTTGTAGTGTCTGGCCTTACATTTAGGTCTTTTAACCATTTTGAGTTTATTTTTGTGTATGGTGTTATGCAGTGTTCTAATTTCATTCTTTTACATGTAGCTGTCCAGTTTTCCCAGCACCACTTACTGAAGAGGCTGTCTTTTCTCCATTGTATATTCTTGCCTCCTTTATCAAAGATAAGGTGATCATATGTGTGTGAGTTTATATCTGGGCTTTCTATCCTGTTCCATTGATCTATATTTGTTTTTGTGCCAGTACCGTACTTTCTTTTCTTCCGTTTTTCTTTCTCAAGATTGTTTTGGCTATTAGGGGTCTTTTGTGTTTCCATACAAATTGTGAAATTTTTTGTCCTAGTTCGGTGAAAAATGCCAGTGGTTGTTTGATAGGGATTGCATTGAATCGGTAGATTGCTTTGGGTAGTATAGTCATTTTCGCAATGTTGATTCTTCCAGTCCAAGAACATGGTATATCTCTCCATCTCTTTGTATCATCTTTAATTTCTTTCATCAGTGTCTTATAGTTTCCTGCATACAGGTCTCCTTAGGTAGGTTTATTCCTAGGGTATTTTATTCTTTTTGTTGCAATGGTAAATGGGAGTGTTTCCTTAATTTCTCTTTCAGATTTTTCATCATTAGTGTATAGGAATGCAAGAGATTTCTGTGCATTAATTTTGTATCCTGCTACTTTACCAGATTCATTGATTAGCTCTAGTAGTTTTCTGGTAGCATCTTTAGGATTCTCTATGTATAATATCATGTCATCTGCAAACAGTGACAGTTTTACTTATTCTTTTCTGATTTGGATTCCTTTTATTTCTTGTTCTTCTCTGATTGCTGTGGCTAAAACTTCCAAAACTAGGTTGAATAATAGTGGTGAGAGTGGGCAACCTTGTCTTCTTCCTGGTCTTAGTTGAAATGGTTTCAGTTTTCACCACTGAGAACGACGTTGGCTGTGGGTTTGTCATATATGGCCTTTATTATGTTGAGGTAAGTTCCCTCTATGCCTACTTTCTGGAGGGTTTTTATCATAAATGGGTGTTGAATTTTGTCGAAAGCTTTTTCTGCATCTATTGAGATGATCATATGGTTTTTCTCTTTCAACTTGTTAACATGGTTTATCACATTGATTTGTGTATATTGAAGAATCTTTGCATTCCTGTGATAAACCCCACTTGATCATGGTATATGATCCTTTTAACGTGCTGTTGGATTCTGTTTGCTAGTATTTTGTTGAGGATTTTTGCATCTATGTTCATCACTGATATTGGGCTGTAGTTTTCTTTTTTTGTGGCATTTTTGTCTGGTTTTGGTATCAGGGTGATGGTGGCCTCGTAGAATGAGTTTGGGAGTGTTCCTCCCTCTGCTATATTTTGGAAGAATTTGAGAAGGATAGGTGTTAGCTCTTCTCTAAATGTTTGACAGAATGTGCCTGTGAAGCCATCTGGTCCTGGGCTTTTGTTTGTTGGAAGATTTTTGATCACAGTTTCAATTTCAGTGCTTGTGATTGGTCTGTTTATATTTTCTATTTCTTCCTGGTTCAGTCTCGGAAGGTTGTGCTTTTCTAAGAATTTGTCCATTTCTTCCAGATTGTCTATTTTATTGGCATATAGTTGCTTGTAGTAATCTCTCATGATCCTTTGTATTTCTGCAGTATCAGTTGTTACTTCTCCTTTTTCATTTCTAATTCTGTTGACTTGAGTCTTCTCCCTTTTTTTTTTTTTGAGTCTGGCTAATGGTTTATCAATTTTGTTTATCTTCTCAAAGAACCAGCTTTTAGTTTTATTGATCTTTGCTATTGTTTTCTTTGTTTCTATTTCATTTATTTCTGCTCTGATCTTTATGATTTCTTTCCTTCTGCTAACTTTGGGTTTTGTTTGTTCTTCTTTCTCTAGTTCCTTTAGGTGTAAGGTTAGATTGTTTACTTGAGATTTTTCTTGTTTCTTTAGGTAGGCTTGTATAGCTATAAACTTCCCTCTTAGAACTGCTTTTGCTGCATCCCATAGGTTTTGGATCATCGTGTTTTCATTGTCATTTGTCTCTAGGTATTTTTTGATTTCTTCTTTGATTTCTTCAGTGATCTCTTGGTTATTTAGTAACGTATTGTTTAGCCTCCATGTGTTTGTGTTTTTTACGTTTTTTTCCCTGTAATTCATTTCTAATCTCATAGCGTTGTGGTCAGAAAAGATGCTTGATATGATTTCAATTTTCTTAAATTTACTGAGGCTTGACTTGTGACCCAGGATGTGATCCATCCTGGAGAATGTTCCGTGTGCACTTGAGAAGAAAGTGTAATCTGCTGTTTTGGGATGGAATGTCCTATAAATATCAATTAACTCTATATGGTCTATTGTGTCATTTAAAGCTTCTGTTTCCTTATTTATCTTCATTTTGGATGATCTGTCCATTGGTGTAAGTGAGGTGTTAAAGTCCCCCACTATTATTGTGTTACTGTCGATTTCCTCTTTTATAGCTGTTAGCAGTTGCCTTATGTATTGAGGTGCTCCTATGTTGGGTGCATATATATTTATAATTGTAATATCTTCTTCTTGGATTGATCCCTTGAGCATTAGGTAGTGTCCTTCCTTGTCTCTTGTAACATTCTTTATTTTAAAGTCTATTTTATCTGATATGAGTATAGCTACTCCAGCTTTCTTTTGATTTCCATTTGCATGGAATATCTTTTTCCATCCCCTCACTTTCAGTCTGTATGTGTCCCTAGGTCTGAAGTGGGTCTCTTGTAGACAACATATTTATGGGTCTTGTTTTTGTATCCATTCAGCAAGCCTGTGTCTTTTGGTTGGGGCATTTAATCCATTCACGTTTAAGGTAATTATCGATATGTATGTTCCTATGACCATTTTCTTAATTGTTTTGGGTTTGTTTTTGTAGGTCCTTTTCTTCTCTTGTGTTTCCCACTTAGAGAAGTTCCTTTAGCATTTGTCGTAGAGCTGGTTTGGTGGTGCTGAATTCTCTTAGCTTTTGCTTGTCTGTAAAGCTTTTGATTTCTCCATCAAATCTAAATGAGATCCTTGCCGGGTAGAGTAATCTTGGTTGTAGGTTCTTCCCTTTCATCACGTTAAGTATATCATGCCACTCCCTTCTGGCTTGTAGAGTTTCTGCTGAGAAATCAGCTGTTAACCTTATGGGAGTTCCCTTGTATGTTATTTGTCATTTTTCCCTTGCTGCTTTCAATAATTTTTCTTTGTCTTTAATTTTTGCCACTTTGATTACTATGTGTCTCGGCGTGTTTCTCCTTGGGTTTATCCTGTATGGCACTCTCTGCGCTTCCTGGACTTGGGTGGCTATTTCCTTTCCCATGTTAGGGAAGTTTTCGACTATAATCTCTTCAAATATTTTCTCTGGTCCTTTCTCTCTCTCTTCTCCTTCTGGGACCCCTATAATGCGAATGTTGTTGCGTTTAATGTTGTCCCAGAGGTCTCTTAGGCTGCCTTCATATCTTTTCATTCTTTTCTCTTTAGTCTGTTCCGCAGCAGTGAATTCCACCATTCTGTCTTCCAGGTCACTTATCCGTTCTTCTGCCTCAGTTATTCTGCTATTGATTCCTTCTAGTGTAGCTTTCATTTCAGTTATTGTATTGTTCATCTCTGTTTGTTTGTTCTTTAATTCTTCTAGGTCTTTGCTAAACATTTCTTACATCTTCTCGATCTTTGCCTCCATTCTTATTCCGAGGTCCTGGATCATCTTCACTATCATTATTCTGAATTCTTTTTCTGGAAGGTTGCCTATCTCTACTTCATTTAGTTGTTTTTCTGGGGTTTTATCTTGTTCCTTCATCTGGTATATAGCCCTCTGCCTTTTCATCTTGTCTATCTTTCTGTGAATGTGGTTTTTGTTCCACAGGCTGCAGGATTGTAGTTTTTCTTGCTTCTGCTGTCTGCCCTCTGGTGGTTCCTTCTGGAGAATTTTTAATTTCATTTATTGTGTTGTTTATCATTGTTTGTTTGCTCTTTAGTTCTTCCAGGTCCTTGTTAAACGTTTCTTGTATTTTCTCCATTCTAGTTCCAAGATTTTGGATCATCTTTACTATCATTACTCTGAATTCTTTTTCAGGTAGACTGCCTATTTCCTCTTCATTTGTTTGGTCTGATGGGTTTTTACCTTGCTCCTTCATCTGCTGTGTATTTCTCTGTCTTCTCATTTTGCTTAACTTACTGTGTTTGGGGTCTCCATTTCACAGGCTGCAGGTTCGTAGTTCCCATTGTTTTTGATGTCTGCCCCCAGTGGGTAAGCTTGGTTCAGTGGGTTGTGTAGGCTTCCTGGTGGAGGGGACTGGTGCCTGTGTTCTGGTGGATGAGGCTGGATCTTGTCTTTCTGGTGGGCAGGACCGTGTCCGGTGGTGTGTTTTGGGGTGTCTGTGACCTTATTATGATTTTAGGCAGCCTCTCTGCTAATGGGTGGGGTTGTGTTCCTGTCTTGCTAGTTGTGTGGCATGGAGTGTCCAGCACTGGAGCTTGCTGGTCATTGAGTGGAGCTGGGTCTTAGCGCTGAGATGGAGATCTCTGGGAGAGCTTTCACCATTTGATATTACATGGGGCCGGGAGGTCTCTGGTGGACCGATGTCTGGAATTCGGCTCTCCCACCTCAGAGGCTCAGGCCTGACACCCGGCCAGAGCACCAAGACCTGTTCTTTAGGAATTCTGGGGTATTTTGTTCTTTGTTTTCTTTCTTTCAGGTATTTTTTTTTTTTCTTACTTAGTTGCAGTGAAATTTCCAGGAATGAAGCAATAGGCAGGTGAATGGTCTCCAATTCAAAGCCAGGCGTTTGTCAAGCTCTTGCTAGTTCTTGTTTTCCTGGTTCCCCTGGAGGGAGAACCAGGAGGTGGTGCTGGGCTCTGTCCCTACTGCTTCCCCATGCAGACTGGTGCACACACGTCCTCTCGCTGCCTCTGCTCTTGGAGGGGCAGCCTGTGAACACACGTCCCAGTCCGGGGGCATGTAGGGCCGTGGTATGGACCGTCTGTGTAGTTCTCACTCTGTCCTGTCTGCCACAGATCGGCTGCTTCACCCTCTTCTGACAGCCTCAAATGCTTCCCTTCCAGTTATGAAGGGATCTTTATAGTCCTTTCTGGAGTCCAGGGTCTCCTGCTAGTTTTCAGCCGGTGTTCTGTGAGAACTGTTGCATCTATGGGTGTATTCCTGCTGCATCTGTAGAGATGAACTCCATGTCCACCTACTCCTCTACCATCTTGAATCCTGATACATTCTTGAAATATTCAGGATGATCATGAATTCTAAAAGGGGTAGAGTACGTTCTTTGTCTCCTGTCAATTATTCATATACTCAGTACATGTTATTTAACACCTATTATGTGTCAACAGTGTTGTTGAACAAGACAGACATGGTTCCTAAATTCATGGACCTTACATGCAGGTGGAGAACAGGACATATTGATACAGGTAAAGAGAAGTAAATACAAAATAATAATGGTGAAGGTTATAACTGATGTCAGGTGTATGTTCTCCAGGTAAAGCTGTTTCTCTGGAGTATGATGGTGTCTTTTTTCCTCGGGAGAAGTAAACAGTGAGAATCCCTTCCCAATGTTGGTTATGTAAGAAGGCTGCTGATGTCAATGCCAGCACAGCCTCCTTTCTGCTTCAGGCCACTCTGAAGCCCTCTCCATGTCTTTTCAGAAAGATGTCCTAAGAACTGCAAACCAGGCAGCTCTAAAAAACCATGTATCTTATACAGATAGCAGTTGGGTCTCTGGCCAATGTCATCCTTTTCTTCCACAGCATCTCTCCAGTCTTGCTTGGCCACAAGCAGAGGCCCACCCACATGGCTGTGGCTAATTTCCTGGTTCTTCTCTCCTCTGGGATTCCCCACACAGTGGCAGCTTCTGTTTCAAGGAACTCCCTGTCCAGTCTTGGGTGTAAACTTGTGTATTATATACAGAGAGTGGCTCACAGCACCACCCGGTGCTCCACCTGTGTCCTGAGCACCTATCCGTCCTTCACCCTCATCCCCAGGGGAGTGGACTGGACGATGCTGGGAAGAAGAGCCCCCAAGGTCATTGGTCCTTCCTGGTGCACCTGCTGGATGCTTAGGGTCTTAATGAATATCTTTGTTTCTGTGACAGTCACTGGTCCACAGTACATGGGAAATGAAACTGACAACCAAGGGAAGTGGTTCTGTTCATCTTCAAGTCCCTTTGCAGACATTGTCATCCCGTGGTCCACCTCTGATGCCATGTTTATTGGCCTCATGATCTGGTCCAGTGGCTACATGGTGCTTCTCCTGCACAGACACCACAAGAGAGTGCAGTATATTCACACCCCCACTGGCTACCACAAATGTCCCCCGGAGACCAGAGCCACCCACACCATCCTAATGCTGGTGGTCACCTTTGTCAACTTTTACGTACTAAATTCCATTTTCGCTTTTTATACCACTGCTTTTTTAGATTCTCGTCTGTGGTTAATGCAGGCCACTCATATTTTGGCTTTATGTTTCCCCACTTTTAGCCCCTTCCTGTTGATCCTTAGGGATCCTAGAACTCCTAGGGACTGCTTGGGAGTTGTTGAAATCACGGTTGAAATGTTAAATGTATATGTCAGCTTCTATACCATCCATGATTACTATATTTAGTCACATTTACCAGTTACCCATTTTTATAAACTTCGTTATAAAACATGCATAACTTCATATTTATGATTTTAACCATCCTTAAGTATATAATGCAGTGACATTAAACACATTCACAATGCGTACAGCCATCACCACTTGCTATACCCAAGACTTGGTATCATTAAAAGAATCACTCGCCCTTCTCTCAGCCCAAAGGGCCCTCTATTCTACTCACTGTCTCTATGGATTGCCTGTTCCAGGTACTTCATGTAAGTGAAGTCACATAGTATTTGTCCTTCTGCATCTGCCTTGTCTCTCTAAGTGAAATGTTTTCAAAGTTGTCCCACCTTGTGGCAGATATCAAACTTTCGCTTTTATGGCTGAAATCTAGTCCATTCTATGTACATACAAGATTTCATTTATTCATTCAGTCGCTGATGGACACTTGCGTTGTTTTCATCTTTTGGCTATTGTGAATAGTGCTGGTATGAACATGGGTGTACACGTATCTGTCAAGTCCCTGCTTTCAGTTTTGTTGGATATCTACCTAGGAGAAATTGCTGTGTCATATGGTATCTCTATGTTTAACCTTTTGAGGAATCGCCAAACTTTTCCACAGCTGCTGCAATATTTTATATTCCCACCAGCAATGCACGAGCATTCCAGTTTCTCCACATCTTCTGCAATACTTGTTATTTTCCATTTCTTGACTATATCCATCCTAGCAGGTGTGAGGTGGTATCTTTTTTTTTTAACAGCTTCACTGGAGTATAATTGCTTTACATTGTTGTGTTAGTTTCTGCTGTATAACAAAGTGAATCAGCTATATGTGTGTACATATATCCCCATATCCCCTCCCTCTTGCGTCTCCCTCCCACCCTCCCTATCCCACCCCTCTAGGTGGTCACAAAGCACCGAGCTCATCTCCCTGTGCTATGCGGCTGCTTCCCACTAGCTATCTATTTTACATTTGGTAGCGTATGTATGTCGGTGCCACTCTCTGACTTCGTCCCAGCTTACCCTTCCCCCTCCCCACATCCTCAAGTCCATTCTCTATGTCTGCATCTTTATTCCTGTCCTGCCCCTAGGTTCTTCAGAACCTTTTTTTTTTTTAGATTCCACATATGTGTTAGCATACGGTATTTGTTTCTCTCTGACTGACTTCACTCTATGACAGACTCTAGGTCCATCCACCTCACTACAAATAACTCAATTGTTGTTTCTTTTTATGGCTAATATTCCATTGTATATGTGTGCCACATCTTCTTTATCCATTCATCTGTCGATGGACACTTGGGTTGCTTCCATGTCCTGGCTATTGTAAATAGTGGTGCAGTGAACATTGTCTCACTGTGTTTTGATTTGCATTTCCCCGATGGCTAATGATGTTGAGCATCTTTTCAAGTATTTACGGGCAGTTTGTATATCTTTGGAGAAATGTCTATTCAAGTCCTTGCACGTTTTTGTACGGGGTTGGTTTTTTAAATTTTATTTTATTTTTGGCTGTGTTGGGTCTTCGTTGGTGCGCGCGGGCTTTCTCTAGTTGCGGCGAGTGGGGGCTACTCTTTGTTGCAGTGCGCAGGCTTCTCATTGCAGTGGCTTCTCTTGTTGTGGAGCACGGGCTCTAGGCACCTGGGCTTCAGTAGTTGTGGCACGGGCTTAGTTGCGCCACGGTGTGTGGGATCTTCCCAGACCAGGGTTCAAACCTATGTCCCCTACATTGGCAGGTGGATTCTTAACCACTGCACCACCAGGGAAGTCCCAACCCTGGGGTTGGTTTTGTTGTTAGTTTTTCAGAGTATTTTATGTATTTTGGATATTGAATCCTTTTCAGTATAAGATTCACAAATATTTTCTACCAGTCTGTAGTTTGCTGCTGTCGGGGCGGGGTGGGGCAGTTCTTTATAGAGACTGGTGAGTCTGTCGCTGCAGGTGTGCCATCCAGGGAAAGGGGATGTGAGTGGAGATTCAACTACATCCATCATGGTACCATTTTTAGTATTTGTCTTCTGTTTAATTCCCATTCTCAAATAATCGTTATTTGCCTTTATAATGACTGAAGTTAATGAGGCTTAATTAGGTTTGCCTGCGTGATTGAAGTGAGGTGATTTGAAGTCATCAGTTGCAACATTCCGAAAGGCAACACAGAAGCAATTCTGCCACAGTCCTATCGTGAACCTCTCGCCCAATTTTTATTCCCCTTTAAATGTGTCGGGTTAACTGCTACAGGGTCCCCCCCCCCCCCGCCCCATATATGCACTAACACCAAACTGTTCCTAGCCAGGGTACAATTATCATTTTAAAATTCTCCAGGGGAAGGGGTTTGCGAGGGGGTGTGTAGATGAAACTAGATCTCCTGGATGTAAACGATGGTTGAGGGTAGACAGGAGTTCCCCAGCCTTGGGTGGGCGAGTGATGACCCTGTTCATCTAGAGTTTCGTGCGCTTGAAAACGTCCATTAAAATCGTATTTTAAGAAGCAAACGTTAAACAGTACTCTTGGAAATTATAAGTGTTCAAACAGAAGTAAACTGATGTGGATGAAACAAAGAATTCGCCCTAGTAGAATAAGAGCAGGAAGACACACTCAATAGGAAACGAAAAGACAGCAAAAAGAACTCGCTGAAAAGCTCTTGGGAAACCTATGGTTGTCCCGGGGGTTGGGGACCCTGTGGGCTTTCAGCTGGTATGGGTGGCGGGCACTAGAATTCCCGCAAAGTACAAGGAGTTGCTGGGAGCGAGCTTTTTCTCAAAGAGTCAGGTAGTAAATACTTCAGGCCGGAGGGTCTCTGTGACGCCTATTTAACGCTGCCTTTGTATGTAGAAGCTGCTCTAGACGACGGGTACGGCTGCATGCCAGTAAAACTTCATTTACACAGTGAGTGTCCCTCCCCACCCTCCCACCACAGGGCGCTGACCCCTGAGTTGGGGCATCAGCTGACGTGTGTGGGTTTCACTCCCGCACAGTAAAGGGCTGGTTACACCGACTGAAAGCAGGAAGGAGGGCGTTGGTTCCAGTGTGGCAGGAGACGGACGGGCGTTCTGCAGAGAGCAGATCGTTCTGAAGGAAAGCATTTCTGCTTTAAAGGAAACGGGGGGCAAAGGCAGAGTCTGGCTGAGGCCGAGTCTGGGCCTGAATTGGAGTTTCCGTGTGAGAAAAATTAAGACGGGGTGAGACTGAAACCCTGTGAGCTTGTGCAGCGCGGGGCGGTCAGTGCGGACGTGCACATGCGTGAGAAGGGGGCATGTGCAGGGGCAGGTGAGAGGGAGGGTGCAGGTGAGTGTGGGGACGTGCTGAGGACGTACGAGCAGGCAGGCCAAGGGACCAGGGGGCCTGGGAGAGGAAGCGTGTCCAGCGCTGGCGCCCAGCCGCCCCGCGTCGCCCCCGCCGCCCCCGCCCTCCGGCGCCACCTGCTGGCCACAGGCCCACAGGCCGCTCCCCGACCCTAAACCCATTCAGAACCAGAGCCGGCCCGGCCGTTCAGAACAGCCCTGGGCGGGGCCTTGTCCCTTACGCCCCCTGGACACAGACGCCCGGTCAGAGGCGCACGCACAATGGCCCGGGCAGCGGGCGTGAACCACCAGGAAGGGATGGGTCACTACAGACCAAGCGCTCGGGCCTACGGGGCGGGCGCCCTCAGGCTGCAGCTCCCACTGAGATGGTGGCCAGAGAACTCTGGAAAGCGTGGTACACGAGGAGACCCAAGGTTCTGGAGCTCCTGTGTACTTCACGCTGTGAGGAATGAAAAGGAGGACGCCTGGGAGGTGATGCAGGCCCGCCTCATAGGCACGTGGCTGCCAGGGTTGTGGTGGTTTCTCCTCCTCCATTTTGACAAATAAGGAAAGCGCCAGAAAGACTGCAGTCTCTAACCTTTAACCCTTCCACTAGCGTAAACCGCAGTCCCACATTCCCGTCATCGCCTTCCTCTGCATTTTTTAAGAGGTGGCAGGCAGGCTCTGCGGCATCACGTCCAGTGAAACAGAGGGTCTGGCTCGCGTCTGGAGGGGGAGGGTCCTCGGGGACCCCAGGGGCTGGAACAGGAGGGCTCAGGGGCCCAAGAGTCAGGAGCAGGGATCAGGACGGCCCCCGAGGATGGTACCCCTGCCCTTGGTAACTGCCCCACCGCCCCCCCCCGGGCCCCCTCCCCACTCCCACAGTCCAGGAGGCCAGGAGCCCACCCCCCACCCCCCACCCCCCGTAAGCCCGAGAGACACTCTCACAGCACCTCGAGTCCTGAACCAACCGACTGGACTGAGCTCCGTGCGCCCCGTCCTCCTTGCGGAAGGGTGGTGGCCCCCTCTTCCGTCTATCCGGACCCCCACAAAGCTCCCATCACCGCGGGTACGAGGAGGGGAGCCTGGCCTGACCAGTCCAGGACCAGTGAGTCTAACACCCGCCCCTGACCTGCACCCGCACTCCTGTTCTGGGACCCACCGGGGCCACCGTGCCACAGCCGTGTCTGAGGCTCCCCAGTCACCACCCCCCCCCCCCCACACCGTGGGAAGTGGGCGCCACTGGAGGCAGGTCAGTGCAGGCCAGCCTGGGCGCGCCCTCTGGCCCCTGGTGGTCTGCATGTACCCGTGCCCTCGCTCGCCCCATGCCAGGGCACCTCCTGGGAAAGAACAAAGGCCAGTTGATCTCCGGGTGCCCGGCCCATGGGATGAGTCCCCCCGTACCCCTGAGCCAGCTGTTAAAAAGAACCACTTCGGGAACAAACCGGGGCGGGGACCTGACCCCCACGAGCGTGGCGGGAGCCCCCGTGGAGCCCCATCACCCAGCCGGGGCCGCAGGGCTGCAGGGCTGGACCAGCAGACGCTCGCTGTTCCTGGGGGCGACCGTGGCTTCACCTTGCCGGCTGGCCTGCAGACCCCCCCTGGGGCCCAGCCCGGAGCACAAACAGCAGGCAGGAGGCACCTGTGGTCTCCAAGCTCAGCCAGCAGCAGCCGATGCGGGCCTCCAGCGGTGCCACGCTGGGCATAGGATGGCCGGGGCGTGTGTGAGGTGTGTCAAGTGTGCGCCACCTCAGTAAGAACTCCCCGTCCTCACCAACAACTCATGCGCCCTGGACCCCAACCTCAACGTGGTGTCCGCTGGCACAGCCCAGGGCCCCGTCAGCTCTCCAGGGGACTCCTGACCCTCATAAGGGTGACTGTCTGGCCCTGAGTGGGCCACAGCTCCACCAGGACTCAGTTCCCCCTCCCACCCCCAGCACAGAACCGAACGGCACCCAGAGGGTCAGGGAAATCAAGGCTTCCACGAGGGGCCGGCTCCCAACTGCCCCCAGGAGGCCAATGGGTTCAGAGCCCTGGGTGCCCCAGGTGAAGGGGTCACAGGAACCTGTGGGCACTGCGCCCATAAGAATTGCCATTTATTCCCGAAGTTGCCAAAATCATCACCAAGGATTCACCGAGGGGTGCGTGAGGGGACGAGGAGGCTCAAACACTGATTGAGGGGCCCGTCAGGAGTTGGGAGGGAGGGAGATGGGTGGGGGGACCCCCCCCCCCGCTGTCCCTCCCCCTTCTAATGCCGTGGGCAGGGGTCCCCCTCCGGCCGCACCCCTCCCCATCCCCAGGTCCAGTTTCTCTCTGGGGAGGCAGGGTCGGGGATGTGGGGAGACGGTGTAGTGTGAGTGGGCCCCAGGAGGGGGAAGGATGCTGGGGTGGGGGCAGGGGTCCCCCGCTTCACATGCACTCACAACACTGGTCGCCCAGGGAGCAGGAGTGGGGGAAGCCCCCTCCCGCCCTGGATTATAGGAGGAAGGGATTAGTGTTGGGGGCCGGGGGTCCCTGGGGCATCATGGGGGGTAGGCCAGGGCCCCCGCCAAGGGGAGAGATGTACGTCGGCGGCGCTCCAGCGACCGGGGGCACGGGGCTGAGCCGGAGCTGGTTCAGGGTGAGTGTCGCGGGGGGCGCGGGCTGGAAGGGGTTGGTGATGGAGGGGCCGGTGGCCGGGCCTCCTGCAGGGAGAGAGGGCAGGGAGCGGAGTCGAGTCAGGGGTCTGCCGGGCGGGCCAGCACCCCTGCTCCCGGGCCGCACTCACCGCTCGGCAGGAAGGGGTTGGAGGCCTTGGCTCCTGGCGGTGTGGGGCCTGGCCGGCTCACCAGCGAGTCCAGGTCCACCAGGGCGGCATTGGGCCCCAGGAACGACTCCGGCGTCTTCCGCGTGGGCGGCGTGGGCGTCGGGGTGGCTGCAGGCGGGGGACTCCCCACAGCCTCGGCCAGAGAGCCCCCGACCCCGCTCATGTCGAAGGCACCGGGGCTGCGCGCGGGCACCTCTCCGGCGAGCAGCTCCAGCTCCCCTGGAAGGGGCCACAGAGGGGGGGTCGGGGGAGGCGGCCCCGGAGCCAAACCAGGCAGGTGTGAGGCCAAGAGGCAAGGCCGGGAGGACCACCCTCTGACAGCCTCCAGGTCAGGGACCGGCCCCAGCGGGTGACAGCAGAACAGCACCGCTTTCGGAAGCTCACACGACGGCTCATAACTGCCCGGAGGGGACGTGTGGGGCGGACAGGGGCAGGCGCCCACCGTCCCAGGAGACTGGGTGATGTGCCGTTAGCGTTAAGGCCTGATTTTTTGTCTCTTTAAGATTTAAGAACCCCGTCTGATATTGAAGGACATGCACACGTGTAGCTGAAGAGCAACCTGGAAGAGTGAGACCTGCAGACTGGACGGGAACCTACGGTCAGCCTGGGGTGGGGGAGGCACTGGTGCCAGCCCTGCTCCCTCCACAAAGCCTGCTGCACTCGAAGACGCAGAAAAACCGAGGGACCAGAGGGAATGTTACCCAGGGCGGGGAGGCGGGCACCACGAAGAGAGCCCCCAACACCACACAGACTCGGGGTCTCAGCTCGAGGACAAGCCCCGGGACAACCTGCAGACACAAGGGCCAGCCCGGACTCTGGCCGGAAGACAGGCGCTCGGAGCTCCAGGAAGAGGGGCGCACAAACGCCCCTGCCCCGGGCCCCAGGACGCCAGTGGGCAGGTGAGGAAAGGGGTGCGGTTCCCAGAGGGAGGGGCAGCCATCAGGCCAGTCCAGGCGCCACACCGCCCGGAAGCCCCCAGAGAGCCTGCACTGCACTCCAGAAACATTCCAGGGTGACAGAGGGCAGCGTTTGGGGAAACTGGAGAAAGGGAATTCTCTGTACGATTTTTGCACCTCTTCTCTAAGTCTGAAGTTATTTGAAAACACAGTAAGGAGTTCCTCCTTACGATGGGTGGACGGCCAGCTCCACCTCAGTCACGCTGTTACAAGAGCCCTGGGGGCCGGGCCCACCTGGGGGCTGCAGCCATCCTGCTGCGTCTCAACCCTCAAGCGGCTGCCCAGCCTGCAGGACAGGCCTCCTGGGCTTGCGGGGGACACTCACCCGTGCTGCTCCCAGAGGCCGGCAGGGCTGTGCGCAGTCGCTCGAAGTCGGAGAACTCGTCGGGCTCCGTGTCAAACCCCCCGACCGCTGTGGGGTCAGGGTGTGCCCTCAGCTTCCCCAGGGGCCCAGGCGACAAGACTCCTCCCACACTCGAGGCCCGCCACCCCCGGGCCACCCCCCCCAGTACCTGCGGTGCCATTGGCGCTGGGCTTGGTACGGGACGCCCCCCAGGGGTCTGAGAAGGCCGGGGCCGGGGCCCAGGGATCAGAGGCTGGGGGTCCGCCGACCGGGGCCCCGCCTGCGTGAGGAAGAAGGCAGGTGAGGGGCTGGCAGCCCACCCCGCCCCCCAAAGCCAGGCAGCCCCGAGGCTTCAGGCCCCTCCCCCGCTGGCCCCTCCCACCGCGTCCCCACCCTCCAGCCCTGCGCGCTCACACTGCCAGGCGCCCCCTTCTGGCAAAGCCCTCCTCAGCCTTGAGGCCTCCAGAAGGCCCCCCGAGAGGCCCCCGGCCAGGGTGGGGTGAGGGGCCTCGTGCGTGCCTCACCCAGCCCCTCCCCCGCCTCCTGCAGCCCCCACAGCCAACGGGCACCCACCCCCAGGGCACCCCCGGACTGCACGCCACACCTGCGCAGGGTCAGGGAGGCAGTGGGCACTCACCGTCTGAGCTCCCCCACGGGTCGGGGGTAGGTCCTTCTCCAGCCGCAGGGGCCGCGGTCCCACCCCAAGGGTCAACTGGGGGCCCCGCAGGGGCAGCAGGCCTCCAGGGGTCCCCGGAGGCCGGCGCAGGAGCCGGACCACCCCAGGGGTCAGCAGCGGGAGGCACAGGGGGTCCCCCCCAAGGGTCCGAGGTGGGGGCCGCCGCGGGCAGGGCAGCAGCGATGGGCACTGGGCCCCCCCAGGGATCCGCAGCCTGCGGAGCAGCCGGGGCCGTGAAGACGTCAGCAAGATCCATGAGGGACGACTGCAGGGAAGAAAGAGGAGAGAAGGGGCAGTGGGGCAGACCCCGACCCAGAGAGAGGACGCGGGGGAGACAGGACGGCCACACAGCAGGAGGGGCAGAGGGAGCCGGGCGTCAAGGGGAGGCAGACCCACCGCCAGGGGACCTCCGAGCGCCCAGAGAGGACGGGCGCGGGAGCAGACGCCCAGCTGCTTGTTCCTCTGACACGCTCCCCCGGCCACCTCCCCACCCGCCCCGGCCCTCCTCCCACCCTAGCCCCTCCGTCCGCTCTCCGCACGGCAGTCGGCTGGCCCTGCAACACCACACGCCCGCTTCCCACCCAGGCCAGGCCGCTGACCAGCCCCCGACGGGGAGCCCCCGACACCACACAGACTCGGGGGTCTCAGGCTCAGCCGCCGCCCTCGGCCCCGCACCCGCAGCTGCCCACGCGCTCTGGATGGGAGGTGCCCCCGCAGACCCTGCACGCCCCTCCCTTCCCAGGGGCAGGGGGGCAGGCGGAGCAGGGCCGAGACTCTCCTGGGCTGCGCCGGACACCGATGAGGCCTCTGGCCGAGGCCGGCCTGGACACGCTCTCCCGCCACTCCGCCCGCCCAGCCAGGCCCGGCGCCCACTCACCTCCTCCTGGCCCACGGTCTCCCTCCTGCTCTCCTCTATGGCCATCTGCAGCCGCAGGTCGTCCCCACGGCGGATCCGCTCCTCCTGTTCCGGCCGGAAGCAGCAGGCAGGGGAGGGGTCAGACTCTGAGCGACGGGGCTGACACTGCACTCCCCCACCCCCCCACATGGACAGCCCCGAGCCCTCCCACCCAGACAACGGCGACTGAAAATTAAAATGGGATGCGGACGATGTGTGGGATGGGGTGGGACACGGGGTCTCAGGCCGGGGCGGGGGGGACGACGACGGGAGGGTGCCGTGCAGGGGACGGGCCGGGCCGGGACGGGCTGCTCTAACGGGCTGGGGAAGCACGGGGCGCCTGACTCCGGGTGTCTTCTGCGCGGGGTGAAGGTGGTGGAACCCTGGGCTGTGACGGAGAGAGAGGAGGGCACCCTCACCACCCAAAGCAGCCACAAGGCATCTGCTTCACGTGCCGGGTATCCTTCCGGGGACCCATTAGACACAAGGTCCCACTGAAAACGCTGCAGCACGAATGTGTGGGGGTGGGGCCCTTCAAGGTGAGAGGAGGCGGGGACCTGGGGAGGGTCTCAGGGGAGCCTCGGGGTGGGGAAGCTGCTCTGACCTTATCGTGCTCCTCACGGCTCAAACTAAGGGCCAGCTGGAGCTGGACGTCATCCTCGGGGCCGCAGGACGGGGGCTGGGGGAGAGAGAGCGTGAGGGGCTGGGGGAGACAGGAGGGGCCCAGAGGTGGGGAGAGAGACGTGCACACACAAGGATGGAGACAGAGAGCCAGGCTCGGACAGAGCAAGAGACACACCGACACACTCCCCGAACTGGTGAAGAACAGCAAAGAGACAAGCTTGGGGTGTGGGTGGGAGCCGGGCTGGGCAGGGCCAGGACAGCCAAGCACCCAGAGAGGAAAGGGAGCGGGGAAAGACGGGGCAGAGGGCGAGCAGAGAGAGGAGAGAGACCGGGAGAGGAGGGGCGGGCAGGGGCTGACGGCGAGGCGTGGAGATGGATGGCAGAACGGAAGTCGACCCCGCCATGCCCCGCACCCCCGCAGCCCGGCCGTACCTGGTCGGCCTCCTCCTTGCTCATGGCCAGGGCCAGCTGGAGCTGCAGCTCCTCCTCCCCGCTGCTCTGCGGCCAGGCCTGCTCTGCCTCGGGCGGGGGCCCAGAGCCCACGGCTGCGGAGGAGGCTGAGGGGACACAGACGCTGAGACCCAGACGGAAGAGGGGACCCCACGGCCCAGGCAGCCAGGCTGGCAGAGTCTGAAACCCCCCGACTCCCCTCAGGCCTGGCCTCCCTCCCCCAAGATCCCCAGTGGGACCCAGACCCCAGGCTCCATGGTCAGGGAGGGGGTGTGGTGTGCATGCAAACCCACAGAGGGGTGCGGCGGCCCCACCTGCAGGAAGGACAGGGGTCAAAGAAGGACAGCCCTGGTGGCCCAGGACAAAAGTCTGCTAATAAAGAGGGACGGCCCTGGGGAACCTCTGAGCCCGTGAGCTAAGTTCCTGCACCGGGTCAGACGTGCCTTGTGGCCTGTCTCGGGGCCCCATCTCAGGCCCCAGGGGGACGGAGGGCCTTCCTCCCTGGTGCCCAGGCGGGAAAGCTTCCAACAGCCCCCAGTGGGGAGCCTGGGGCCTGCGGCTGGATGCTGGGGGAGGAGCGGCCTGCACACCTGGCCCCGGCCCCGTCCCAGGACAAGGGGCGAATGAGGAAAGGATGGAGAGAAGACATGGGCCCAGACAGGAGGGAGCAGCACCCAGCCTTCCCTCAACGGGCCAGGCTCGCTCCTGCTGGCCAGGGAGCGCTCACCATCGCACGTCGCCTCTCCATCCTGACCACCTGCCAAGACACCACCCTCCATCACCTGGAAACTGCTCGGGCCTCCTACGCGGTCCCGCCTCCCCAGCCCCCTCGTCCGAGAGCTCCCAGGCCCACCTCTCGGCATTACTCCCATCTCTACCCTTCCCGCTTCAAACGCGCAGACGGCTGCCACGTGTGCTCACGACACCACTTGGGGAATGTTTCGACCTGCGACACCCACCCGGTTCCAGCATAAAAGGCCTTTCCCAGCAGCACTCAGGATCTGCACACCCATGTATAAAACTGAAAGCTTCCCGACACAGCTGGACTTCCCAACGTGGGGGACGCCCTTTCTGTCTCCTCTACGTCACCTCGTTCTCCCAATCGCTGGTCGCCACCCGGCACCTACACTTCCTCCAACTCCAGCCGAGTCCCCTCGCCACCGCTCTGGCCCTCCTCCGTCCTGTGCGCCACCCAGGGCCTCAGCCCCCTGCCCTCCGCCTGAGCAGAGCTCCCGCGGGGGCAGCAGCCTCCTCCGGGCGGCGCTCTCCCTCTCGGCACGGGCCGCCCTCAGACAGCCCGGAGGGAGCGCGCAGGTGAAGGGCGCAGGCGGGGGCCGGGCCCGGGCCCCCTGGCTCACCTGTGGCGGTCTGCGCCAGCTTCTCCTTGGTCTTGAGTGCGTGGGCACGCTCCTCCCGCAGCCGGTCCTCGTCGCGCAGCAGGGCCACCAGCTGCTTGGCCTTCTCGCGCACGTTCACACCCTGGTCCTTGCCGTCGCGGTCCACGTACTGGAAGTCCTTCAGCGTCTGCACGGCGTACATGTTCTCCTTGCACTGCTGCGACACGCGCTCCGAGCCCGTCTTGATGAGGTACTCCATCAGCGTCATGGCCTGCGGCGGGGGGGGGGGGGGGGGGGGGGCGGCGCACCGTCACCCGAGGCCCAGCCCACCACACCCTCCGCGGCACGAGCTGCCACCGGGATGGACCTTGAAAACACCACGCGGGGTGGCCGAAGCCGGGCCCCAAAGAGCAGAGTGTGCGAGAGTCCGCTCACAGGAGATGTCCGGGCGGGCAAACCCACAAAGTGGGCCCGGGGACTTGGGGGTGACTCTCAGTGGGATCGGGAGATCCCCCCTTCTGTCTAGGGGGACGAAAATATCCTGGAACTAGGCGGGGCGATGGCTGCACAACACCGTGAACGTGCTTAACGCCACCAAGCTGTGCACTTTAAAAGGGTGATTCATGTGTCACGTAACCTACGCGTATCTCAATAAACACCGGGAAAGGGGAGACGGCCGGTGCATCACCGCAGCCCGCGTGGGGATCCCCAAGCGAGCGGTGCAGACCCTGCTCTGTTCATCGAAACGAAGACCTAAGGTCGCACGGCCGGAAGGCGGCTTGTTAGGCCCCACTCGGGGTGCCCAGTGCACGACACATCCGCCCGCTTTCTCTAGCACCCTGTGAGTCTGCAAAGTGTCATCCCAAGCATAAAGTCTCACACCGCCCCGGCACAATCTGAAGACAACGGCGGAGGAGGGAGACGCCGTGCCGGCAGGGCCCGTCCAGGCCTGGGTGCTCCAAGGGAGGACCACGCGGGCAGGGATGAGGGAACACCCTTTGGGATCTTCTGCATTTTATGACATGGGAACAAATTCCCTTTTCAGCAAGGTTTAATGGGAAATACCGCCCCCCACTCCCCACCCCAGGCAAGTCCTTCGTGGTCTGCAGAGCCTGGACTCCAGGCGGTCTGGGGAGTGAGGCGAGGGGTCCTGGCCCCTTTCAGGCTCTGTGGGAGGCCATGGCCACTGTCCTCAGGAAAAGGGCACACCTTAGATTTTGCAGGTGACACCAGGGGCCTCCCAGAGTTCCCAGACCCACCCAGGGCTCCTAAGTCTAGAGCAGAACGAAACAGAGAGGGAGGGACAGGCCACCCCGGGGAAGCTGTCTGAACCGCAGCGGAATCCGCCAGGGTCACATCACATCTCCCCAGCCTCCCCAGGGAGCCTGACCTGGATCTGGCATGGGTCCTGAAGGTGTGTTGACACTATTCACCTCTGTAATTAGAGATTAGTCTTTAACTGACCCAGATACGTTTACGCCTTAGAGGAGAACGGAAAGAAGTAAAACCACATCCGCGTGTGGAAGGCAGGCTCCAGAACTCCTGGGCCAGCGGTGTTTTGGAATTCAGAATTTTCCCCGAGTTCGCGCCATAAAGACTGCACACACCACGTGTAACAGAAGTCCCCCAGAGGAGGGTGACACCAACGGTTGCACTCTGTGGGACCCTCAAATGCCGGATAAACAACCTCACCCCGGTCCAGATGGGGCCTTGGTGCCAAACGACTTTTGAAAACTTTCATTTTCAGAGCTCTGGGAACTTTGGAACTGCAGTTTAAAGACCGTGAACATGGAAATAACCAAAACACCCCACAGGGGGGAAATACACACGTACGAGCCGTGGCGTGTTCACGTGACAGGAGGCCCACACACACACAGCCGCGTACATGAACGAGCGGCTGCTCCACACGTCAACCCCCCAGACGTGACGGCGAACAAAGACAAAAGAGAGCAGGACCAAGGATCACAGGCCACAGGACTCCGCACCTGGAACTATCTCGGCAGACGGGAGGCCGGGCACGGTGCCTCCTGGGGACACATCCTCTACCTCCACCTGGGCAGTGGCTACAGAGGGGGGCACACACCTACGAGCCAGCCGGGCTGTGCACTCAGAACACGCGCCTCCATGGAAAACATCACGGGTTTTCAAAACAGCCTGGTCCAGGACGTCCCGGGCCATCAGAATGCGAGCGTCAGCTTCAACAGGGGCCAGCAAGCTTTCCCTGTAAAGGGCCAGCTGATAAACCCGCCAGCATTTCAGGCCCTGCACTTCCGGTCCTGAGAGCTCAGCCCTGCACCAGGCCACGTGTGACAAAGCTTTACTTACAAACATAGGCAGAGGGCCAGGTTTGACGCACGGGCTGTAGTTTGCTGACCCCTATTTTCGAAAATAAAGACTGAGCCCCTGCACTCCTCAGCGAAGTCAGGTGACGCAGCCCGGAGTCAAGAGGGTGGGCTCGGGGGCGCCCCTCTCAGCCCCACCACAGCGAGGGCAGCCCTGAACCTCTGCGCCTCAGTTCCCTCACTTGGAAGAAGTACCTCCGCTGCTCTCCGCCCACAGGCACCGGTCACAAAGAACCTGCCGCCTGTGGCCTCTCTGGACTCACCTCCCCTCACACACCCGGTCGGGCCCCCTCCCCACCCAGCTTCTGTCCCTCCCCCTGACCTCACAAAAAGGCTCCCCAACTCCCCCGCCCTTTCCCTTCACAAGAAATGACTCAATCGAATCCAAGACCCAAGCGTGGCTCGTAGGGAGGGGCATGGAAAGGAGCCAGAGCGAACGGGCCTATCCGGGCTGGAACGGGCCTATCCCGGCTGGAACGTAAGCGGCGCCACCTCTCCAGGCCTCAGGCTCCTCGTCCTGGAACCCACCAGGGACCCACCCCAGCCTCCGGGGGACAGACAGCCCGGCCGGCACATGCTCCAGTCCGCGTCCGAGACCAGGGGCCTCACCCATCTTGCCTACCGCCACATACAAAGCAGGCCCTCAACTGCCATTTTACCGAAGGAACAACGACAAAAGGACTCACCAACACCCCTGGGCCCCAGGAGTCGGACTCTCCCACAGAGGGAGGTCCCGGGACTGGCCTGAGGCCGCATTGCTGGGGGTGGGGCCTCGCCACCTGCCCCAGCCCCAGCACTTTACCACTTCTTGACCCACCTTGGGATGCCAGGCCCCAGGTCCCCAGAACAGCAGTCAAACGAGAAACCCACCCACTGAGCGCTGCCTGCAACTGAGTTCCCTTTACCCAAAGTCTGTGGTCTGTCCTTCTGTCTCTTCTTCACTGGATCGGGGCGTGTGCATGTATCACTGGGGGCACTTTAGCCACATTTCAAAATGGCACAGGCGTATGCCCAGAAATTCCAGTTCTGGAAAATGGCAAACGTACACGGACATTCATGGCTGTCTTGTTTGTAAAAGCAGAACATTGCAAACAACTTAAAAATCCAGCACCAGGTAGCTGGCTATGTCAATTATGATCAACCCAGACAGTAAACAGAAAATTGTTTAAAAAGAAAGAAAGAATGACAAGTCTCTGCGGTCCTGATGAGAAATGATCCCTAACGCGTATGCTTGTTTTCCTTTTAAAAGTAGAATATGACTTACACACGGTAAAACTCACTCTTCCTTACGTGTTGCTTTGCGTTCTGGTAACGGCGTACGGCCACAGGACCACCGTTGCAACAAAGATACAGAACCAGCCCGTGGCCCCCAAAACTCCCCGGAGCTGCCCACCTGCCTGGACCTCCACGCACAGATCACCATAGAGGACAGAACCTGGGGACACGGCCGCCTCTGAGGGAGGGGCGGACACTGGGCACCCACTTAGGCCTTCTAAGTGGATCAGCCTTGAGAATGTGCCCCTTCTTCAAAAACCACAAGGCCCAAAATTCTTTGTTGCCTTCACTGAACAAGAGAGAGATTGACACGAATTACGTAAAGACACAGGACTCCAGCTCCTCCTGGAACCGGGCAGGCGGCCCGAGTCCGGGCACCCCCTGGTGGGCACGCCCCATCCGGCTCCGCCCCGCGCTCACCTTGTACACGTGCCGCCAGTTCTTGCCGTGGTCATTGAGCCGCTTCCAGATCATGCTCATGATCTCCGAGAAGGCGACCACGTTGTAGGTGAGGTCGGCGATCTCAGACATGAGGGAGCTGGACGGGCCCCAGGGGTCGTTGCTCGTGGCCTCCCGAACCTTGATCTCGGCCTCCGAGTAGTTGTGCACGATGTTCTTCATCTGGCGCCGCAGCGAGGAGGTCGACATGGTGGCTGGCGGCGGGGAGGGGGGCGGGCCCCGCTGGGCGTGCAGAGACCGGGCGGCGGGAGGAGGGAGGCCGCGGCAGGGACTGCCAGGTCACCGCATCTGGGGAAAGGAGAGGACCTTTGGGAACACAAGCGGGACCTGCGGCCACCCGGCGCCCCGCTGCCTGCGGGGCGGAGGACCAGGTCCCCACTGTGGCCCCGGTTAACCTCTGCCTTAGCCACCCCATCCACCTTTCAGTTCCTCAGTCGTGCCCAGCTCCTTCCTGCCAGGGCCCGGCTCAGCGAGGCAGAGCGTGCGGTGGCAGGCCACAGGCCTGAAGGGGGCACGCCCCAGTCAACACTTCCTAGCCTGGCACTTCCCGCACCGCAGTCTTCTCCTCTGTGAGACGGGGCTTCACGCGGAGTCCAGAGAACTGGAGGGAGCCTGGTGCGCAGGAAGCGCGCTATCCACGTGGCGGTGTCGTGAGACAGTCCCCCTGCTCTTCCTCCCCCGCAGAGGCCCCCGCACTCACCCGGGGCTCCGCTGGAACACCCCACCCCACACCACAGCCGCCATTCCCCAGGGGGCCTCGTGGGTAGGCTCACTCGCCCTGGTTGATTTTCTACTCGTTTGTCTGACTCTGTGGCTGAGGCCGCCCTGAGAGCCCCATGGGGGCAGAGACCACGTTTGTCTGGATGTGGCTTTTCCCATCAGAGGAGCTGACCCGGAAGAGCCATTCAATAAACCGTGCAGGAAGGAAGGGAAGGAGGGAGGGTAGGAAAGACCTCTGGCGCAGGGGTGAGGGGGGCAGAATCCCCTGCACAAACAAGGACACACAGGGAGGAGGCCGACAAAGGGAGCAGAGATAGACAGGAGGGGGTATGCCAGGGGGACGAGGTGTCCCAACAGGGAGGCTCGGGGAGGAGAGATAAGGAACAAGCCCGCTGGCTGGGCCCCAGCTTCGTGCCAGGCACTCCTGGAGCACGAGACATCCATTATCTCATTTAACACTGCGGGCGGGGTTCTAACAGCTGAGGAAGCAGGGGCTCACGTAGATGAAATAACCCAGCCAAGGTCACACACTAGGCGTGGCGGCGCAGACTCCACCCCGGGCCACCCTGGGCTCCAGAACATACACTTTTAAGTTAACCTGTGCCGAGAGGAGAGTGATGGGAAAGAAACAGAAAAGAGGAGAAGGGGATCAGGCCAGGGAGGCCCGTCACAGCAAGCCCTCACACAGCCCTTGCCCGGTGCCAGGCGTGCTCTTGGGTGCCTTACACACGTGAACTCCGGTCATCCCCGTGGCGCCGTGATTCACAAACACCTCACAGGGGAGGAAGCCAAGGCACAGGCCTCACCTCCGGAGCAGCCTGGCTGCAGAGCAGGCTGACCACGCCGTCCACAGCCTTTCCAGCATGTCAGCCACAGGCAGAGACCTACGGAGACCTCCTACAACCTGAGTCCCGGGGGAGGCGGCTGGCCTCTGCCTTGAACACAGGAGAGCAGGCACTTGGAGACAGATGTGAACAGCTGAGAAGAGATGGCCAGGGTGCCAAGAAAGGCCCAGCCAGACACACTAATACGAAGAGCTGATCTGACAACTAACAGAGTAGGAGACTGAAAGGAAAGGGAAAGACAGAGGAGGAGAAAAAGAGGCAGAGAAAGCTAGGCAGATAAAGACACGAGAAACAGATAAAGAAACATGGGAAGAGAGTGAGGCAGGCGGGCAACGAGAAAAGACGGAGACCCTGAAACGAAAAGAGGCAGTAACCTGGGACAGGGAAATAAGAGACAAGAAAAATGGAGAGGAACACGAAATCTGGGTCCAAATTCTGGCCTCCCTGAGATTCAGTTTGCTCAACTCTGAAATGAAGGAAAAGATTCCACCCGGCAGAACTGTTGATTAAATACAACGGATATATAAAGTTCTTGGCGCTGTGCCCCGTGGGTAGTAGTTCAATAACGTTGGCTACTATTATTGTCAGAGAAAAAACAGAACTATTTCCAAAAGGGTGGCCATCAGAAGATGTGCTATCTTAACACCGTGTGTTTATATTAGCGGGCATTAGAAGATATATTCAACCGTCACAGCAAAACTAAAACTTCACAGATACTGCTTAAAGCAAGACTACGTTTTTCAAAATTGCTTAGCCCAAAAAGAATTACTAGATCGAATAGAAGACAAATCATACGGCAAAATTCTCCAAGGGATACTCAGCTATCAAACGATATCAAACGTCATCTGTGTGGAACAAAAAATCTACAAATAATAATGGAAACCAGAGCTCCCAGCAGTTAACTACACACTTACTACGCGCCAGGGTTAGGCACTTAAAAGCATCACCTCCGTTATTAGGCAAAGCTGCCCTATTACGCAGGAAACATAAACACACTAATTTTAAAGACTAGGAAACTAAGGTTTGGTGATAAATCACCTGAAATATATTACAGGCTCGCAAAAAGTGGGCCTCTGATTCTAGAGCCGGGTTCTTCACCACAACTAACTCAAGAACCTGGGGGAAGGGGCAGACCCTAGACCAAGCGACGGACCCGCGGAGAGGGACTCGGGGTTGGAGAACACGGGTACCAGGACAAAAATGAGATGGCAAGACGACGGGGAGAGATGCACAGAGGCTAGAGACACCTGGCGAACGGAGACACCAACATTAATCCTGACCCTCAGACGCCGAAACGTGACAGAAAGGCAGAACGAGACCGGGACAGACACACGGAGACAAATGCTTTGCAAAAACGGCGAAACAGACACGGACACGAGCACAAGCGAGGCCCGCGAGAGGCAGAGACGCTGACACACAGGCAGACGCGGGAGAGACGGAGAGCCGCGGGCGGCCCAGGCCGGCCGGGAGCAGACACACAAAGGCCGCGGAGACGCCCGAGCGCGCCCGCCCGCCGCGCCCCGGCCCGCGCTCACCTCGGCCCCCTCACGCCGCGCTCCAGGGGGTCATGGCGGGCAGCCCCCTGCCCCCGCTCGGCCTCGGTGTCGCGGGGCGCGCGCCGAGCCGCGGGCGGCGGACGCGGAGCCGCGCTCGGGCGCACGCGCGGACGCACGGAGGGCCGCACGCCGACGGCCCCGCCGCCCCGGCACCCGGGAGGGGCGCGGAGAGCCGGGCGGGGGAGGGGAGCCGCCGAGCGGACGGGAAGCAACCAAAGGAGGCGACGGACCGGAAGCGGAAGCGGCCGCGCGACCCGCCCGGCCGCCCCGTCTGCGGCGAGCCTGCGCAGTGGCTACTTCCGAGGACACGCTCTCCCGCGTGCCGTCACTTCCGGCGCGCGGGAGCCGTCGCCAGGAGGCACTTGCCTCATTTCCGCCCGCCTCCGCGAAACCCCGGGGACGCGCACGGAGAGGCGGGGCGCAGCGAGGGGTCGGCCAGCGAGCTCAGCCGAAGGCGAAGAAACCGCGTCGTCGTCCCCAGACCGCCCCCCGCGCGGTAGCCCCAGGCCCGCTAGACCACGCCCCACCGCGGTGCCTTGGGATGATCTGAACTCCTGGGCCCACAAGGCCAGCCGGATGCCCCCCTCCCCACTTCATGCGGGGGACCGTCCACTGCACCCTCCTCCCCGGGGCCACGCCCTACGCCCGTCCTAGAGCAGCAGGCCACGCAGGCGGGGTGTGCCACCTCGGGTGTGCCAAGGGCACGGGTGCCCGTGCCAGGTCGACAGTGCGGACAGCTGGGCCTCCCAGGGCCGAGCTTCAGCCTGGGGCCAAGGGAACCCCTGAGAACTGGAGAGGAGGGGGTTACACACACCGGACACAGAGCAGCTCCATAAAGTAAAATACAACAAAATGTTTAATGAGCAAATTCGTCTTAGCAAATATGAAACTGCCACAGAGAGTAGGAGAGGGCCAGGGGCCACGGGGTGGGGGGCAGGTCTGGGGAGACTAAAGAGTAGAGAATCAACTATGTAAGAAACCAGGGAGGACACCGGGGAGAGGACCAGAGGCCAAAAGGACAGGAGCTGTGGTCCTGAAAGGAGAGAGGGCAGGGTATCGGGGCCGGACAACAAAATTCAAAATAGTTTGGCCATAAAATATAAACACGCTATGTTTCTACGGTGGGAAAGGGGAGATAAAGGGGGCATCAGGGAGGAGAGACTTCCGGGGAGGGGCAGTGGGGGTCTGACCCCGCCCTGCTGTGCACCCCCTCCCCACCCCTTCCCTCTGTGTCTGTGGGTGCATGTGTCTGTGTGGGTCTGTGTGCCCACTTCCCCCGTCCCCTCCCCGCCCCAAATCCCCACCCCCCCCCCCCCCGACCCTTAATCGCTGCCATTCCAGTTGCTGCCGGCTGTCATTCGGCTGTCACTCCTCTGCCCATCGTCTTCAGAGGGGGAAAAGAGGGGGAGCTGGAGGGGAGAAGCCCCAGCCAGCCCTGCCCCTGCCCTCCCCCGCCGCCTCTACCAGAAGTCCCGGCGGTGGTAAGAGTCGGGGTCACAGTATTTTGTGACAACCACTCTGTTGGCGAACTTGCGACCCGTCAGGCCCTGCATGGCTTTCTGGCAGTCAAACACAGAGGTGAACTCCACGAAGATCTGTGGGAACAAGACGCAGGTTGTGAAGACCAAGGCCTCCCGGCCTCCAAGGATGCGCCGGTTCACTCACAGCAACCAGCCAGCATCTACCCAAACCCAGAACTCCGCGGGAGGGAGAGAGAGGGAGAGAGCTTAGGGAGAGAGGTTTACCAAACATCCTCCAGCACCCCAGGATCAAAGAATGACAGAAGACAGAAACATGCAGAGGCATGGAGAATGAGCAGAGGAAGCTCAAGTCAACAGCCCCAAAGGGCAGGGGACAGGGGTGAGCTCAAGGAGACTGGTCACTTGTGCTGAGTGTCTCCCCTGCACCAGGCACCATGCTGGGTGCTCCCCCAGCCACCCCAAGGGCCATGGGTGTCTCCCCCAGACAAGGGATGAAGTAAGGAAAGCTGACAAATTAGTATTCAAACCCAGGTTGATTCAAAAAAAAAAAAAAAAAAAAAAAAAAAAAAACCTGAACCTTGTTCTGCTCAAGCTTCTCATCTTGCTTGAACCACCAGTTACAGAAGTGGAGGGAGGGGTGGATATAACCAGCCTAACTCAGGACATGCGGAGTTCTATAAAACATGCCCCCTAATGCCTCAACAAGCAAAACGGCTTGCAAAGCAAAACAAGAAGAGGTGACAAAATCGATAAATTGTAAGGACGTTTGAAACCAAACTGCAGGGTTCCTTATTTTGATCAAAGCAACTGTGAAAAGACATTTTTGAGACAGTAAGGGCAATCGGAACATGGCTTGGGTAGACAGATACTAATGGTAATTTTGCTAACGTACTAATGGTACTGTATGGTTTCGTTAAAATAATTTTTTGAAGTCATCTGTTTATAGCAGTAGTTCTCAACCAAGGTGAATGTGTCCCCAGCGGACATCTGGCAATGTCGAGAGATGATTTTTCATTGTCACAAAGGCATGAGTAACACTACTGGCATCTAGTGGGTGGAAGCTGGGATGGGGCTAAACATCCCACAGCACACAGCACAGGCCCCAAAGCAAGAGTGACCAGGCCCAAGACACCAGGAGTTCAGATGGAGAACTGTACTTAAGTGATATATGAAGATACATCTTGTTTCAGCAAAAAAAAAAAAAAAGAAAGAAAAAAAGGGGATGGGAAGCTGAATATAGAAATCAAGAATGGTAAGATATTGGTTAACCTGAAGCTGGGCGACGGGCCACTAAGACACTGCTACACATACTAGAATACGACTTTAAAAACATTATACTAGGGCTTCCCTGGTGGCGCAGCGGTTGAGAATCTGCCTGCCAATGCATGGGACACGGGTTCGAGCCCCGGTCTGGGAAGATCCCACATGCCGCGGAGCAACTAGGCCCGTGCGCCACAACTACTGAGCCTGCGCGTCTGGAGCCTGTGCTCTGCAACGAGAGGCCGCGATAGAGGCCCGCGCACTGCGATGAAGAGTGGCCCCCGCTCGCCGCAGCTAGAGAAAGCCCTCGCACAGAAACGAAGACCCAACACAGCCAAAAATTAATTAATTAATTGATTGATTTAAAACAAAACATTATACTACAACCTTACTCTTTCGCTATGACGGTTCCTCTCTACTCTTAATGTTTGAAAAGAACGATAATAAAGTTTAAAGACGAATCACGTAGACTGATGCCTGAGACCAGGCTGGGTCTTTCAATTAGTCCCCCACAAACACGTCCTCAGCCCCCAGGCAGCCTCCAGGCTCTCCTCTCTCGAGCCACGACCGCACTAAGGAGACTGACCCGTCAAGGACGGGGTGTCTCCAGCGCAGCAGTTAGGGGCAGGTAGGAGCGCAGGCCAAGCCCAGTGCGGCCCACCCTGCCCTCCTGCCCCCGCCCCACCCCGCTCTGCCCCCACCCGCGATGCTTTTCCACTGCTCCCCGGCAAGTCTGTCCAGCCTGACAGCTGAACAGGCATCAGGGTGCCTACCAGACCTCACACTTGGAAGCAGCTCTGTCCAGCCCACTGCTCCCCGCAACATCTCTGCTGGGGTCTCAGGACCTCAAAGCCAGCCCCCCAACACTGACCATCGTCCCCTCCCCCCAGACCTGCTCATGTCCCCTGCTTCTCACCTGCCATCTCTGCCAGGTCACCAGAGCCAGAAGGCTGAGCATCTCACTGGCTCCTCCCCCCCTCCCCGGGCACACCCAGATCAGCCACCAGGGTCGCGCCGGCATTCACCGCCACTGACTTCTCTCCATCCTCCTGCCCCTGCTCTGACTCAGGTCACCGTCTTTCACCCAGATGACCACAAGCTGTTAGTTCCCAAAGCTCCAAACATCACACGGCTGTCGCCCCCCGCCCCTCCAAATTCCCAGCTCTGCTTTGCACTCCGTGCCCACGCCCCCCCACCCCCCGCTCTAAGGGGCCACCCCTACGTGCCAGGTGCTCCCCACGTTTAGGGCCTCGCGAAGGCTCCCCACACCCTCACTCGGAAGAACAGCCAGCGTGCTTCCTAGGACCCACGTGGCCCCGCTGCTCTCCGCTTCACCCCCTCCGGCTACACCAGCCACCTCGCTGCCCCTTGCCAGGACCCCACCTGGGCTGGGGTCGCTCGGGCTTCACCAGCTCCCGACCTTCCCACCGGAACACAGGGCCCCGGGCGACGCCGCTCCCCTCCCAGCCACCACCGGAGGCACCACACGTGCTGTCTCTGAACGTGGCGTCCCGCTGACCCGCGCGCGAGCAGCCACACACGCTCCAGGCATCCCGAGGCGGGGCGTGAGATGCTGGCGCCTGGCACAGTGCCAGAGGCCACGTGACTCAGTGAGCTCAGGATCAGACCCCAGAAACATCAGAAACCTAACTGTGGGGAAGGGCTCGGAGCTGCTGTGAGAGCTCAGGGTCGACACAGGCGAGCTCGGCAGAGTACTTGGCAGCCGAAGACACAGGTGGGTTTGCTGCTTTGGGGACTATTCTTAGCACTTTTCTCCCCCCTCCATAGACAAGGCCAAACCACTTGCCCAAGGTCACAGGAAACCCAGGTGCTGAACCAAAGCTGCTTCGACACAGAGGCAAGAGGCAAGTCCTCAGCCACGGCGGCACAGCACGCCCGCTGCCTCTCGCCGCAGGCCCGGGCCCCCACACGCCCCGCTCTCTCTGGGTCAGAGCAGGGTGTGGGTGTGCGTGTGTGCCCGCACACGTGGGGGGGGGGGGGCAGGGGACGCTCACGAGAGCACCCTCGCGCACACGCGCGCTCCCACGCACCTTTCCGCAGCCGGGCACCTCCACGCCGTCCACGGGCCGGGGGATCTCGATGGACTTGACGAGCCCGTACTTGCTGCACTCGTCACGCACGTCCTCCACGATCTCCTCGTACTCCTCGTCGTCCAGCAGCTCCTCGGGCAGGACCATGTTCATGAGGCACAGGACCTCAGTCGGGTGACCACCCATCTGCACCTGGGAGCTCATCAGGCCAGGCACTTGCAAGGTCACGGGGGTCTGGTTGATGGTACTCTGTGGGGCAGCAAGGGCAGGGGCGTCACGGGGCAGCTCCGCCCTCACCCCCTCCATGCCCACTGCCCCCAAGCCCTCCCCCCAGACGCCATCCCAGGGAAAGACCCTGCTCTGCCCTTGAAGACCCAGACACCCCCTCCCAGCACTGGCCAGGAAAGCCAGGGGCAGAGCTTAGGACGGCCCACCCGGCACGCCCCCCGGCCCCTTCCCACCCCCCACCCCCAGATGTCCCCTAGCCAATGGAAGATGACGTGCCGGGGGGCTCACCAGCGTGGCATTCTTGGCTCCCACGCTTGCCCTCTGGACAAGCAGCTTCTTATCCCCCAGCTGCATCCCGTTCAGCCCCGCGATGGCCTGCGTTTGGAGAACGCGGGATGGGGGCACGCAGGAGAGAGGTACAGGTCAGAGGCCAGGAGCCTGACACCTCCCCGCAAGCCCCACTACCCCAGAGCCGGGCACTGGTAGGGGAGAGGGCAAGGCAAAGGGGTGAGAGCTTGGCAAGGGCTAGAACCGAGGGAAAGGGGCCCCCACGCCCGGTCCTGCTCCGGGCTGGCCTCCTCCCGCCCATCCTGAGTGAGGGAGACCTCAGCGTGGGTACAGAGCAGGGCAGGGGCGGGGACGGACACGCCAGCGCAGGGCCCAGGGCTCACCTGGTCTGTGACGTTGATGTCCACGTACTCACAGAAGGCGTAGCCCTTGGAGAGCCCCGTGGCACTGTCCTTAACCAGGTTGAAGGCCTTGAGAGGCCCAAACGATGTCAACAGCTCTTTTACCTGTGGCAGGCCAAGACGCCATGAGAGTGTGGACGAAGGCCGTGACGGGGGAGGGGCGGGAGGAGACGAAGGGTCTACCTGGTCGTCATTCAGGTAGTTGGGTAAGCCCCCGATGAACAGCTTGTGGGCAGAGTCTGGGACCACAGTGGACACGACTCCTGGGGGGAGAAGGGAGCAGACAGACCGTGAGTCCCAGCACCAGGTCGTTTCACAGACCCTGGCGGACGTCTGCAGCCCCCGTCAGGCCGCGTCCCTCCCACCCACGCGCCCGCCCCAGCCCCTCCTCGGAGGCGCGCCCCGGCAGCACTCTTCGGGACGCAGAGCGACCCCAGCACGGCGGCACATCGGGGCCCTGGGGTCAGAGACAGGAGCTCACACCCCATGCTGCTGCGTCACCTGGGCAGGTTCCCTCGGCTCTCGGCCTGCTGGAGAGGCATCGTGGGGATACACAGCCTCTCCTTCATCCTCAAGCCTTCACTCAGAGCCCTCCCTCCACCTGCCTCTGCTGAGACCAGGCCTCCCCAGGAAGCCTCCACGCCCTCTCCCCGTGGGCCTGCGCTCTGCGCAGCCACAGGTGTCCCTAGCCGCTCTCTGGCCTCAGTCACAGGTGACCTCGGAGGAGTCTGCCGTTCGGTGTCCGTGAGGGCTGGGACGCGCCCGGCTCACTCAGCGCCCTGGCAAGGCGGGGGCCACATCAGCCAAGCGGGTTTTACGAGCACCGTGCTTCCACCCCAATCCTGCCCTCTCCGCTGAGCGTCTGACTCAGGCGCCTGCCAGGACTCAGCCCAACGTCTCGCAGGCTTCCAAAACGTTGTCCTTCAACCCCTGGAGCCTCGCCACAGGGCGTAAGCTACACAGAACTCCAGAACGCCGGCCGGACACAAAGAGGATAGAAACGTGGACCACCGCCCACCCGGCCGGACCTGCTCCTGACTTTGAGTTCAAGGCCCACTACTGCCAGACGCACCACCTCGCCTTCCTCCGCATTCCAGCACCAGGTGGCCCCGCTCCACCTCCTCCTGACCTTGGGGAGGAGCGGGTGACACGGGGGACGGGAAAGGGCCTCAGACGCTGCCTCTGTGCCCGCAGAAGGGCTCCCTCTCCCACCACCATCCCACCAGTCCGGCCCCTCCGCTCCAATGGCCGCCAGAGCCCAGCCCCGTCCGGGTGGGGCACGCGATCCCCTGAGACCGGCCTGGGCAAGGAGGGATGCGCGGCAGCGTCTGGGAGCCGGGGCCACGGACCGAGCACTCCACACCGGGCACCCCTGGCCGAACTCCTTCCAGCCATTCGCTTCACGCTCTCCCACCCCTACCCACAGCACGACGGGAGAAGACTGAGGCACAGGGAGCAGGTACCACCTGAGGTCACACACTCCGGGGACCCCAACTTCACAGGCAGCTCTCAGGGAGCGAAGGGCTCTGCAAGGGTGCCGTCACAGGACACGGGCTGCGGATACAAGACTCCAGAGTGGCAGAGCCGGGGCTGGAACCTGCCCCACACACACACCCTTCCAGGGAAGCACACGGCACCGAGGGCACCGGAGACGGGCTCCCTGGGCTCCCATCTGGGGAATGGCACCGAGCGAGGCCCCTCTGGGCCTCAGTGGCCTCCTCTGTGGAACGGGGAGAAGCTCGCACCCCCCCGAGCGTGTGCATGAGCACGACGGAGCCCCACGAGCACTGGACGCGGGTGGCGGCCGGGCTCGCCGCCCCACGAAGGCCAGGCCGCGCCAGCACGAGCGAGCAGCGGGCCGGCACTGCGGCAACCACAGCCCCTCCGTGCTCGTGCGCTTCTGCCAGGGAGAAGGGCCTGTTCCAGGTCGCACGACCAGGAAAGCACGATATAAACGGGGAACCCAGGCCAGTGCTGACGCCCGAAGTCAAAGCCCCCAGCAGCTCATCTCCTGACGGCACGCTCTGGGCGCCGCCCTGCTTCACGCACCTGTTCTCTTCCACGGGGGCTCCCTCTCCCCTTCAGCTCCAGAACCTCACCAGCCCCCGCAAGGCTGCCCTGGACCCCCAGAGGCCAAGCAATCCTTTCTCATACCTGCAGCGTCACTTGCCCCTCGGCGGGAGGACCGTGACCACCTCGTGCACCGCTGTGCCCCTGGCACCCCTGGCACCCCCGGCGCTGCCTCGTAGGATCCTCCTGGGGGAGCGGAGGAAGCCCCACAGGCAGGGGCCTCCGGAGGCAGAATCAGACGCGCCCCTGAACCGAGGGGTGAGCCCGATCCAGCGCGGGCGCTCAGGGTGAAGCTAAATTCACAAATTCAAAGATGTTGTGCCTTCCTGCTCCCAGTTTCCATCTCGTCTTTAGGGCCCCACTGCACAGTCAGGCCTGAGGTCAGGGAGCGCAGTTAAGGTCTCACCGCTGCAGACAACGTACGTTTACAGTTTCAGGTCAATCCCCTTTCACCAAGATAAGAAAGTTACCTTCCAGGTTCCTACATTGTTTCTTTTCCAACCAAGCATGTCTGTCGAATTTTATCAAATGCCTCTCCCCTTTAATCATAAAGTTGACTGTTTTGTTGGAGTAGAACGAGAGATCGAAAACGTGACCTCTGCTGCAGAGGACGTTTAACCTGCAGCCACCATCACTTTTCCTGCCACCCCCGGCACCCCCGGAAGGAACAGACTCGCCCAGCTGGACCCCCGGCCTCCCTGGGGAGGTAAACCCCAGAGCGGACGTCAGCCGTAGTAACAGAGCCTGCGACGCAGCACTGTCCCCGCCTCTGCGATGCCTCCGGTTCCACAGGCGAGAGGCGACGGGTGGGGCAGCACGGGAGACGGCGAGGCAGACTCTGCGGTCAAGCTGCACCACGCAGGGTCCCAGCAATCACGCCTCCGCGCACGTCACTGCTCGCCGCCGGCCTCACTGCCCTCCTCGGTGAGAGGGCGCCCCAGCACCTACTGCAGGAGTCGAGGGCCACCGCAGCGCGAAAGCAGCTCAAACCACGCGCCGGCGCGAGGGACTACGTGCCGACAGATCTTAAAGATCTGGCCCCTAGTTGTCACTTGCCGACCCTGTACTACAGGACAGTCACGATGACGAACACCTGATCCACGGGGCACACTTGGGACTGTGCTGGCCCAGGAAGCAGGGGAAGCAGTGGGCTCCTGTGTAAATAGGAATGAGTTAAAACCCAGGGAATTCACTGGAAAGAGACACGAAGGAACGTTCCGTGGCTTGATCTGGGAGGTGGCCCCACAGACATACGTGCACGTAAAGCGCCAGAAAGTCAGCAACTTCTCAAGTTTTTTTGTAAGTTAGAGAGATGTGCTGAATTTACCCCAACTGGTACGGTGGGAAACACCGGGGATGAGCCGGGGACCCAGCCCTGAGTCGCAAGGTGCTGCCCTCTCTGGACTCCACATCCCCCATTTCACAAAGTGAAGAGCCGACTCAGTTTCCAAAAGGTGTCCTTCAGCGTGAAGCCTCAGGCAGCAGAAGCCCACGTTCTCAGCCCCCCAGGGTGCGGCTCACGGCCCCACACCCAGAGCACCCGCTGCTCACCCCGCCTTTGCCCGAGAGCCGGGCCCCCAGCTCGGCTACCGCAGCACCGGCCCCTCCAACCCCACAGCATTCCCGGCCCCCAACAGGGCCCCTCACAGGCCCAAATCCTCACTTCCACCCGGCAGTCAACCACAGGGGTCAGCAAGCAGCCTGCAGGCCAAGTCCAGCCCGCTTCTTGTTTCTGTACAGCCCGCAGGCTTTCTGAAAGGTTGTTTTACAACATGTGACCGTTACACGGCACCCAAACATCAGGGTCCACGGACGTTAAGGCCTACGGGACACAAGCACACCCACTGGCTTAGGGAGCACGCATGGCTGCTCTCCTGCTACAACTGCAGGGTAGTTCCAACAGAGACCCCGCGGCCTGCAGAGCAAAACACGGTCACCCTCTGGCCCTTCACAGAAGAAAGTTCTGCCGACCCCAGGTCTGCTATGTTACCTACCAACCCGAGATGGTGCTGAACACGGCTGCGGAGGCTGGCCCGGAGCACAGGGGTCGACGGAAAATCCACATCAGACCCCGCACCAGGAGCTCTACTGACCACCTGCCCATCCACACAGGCTCACCCACGCTCGTACTGACCCCGCGGTCCAGGGCAGGGGCCTCTCACTGCCCACAACACCTTCGGTCTGGCCCTGGCTCCGCCACTTACAAGCTGTGAGTCCTCAAGCAGACCACAGCTCACCCTCTCTGGGCGCTGGGTGCCACCTCTGCAAACAGGGAGACGCCCAACTCTCACAAGTTCAGGGGCCGGATGAGATGACGCATCCCCTCTGAAGCACTCGCGCTGCTTCCCCGTTAGCTCCAGCTGGCCTACGGAGGGAAAGGTGGGCAAGACCCCCGCTCACCAGGCACATAGACAGAGGGGTTCTCCGACATGCCAGGCAGGGGCTGGTAGTCGTGAGGCCTGCGGATCTTCAGTGACTGGCCCTGGAAGATGATGCCGTCAAAGGCCATGGCCTGCGTGGTCTCGTCCACTGAGCGGAACTGAAGGAAAGGAAAGGAGGTGGTGAGGGACAGGGTGAGTGGCCAGCCTGCCCCCCAACCCCCGAGGGCTCTGGGACAGCAACCTGGTAGAGAACGGACTGCAGAAGGACCCAGTGGGAACAAGGGCTGGGCCTGACCCCACCACATGCCCGGCTCACCTCTAAGAAGGCAAAGTTCTTGTCCTGGTTAATCTGCACTGCCAAGACGGGGTTGCCAGGGGCCTGCGTCAGCCCCCCCAGGCGCATCTGGGCGTTGAAGAAATCCATCATGGCCTCCTGCAGAGGGAAGAGGAGACAGGGGGGGGCAGGGGAAGGGAGGTGGAGAGAGGAGGGGAAGGGTGAGAGAGGGAGACACAGAGGGGTTTGGGGGTAAGGGGAGAGGGAAGGGGGGGCAGGGGGAGGGAAGGGAACAGTGGAATATGGGTGGGGGCATAGAGATCAACAGTAGGAACAAAAGCAGGAGAAAGATCGAGAAAGTGGGGGGGAGGCAGCAGCAGGAAACAGCCAGGGGCCAGGAGGCGGGACAGGAGGTGTGGAGAGAGCCATGGGGCCCCAACCAGGGGGAAAGAGAAAGATTGCTCAAGAAAGATGCGGCAAACAACAGGGAGAGGCAAAAAAAACATGAAACAGAGAACAAGGAAAGACAACATGTGAGAAAAAGAAACATCCAATGGCGACAGCAAGAGAGAAACGGCAGGAAAGTGGAAAAGCAGCAGTAGGCATAACACAGAGAAAACCCGAGTGAGAGAGAGAGAGAGAGAGAGAGAGAGGGAGAGAGGGAGAGAGGGAGAGAGAGAGAAGCAAAGGGATGGAGGAAAGAGGGCGGGACGAGGGGAGCGCAGGGCAGAGGGTCGGGGAGGAAGGGCGGGCGGGAGGGGAGGAGAAAAGAGTGATGTGGAGGAATCTGGCCCTGGAGTCCGGGGGCTGGTTTATCAAATGTAGCAAAGTGCAGGTTGAGAAAGTCAGAATGGACCTTACTTGCCTTCGACGACGGTAGCAAACTTTTTGTTGCTACGAGGGATCTCAGCCCCACAATATTTCACTTTAAAGAGAAATGGAAACAACTCTTTGATCTCGGGATTCTCAGGGGGTGCCACGGGAAGGGGTGGGGGAGAGGGGAAGGGGAGAGGAGCGGTGGGGAAGGTGGGGGGAGGTCGGGGCGATCAAAAATAAAAGAACAGCGACCATGGGAGGGATGTGGGGAGAGGATGGGGGACACAGGCGGCAGAGAACAAGAGGCGTGTCAGAAACACTGAGGGGGAGCGTGCGTGTGCGTGTGCATGTGCACGTGTGCGTGTCCGAGTCTCCCTCTCTGTCTCTCTCCACACGGATTCGGATTCGTGGATTCGTAGGTACGTTACGTGTGTGCCTGCTCTCTGGGTTGCTGGAGGAGATTGGGAAAGGGAGACGGGAGAGGGAAAGGAGGGAGGGAGAGGGCCACCCCCAGCCCGGCCCCTGGCTGGCTCAACTCCATCGGTCCGTCTGGGAGGGGGCCGGGGGGTCTTGCAGGAGCAGAGTCTCACCCGTGCAGGTTGGGGGACGGAATGGAGGGAAGGGGAGGCACAGGTTGGGGGACAGGGAGAGGTAGGGGCAGGGGGAGGGCAGGGGGAAGGCAGTACCTCAGTGATGCCGAAGGGGATGTTGCCCACATAGAGGCGCCGGGCCTGTCTGGTCATCTGGCTACCGACCACGGGCACCGGCGTCGGGGTCACAGCCAGACCGTCAGGGGTCATGGTGGGGAGAAGGGCGGTGGCTGGAATCTGACCGGCAGCTTCAAAAGGAAGAGACGGGGATGAGAGGACGGCAGGGCGCCCGTGGACCGGCGCAGCAGCAGCGCCCTCCCGGCCACGGGCAACCACCGCCTCTGCGAAACCAGGTCTGCTGACAGCTTCATCCCCGCTGTCAACTTCAACAGTAGGGGCTGTTGTCAAGGGACTTCAAGAGGCAGAGGCCAGAAAACCCAGGGTGCAAACCCCATCCGCCACCCCCACAACACCGAGGCTCTGCTTCCTGACCACCCCAGTATACAACCACTCCAGCTCACGAGAGGGTGAGGGGGCCAGAGGACCCGCAGGTGCGGGGCGGCGGCCAGAGCCTACCTTGCATGGCCTTGTACTGCATGGGGGTGATGTGCTCGAAGCCGGGCGGTGGCACGTCCCAATATTTACGGACCTTCTTCTTCTTCTCGTGGCGGGGGGAACGACTGGGGGAGGGGGGAGGGGAGAGCGGGGCAGGGCGACCTCAGTCTGACCAAAGGTGGGCCTGCAAGTCCCCCAAGGTTCCCCTCGGCTCCCCCGCCCAGCTCGGCTCTCTCCAGGAAGGAGAGGATCCGGCTCAGGGCCGTGCCCAGGCCCGGGGAGGGTGCTATTGCAAGGCAGGTGGGCTCTCCCCAGTGCTCGGGCCGGGGCTGGACGAGGACAGGGCAGGGGGCACAGCGGGGAGGGAGGCGAAGGGAACGGACGTCAGGGTGGAAGGGGCAGGAAGAGAAGCTCACATCAATCCACCGTGCTCCTCTTTAGCGCCTCTGGTCAAAGGTTTGCTGGGGGGTGGGAGGGAAAGGTGTGGGGAGGGGTGACTGGGGACCCTCGTCTTCCCCACACACCACACCCCCCAAGGTCGCTGAGCCCCAGGGCTGGGGCAGGGCCGAGGTGAACGAGCAGCGAGCAAACCCCCTCGGCCCTGCCATTTCCCCCACGCCCCCCACCCCCAAGCAAGAGGAAGGGAGGAAGGGCCAGACAGACCACTTTCTAGCTGGAGAGACTGAGGTGGGAGGAGGCAGGACTTCCACCTATCCCGCCCTTCCTCACCCAAGGGGCAGAGAGGACAGAGGGGAGCCTGGGGAGGGAAGAGGCGTTAGAGCGGAAACCGCCGACCCCTCCCAGGGCGGCACCCCGGAGACCCGCACAGTGGGCACAAGAGGGCCGGGAAGGGGAGGGAGCCCCTCACCAAGGGACAGACAGCGGCTCCCTGTCACCAGACTCGCCCTGGAGCTAAAGAACCTGCCGCACCAGCGACCCACCAGCAACGGAAGGAAACCCCAGGAACAGGGAAGAAACTGATGCAGACAGACGAGCAGCAGCGCCTCCCCCAGGTCCGCGCGGAGAGGAGCCCCGGAGCCCCGGACGCAGCCGCCCGCTCCCCGCCCTGGTACCTTCGGCGCCGCCTGTCCCGGGAGGCGCTGCGCTGGTCCCGGTTGCGCCGGTCCCGGCTGCGGCTGCGGCGCTTGCGGTCCCGGCTTCGAGAGCGGCTGTGGCTGCGCTTCCGGTGCCGGTTCTCCTTGTCACGCTCTGGGCAAGGCGGGGGGGAGGATGAGCTGAGGGAGGCCGCGGCCCGGCCCACCCGCGCACTGGTGGCTTCGCCCCAGCCCCAGGGAGGCCACCCCCACGGGGAAGGGGCTCGATGGAGGAAGGGAGAGCAGGCTTCCTGGGTCCACACGCGAGTCCAAAGACCCTGGGGACCGGGGCGGGAGCTGGTTACCTGAGGGGACAGGGCCTGGAAGTGCCCCCGGGGTGTAAGGTACCTGAGGACGCTCAGGAGGAGCTGGGGAGCCAGAGAAGACAGAGGAGGCTGGCTCCTGGTCCCCCTCGAGGGCTGAGGGGCCTGACCCCAGGGTCGTCCCTGAGAGGGGCAGGGCTAGAGGCTGGGGAATCAAGAGACCCAATGATGTTTTCCTGAAGGGACCCAGCAACCCCTCAGGAGACCTCCTCAACCAGCTGGCCCCCACAGCCCCACCATCAGGCCCCGGGGTCAGGTGCCAGGCAGGACCCGCTTCACCGAGAAGCAGGGAAACCCAACCCACCCCACCCCACCAGCTGAACAATGCAGGACACCCTCCTCCAGGAAGGCGTGTCTTTCAGAATCTGGGGGGAGAGGTGCCCGCCCACTACCCCCCATCCCCACACTCCCTCAGAGCCAAGGACAGCAAGAGTTGGGGCGGGGGCTTTCTCCAGAGCTCCCCTTGGCGCCTTCAACCTCCCCACCCCACCCCCACCCCCCCGCCCCGCTCGCCTTGGGGGCGGCGCCTAGGAACAGAGCACAGCCTTGCCAGCAAAGCACAGAAACCTCGGCTCCCAGCAGACCTCTCCCCCTCTGAAGGAGGTGCAGCTCCTGCACCACGCTGTTTGCACTCTATTTCCTCGGTTCAAAGACGCCACCGATTCTTCAACTACCCTCGACTACCCCTCAAACACGTGTTAACTTTACCACGTGTCTGGGGGGGGGGGTGCCGATAGAGATAATAAGAGAATGCCATGGACTTCACTACAACAGGATAAACCTGCACCTTAAAAAGGAAAAAACGTTGTAGAAAACGTTGGGATGCCACCTAAAACCATATTCTGTGCTCGGTTTACTTGCACTCGATCCTTGCTGTTACTTTGGGAAAACACTAGGGAGGGGGCCTTTGCTCACTTAAGAGATGAGAAACCTAAGGCGCAGGGAGAGCACGTGACTTGCCCATGGCCAAAAAGCATGGAAATGGTGAAGCCTGAATGTGAACCCTGAAATGTCAGCTAAGGCACCTAAGCAGCGGACAACACTCCTAAAACACTCTAGGACCTGGAACCACTAACGACAATGGGATTGCCTCCTTTAAGATGAAAAGACTAAACATAAAAAATAAACTGAAAACTGGCACCTGGAGGGGACACGAGGGAACGGGCAAGCAGTGTGAAGCCAGAGGTAAGCAGAGTCATGGCACTGGGCCCGGAGAGGAGCCCTGGCCAGAGGCTTTGGGCCTCTGGCTCCACACTTGTGAGATGAGCAGGCTGTGAGCAGGAGATCCTTTCCTGTGGCTTAGGCTCTAAAACAGACAAGCAGGGAGAGAGCGACGAACACAGAGGAAGCAGTGGCACCTGCTGGGTGCCTGGGACACAGAAAAGGAAATTAATTCCCTGGAGACGCAGACTGACACTTGGAGGAAGCGGGACCGCAGAGACAAAGACCCACAGGCACGAAGACCCATGGGCAAAGCAACACATGGGCAAAGCTTCCCCCTGAGGCAAGAGTAACACCCGCCCCCAACACACCCACTGATACAGCACAGATCAGAACAGAAAAGGGAGCTACGGTTGCTCAAAATGCTGTGGCCACCTTGCTGTGGGAACAACTCCACCAACCCAAGGGATGTGCCCCGGCTGAGGGCCTGGCCTCCCAGTGCCAGCGGGGACACTCAGGGAGAACAGGCAGCACACCTGCAAGTGCCCCAAGGAAGGCTCCATCAGTTCCACTTGGCTGTCCAGCCTAGCGGAACATGGCTTTGCAGCCAGGCAGACTTTGCAGCCAGGCAGGCTTTGCAGCCAGGCAGACTCAGGATCGGTTTCAGCTTTTCTGCATAAAACCAGGCAACAGCAACCAAACCTCCACACCTCATTTTTCTCTTCTTTAAATGAGACTCATGCGTACCACCAGGTGTGGGACCTGGCAGAAGGACGTTTGGAAAGCGACTTTCCCTGCCCTTCCCCATCTCTAACACCATCTCTGAGTGGGCTGAAAACCTGCCTCTGTACTTCCTAAGTAAGAAATTACACTAAGAATTACTTCACAATAAAAAATATCACTAATTGGGCACTTAACGTATGCCAACCCCCATGCCACACACTTTACATATGTTGCCCCGTTTAATCTCAGCTCTGCCTCTGATCAGCTGAAACGTGGGAAAGTTTTTACTTTCTGAGCCTGTTTCCTCCTCTGCAAAGGGTAGGAAATCACTTCAGCCTCATCAGGCTGTTATAGGATCCACTTAGAAAAACTGTGCAGAAGAGCTTAGCAAAACGCCTGACACATGCTCAAAGTTTACCTGCAACTATCATTTCTATCATGCCTGTTTATTCCAACATGCCAACGACAAAAACAAACAAAAAAGATCACCCCCCCACACACACAAAAATAAGCACACAGCTACTAAGCAACGAAGTAGGTACTAGAACCCAGGTCTGCTCACCTCCAAAGCCTGTGCTGTTAAGCGGTACATCACGTACGTACAGACACCCCGTGGGCACCCCGAAACGCGACTTCTTGTCTCCTAATCCAGCCACCCCCTACCCCACTCTAGGCTGGGCCGAAAGGGGAATCCCAGCGCCCCTCATTCAGCCCTCCGAACACGGGCAGCTTAAGCCTCAAGCCTACCACCTTCCCTCGGCCTAAGCTCCCTCACAAATCGGAATAAGAAAACAGGAGAAACCCGTTAACTATCTAACGCCTCTCTCAGTGCTAAAATTCTTGGGGTCCCCAAAGTAATCAGCATTAGCACGGCCCCGTGCTTGGACTCGGCGTCACCCGAGGGGGACATGCCTCCCACCCTCCCGACTGAACCAGGTCCCCCTACTCGCTCAGCCTCAGTCTCCTCCCCTCCACGCTGAGATTTACGAGGCTGAGTCTAGGAGTCCCGAGCTGCGATCCTACAGGACGTGGGGTCTGCCTCTCTAGCTAGGGAGCGATGGGACGCAAACATTCCGCACTGTGATCACCGGGAGAGCCAGAGCCCCGAGGAAGGGGTACAGGCGTGCGGGAGGAACACAGAGCACGCACAACGCGACCCCTTCCACAAGCGCCGACCCTGGCGCCCCACGGCAGCGGCCCGGCGTGACACCGGCGGCCGGTCCGCAGGACTAGGCGCAAAGGGCGGCGGTGCTACACGCGCCCCCCCCCGCGCGGCCCGGCCCGCGCCCACGTGAAAGGGGGCCCACAACGGCCATTTTGGAACAAAGGGGGCGTGGAGACCCGGGCCGCGGGCCCGGCCGGAAGCGGAAGTGCCAAGGCAGCGGGAGAAAAGGAGGGGTTGCGAGACCGAATCTATATAATCTCCTTTCCAGATTGAAAAACCTAAGTCCGCGAGGGGACACTCGGCGAGCTCGCCTTGCCTGCCGGGGACCACGTGGGGCGCGGAAAAAGGAGCGCATGCGTCCGGGCCTGCGCCCGCCGCTCCCTCCCCTCCTGCGCGGCGGCACGCCGGGAGGTCACGTGAGCGAGGCGCGCGCCGCGGGACTTGGTGGGGGGGGGCGCCGCGCGGCCCTGAGAGGAGGGGGAAGCAAGGAGGAAAATGGCGGGGGACACGGAGGGAAACCAGGAGCCGCCCCGCCCGCCGTCCCGCGCCCCCGGCGCCCTCACCTTGCTTATTCTCGTTGAGCTGCCGCTCGAACTCGTCGAAGTCCGACATGCTGAGGCGGCCGCGTAGGGCCCTGTGCAGCTCTCGCCTCGCCTTGCCGCGCGCCCGCTCCGGCCGCTTCGGCTACTTCCGCCGCTTGCTTCGGCTACTTCCGGCCGCCGCCGGCGCTCCACCGCCTCCTACCTAATCAAGCCCGGGCCGCCCGCCCCGCCCCGGCTCCGCCCCTCTCCCCGCCTGCGCGCCCGCGAGGTGCCCCTCCCCCCCGGGCCTGGCTCCGAAACGCGTCGGCTATTTCCGGACCGTAAAGAAAAGCGTCGGGAGCAGCAGCTACGGCTGCTTCCGAAAACACCCGAAGCGAGGGTTTCGCCGCTTTCCCAGGTTTTCGTAACTTTTCGGATATGAGCTCTTCAACGCTCGGATGTTTCCGTAGATCCTCGCGTTCTTCTGCACCCAACCCCCTCTAAGAATTCGCCGTTTTCCGAAAATTCAAATTGTCCCAGTCTTTGACTGCTTGCGCAGATTCTCCCCGCTCTTCTCCGCCGGCCCTGTCCAAGCAGCCGGCTACTTCCGACAATTCTAACCGTCCCGGACTTCGTCACTTTCCGAAGGTTTCCGGAGCTCGCCCTCGGACCCAGCCAGAGATTAAGCTCGTTTCCAAACTTCGGCTCTTTCCGGAGATTCCAGGCGCACCCTCCTCCCCTCTCGGAGAACTTCGGCTCCTTCCGCCACCGCTTCGAGAAGACTTCACTCACGGGAGATAGCTTCGGCTTTTTCCGTCGGCACTTCGGCTCCTTCCGGCTCCGGGAACCGAAAAGGGAGGGAGGACAGAGGAGAGGTGGGTCAGGGGAAGGGAAACGGAGAAGGGGCAGGGTCCCGGCTCTCGGCACCTGGCTCTCCGGTGGGGAAAGGGGAGGAAAAGAAGGGCTGATCTTGCGGAGGGCCTAAGAAGGTTGCGCGAGAGAAAATCAGCCAGCGGGGTGAAGGGTGCGCGCGGCCACTGCGGAGGTTGCCAGAGCGGCTTTGTGCGCCTGCGCAAGCGGGAAGAGGCGGGGCGCGAGGTGGGCTTCTGCGCCTGCGTAGAAGCCGGTCTGAGGCGAGGTTTCTCGGCTGTTCCGGAAGGGGGCCCGCTTCCCGAGCCCCCAGAGCGCGTGCGCGAGTCTTTCCCTTCCTCCAGGGAAGGTACTGCGTTCCCGACCGTTAAGCAAGGCCGCCCTCTCCTGGTTGCCGTGGCAACCGCACAAGCGCGCCCGCGCCCCACCCCCCCCCACCCCCGCCGCGCAGGCGCAGCAGGCGACGTAGCGGACACTTCCGGGAGGCAGATAATCTCGCTTTACCGCCTCCTGGCGGAAGCGTACGCTCAGAGATTCCCCGTTCCCCACGTTGGCCGCCTCCGCGAGAGGTTTCATTGAGTCCCGCCTCCTGCCGCCGTGCCTCTAGTCCCAGTAGCCCAGCGGGTAGTGTTCACGCCTTTTTTCCGGAGCTCTGCCCCTCCGAGTTCCCCACGGCACAGCTCCTTCTCCCATCCCACCCCTGCCTCCGGGGAGCTAATTACACCCTGTCTCCCCAACCTCCCCGTTTCCCGCCTGACCGTCCGTGCCCCGGAACCCCTCAGAGGCTCCGTCACTGTCTTCGCGGCAACGGCCACCCCCTCCCAGGAAAGGGCTGGGGCCTCGTTTATTCCAAATTTTATCATCTCTTTTTAATTTAAATTCTCTTAATAATTCTCTGTCTCACGTGGACTCGGGGCGGTCCCGGAACGCGTTGGGGAGCTCCTTGCAGGGCGGGCAGGTGGGCCAGCCTCTCCTCGGGGCGGCAACGGGGTATGTACAGTGCCCTCGCCCCGCAGTCCCGCAGTTTTCCCAGGAGCAAGGGCCGGGTGACGGCAGGACGGTGCCGCTCAGGTGGGAGGGGGTGCCAGTGTTTAGGAAAGGGCAGAAACCGGTCCCTGGACAGTAGTTCTTGGACCGCCCCCACCCCAGGGAATGCGGAGGACGGGGAGGATGCTAGGAATGAGAGAGGCAAAGGGGCAGATCTATACACAGGGGACCCGGGGAGGGGGTGGCGGTCCGCAGGAGGGGAAGGAGAGAGGCACGCGCAGAAACAGGCCACCCACCCGCCCCATGCCCTCGTGAGGGTCCGCCACTCCTACACACGCTTGACCAGTGCCGGGAGGGCGGAGGGGGAGGGAAAGAGGGGCCGGGGGCCTGTCCCGGGCCAGGTGGGGCGGGATCACCGCTTGAAGCGGTAAGTGATGGGAAGCAGCAACTTGCTCTTCTTGAGGGCCTGCACCTTCTTGAGGGTCTCATCGTCCAGGGCCAGGAAGCAGCGGCGCGAGTACTCGAGCAGACGCTCCTTGGAGGGGTCGAACTCGCCCACCTCCGCCAGCTTCTCGGGGGCCACGATGAGCAACTCCGCGATGGGCGTGGTCAGCGCCACCGTGTTGCGGTCCACTCGGTGGTGCTCGAAGGCCCGAGACATGCTCTTCAGCTTTTGGAAGGTGCCCAGGATCTTCTTGTAGCGGCAGAGCACACCGTCGGCGTCCTTCACTGCAGGGCCGAGGGAAGAGAGCGAGAGAGAGGCATTTGGGGCGGGGGGGGGTGGGGGCAGAGAGAGGAAGTGGGAAGGGGAAGCCGGAAGATCAGGAGAACAAAACAGAGAACGAGGAAAAGCAGTGAGAGTTACAAGAGGCGGAAGAAATGGAGCCAGAAGTCGGACCAGAGGAAAATCAGAGAAGGCAAGCCCAGGGAGGGGGATGAGGAGGAAAAATGAAGGAGGGAGTGGGTTCAAGGGTGGAGTTCCCAGCCCACCTGGGCCATCGCCCCCTCCCCTGTTACTGACAGGAGCCCGAGGCTCAGGAAGGTCAAGCCCCAGGCGGCGGTGAGGGTGGACACAGATTTAAGGATTGTAAACCAGGACCACACGTGGAGGCCGGGACTGACAACCAGGTCTGGTCTGTTTGCTGATGGGGAGACCAAGGCTTGGGAGGACAAGGGGGAGCTCCTTGGAGGTCACACAGCCAAGTCCCCGGCCCAGAGCCCCAGAGACCCCGCACACCCTGTGCCTCGCTTACCCCGCTGCCTCTCCCGGGCCTTGGGCTTCCCGAAGCGCCTCCGGCCAGTGCCCCCTTTCTGCTTCTGCCTCTTCCTCTCCCCGTTACTGCCTTGTGCAGACGCTCCGCTGAGTGAGGAGGCCGCCGACTCGGGGTCTGAGGCCTCGCCCCCAGCCCCGCCTCTGCCATCCCCCTCAGCCCGCCGGGGCCCAGACTTCAGCCGGCAGTGGTCCTCTGGAGAGGTGAGAGGAGACACGCGCATGCGTGAACGTCACGAGCAGGAGGGAGGGAGGAGGAGTCGGCCAGGTGGGGACGGACAGCACGTCACACAGGTCCCCAGGAAGGGGTCCCCAAGGAGGGGGCAGGCAGGAAGTGCGCTATAGATGCTGAAGCTCCACAAGCAGCTGGGATTTGGGGACAGAGATCCCAGATCTCTGCGGGGTGGGACGTGGGCTGAGGATGCACACGCCTCAACTTGGTGGCAAGAGGTGTGGGGGAGGGGCCCAGGGGACCAAGACAGTCCCGGGGACCTCGGGAGAGTCTGTGACTTTGTGGGGTTCCCACGGTGGAGGAGGGGTGTTCTGGGGGCCCAGTGAGGCCTCTATAAGCGGGGAGGCAGGCAAGGCCTGGGTGGGGGTGGGAGTTCAGACCCGGAGGGAAACCTTAGTCCCCGGGTCTAGTGCGCTGGGAAAGGCAGGCGCCCACCCTGACCCAGACAGAGGAAGCAGCGGGGGTTCTGATGCAGGGCCCCCCGAAGGGTGCGTTCGGAGGTCCAGTGTTGGGGTTCCCACCGAGTAAATCCAGAAGCCCTCGGGCCTGACCATCCTTGGTAGGTCCCCGTCAGCGTGGGTGGACGGCGGGAGGCCCCAGCAACCCAGGCTAGAGGCGCCTCAAGAGCAGAGGGGTCCTCAGTAAAGTAGGTGTTGGAAAAACACAGGCCCCTTGCCCAGACTTTCAGCTGACTTCACAGAGGGGGAAGCGGAGGCTTTTGAGGGAGCCAGCCAGGGGCTGGACGGCAGGAAGGGGAGAGGAGAGGCTGGATCCACCAAAACACAGCTAAAGATTTGGCAGAGCAAAGCCCTATAAGGGAAGGGAATGGGGCAGTGTTCAGAATACATGGACAAGCGGGGCACAGTGTCCTGCCATCAGCAGAAGGACTCGAGCAGGAAGGAAGCTGGGCTTGGATCTCAGAGATGGCCACAGGTGCGAGGAGGGGCAAAAATGACAGGTCCCCCGAGCCACCACAGGATGAGTGTGGGTGAGAAGGGTCCTGTGTCCCTGAGGAGGGCCGAGCTGGGTGCCGGGGCCCAGGAGTGGGATGGGGAGGGCACCGGCGGCCTCACCTGCATCCATGCGGGCAGAGGAGATGAACTTGTCCAGCTGACACCGCAGGAAGTCCCTCTCCTCCTCCAGGTCCTCAATGCGCTTCTGCAGCCATGAGTTCCTCTCCAGCGCCATGTGCAGCTGGGCCCTGACACCGTTCATCAGGGCCACAGTCGGGGACGCAGCCTCCGGAGGCTCTAGGGACAGCAGAGGACACTGGTCGACCCCAGGCCTCAGGGCCCTGCACCCCCACCTGACTCAAGTCCCCCCTCAACCAACTCACCCTCGAAGTTTCCCTGAGAGGGGCTCAGACTGTAAAAGATCTGTGGGTCTAGGTGGGGCGTCTCGTCGAAGGGGATGGAAATCTCGAAGGCCTCATTGTCCTTCTTCACTGGAAAAAAGAGGCCAGGGTCACCCCAGGGAAGTCCCAAGGAGCCTCGGACCAGCCCCCAACCACGCAGCCCTGGAGAGGAAAGGGCAGGGACGGCGGGCAGCGGCTGTGGGGCGGAGGGTGGAGCGGGTTCCAGTTCCTCACCTGTCCTCCTCCGGCTAATGTTTCGCTCATTCATGGCGCGGCCTCCCGCGGACCCCAGCAGCTAAGAGCCTCAGGGGCACTGGACAGAAACAGCAGCCACAGATGAAGGAACCCAGAGGGACTCCTCGGGGACATCCCGGGGGAGCTGGGGCTCACGACTGCGGGAGGGCGTGCTGAGGGCCAGGACTCCTGGGTCCGATGGAGGAGGGGACCCAGACCCTTCAGGACTGAGGGAGGACCCCTGGGGTTACAAACTCCTGGACTCTAGAGTACGAGGGTGCCGGAAGAAGAAGGACCAGTGGGGTCGACAGAGCAGGCACATCCTGGCCGAAATAGGACAGACCCTCATCACAGGTCGCCTCGGGTCCAAAGAAGTGAGAGGTGCGGGGGGGGGGAGAGTGTGCCGCAACTTGCAGGCGCAGGGTGGGGGCCCAAGCCACGAGCGGCGCCTCCCCACCCCCGGGCACCCCACGCACTCGCGTGGGCGATCAAGGCCTGGCACCCGTTGGGGAGCTGGGCGCGTGCGCAGTGCGGGGGAAGGTCGTGAGTGGGGATGCGCCCCCGCCCCCGCCCTTTGTCCCGCGGGTGGGAGGGGGAGCGACGGTGGCAAGTGGTCTCAGCGGGGGATGCACCTGGCTGCAGGTGCCGACGCGGCCACCACCACCCCCACGGCCCGCAGGTGCCCGGGGTCGGACTGGCCGGGGCCCCACGCTCACCCACCCGCGCGCGGAATCCGGCCCGAGGACCGACGGCGGCGGCGGCGGCGGCGCCCATGCCCGGCGCCGGGGAGCGTCTGCAAAGAATAACGGGGAGCGGAGGGAAGCGACCGCACACCTGCGGGCGGGGCGGCAGAGGCGGCGAGTCTCGCAGCCGGGCGATGGGAACGGCAGGGACGCCAGGACCGCCCGGTGCGCCAATTGGCGTGCCTCCTCCTGGAGTCCCCGGCCCCAGGTGAGGCCGGCCGTTTGCGGCGGAGACCGGGGCCGCACTTGCGCGATGGCCCCTTGCAGCACTCCCCCGCCCTTGGCGAAGCCTGGGCAGGGAACGTCACGAATTTCCCAATTCCTGGAGAGCTGGCAGCTCCGGGGGTCCCCAGGGGTGGGGGAGTAGGGGGTGACGACGCGCCGAGTCCGGCCCGGGAGAGGCGGGGAAATGTAGCAAACAGCCGGGAAAGTTGAAGCACAGGGAGGATTCCCTTAAGAGATACTCTGGGAACTGGCCGGTGTGGACCCCTGCAACCCGCTCCGCTCCTTCATCTCCCACTGGGCTTCAGCACAGCCAGACCCCAGGGTTCCCAGGATCATGGGGTAGGGAGAGTTACTCCTCCCCGAAAATAAAGGCCTAGAAACCACTCCCCACCCCGGCACCATCACCCCCGTGTTGTTGAGAGCTGGCTCTGGAACATTCAGACCTAGATCCCAGTCCTGGCCGCCCCTTCACAGCCTCATTCTACCTGTAAAGTGGGGAGGTTATGATCCCTTTTAGGTTTGTTGTGGGTACATAGGATATGACACGCAGAACGCTCAACTCAGCGCCTGACCGCAGTGAGAGCTCAAGACAGGGCACTGTTACTGTTATCTGAAGTCAGATGGTGGGAAGCTCTTTCCCTCTCTGGGAAGTAGAGACAGATGATTTTTTCCTCCACCCAAAAAGAGGTCGGAAGAAGAAATGAGGCCCAGCACAGTGCCTGGCACAAATCCGACACGCAAGGAAAATTCATTGAGAAGGCAGATGTTTATTCAGCTTCTGGCCCAGCTCCACCTGCCTCTCCTCCCATTCTCAGGTAGCTTCCATGCTCTGGAATTTTTGCCAGCCCTTATGAGAGCAGTGCTTTAACCCTGCAGCGGGAGAACCTAAATGTCTGCGCCACCTAGAAAGTCCTGGCCACTCTCCCCTCCTACCCACTTCACACTACGGATAAATTGCAGCCTCAGTCAAAACGTCCAGGGGGAGGCACCTGCCCTAGATCAGTGTTTTTCAAACTACAGGTTCATGCGCAGATAATAAGGTAGAATGAAATCTGGAATTGGCATTCTTTAAAAAAAAAAAAAAAAAAAAGTAGATGGAAAAAAACAGAGCTCTGCACATGGCAGAGGTAACTACTGTTAAACCTTTGTTTTGCGTATGTTGTGTAGCTATATGGGGTTGCCATATAAAATGTTTCTTACAATGGATCGTGGTTTAAAACAAAAAGAAATATTTAAGAACACTCGGCCTATATGACACAGGTGGTCAGGAGCCAAGCTAGGACGAACCCCAGTGCAGGCCAACCTTCCCAGGCAAGCCAAGGCCCAAGTGGGCCAGGCACTTGCTCAGTCTCCGTGCTAGGCAGTCGGCAGAGACACGGTCCCCCAAAACCTCACACGCTCAAAGTGGAACCTGTGTTTACTGAGTGTCCAGTCTCAGGCCCTGGCTGGGGAGTGGGAAGCAGGTCTGGGGCCCCTTCCCCCAGCATCGCAGGGGGGCCTCAGCAAGATGCTGCAGATTCCTGATGGCCCCCAACCACGGGCTTTCAGGCCCGAGAATTTCAGCACACAGCACTCTGCTCCCTACCCCTCCGGTCAGGGCTCAGCCGTGGACTCGCTGATGTCTCTGAGGTTAGAGGACTCCACTCTGTGCATGTGAGGTCTTTTTCCCATCCTTATCTCCAAAACACTGAGGACCCGAAGATTACTCCTCAAGGCAGGGCTCAGCCTCCCCACGGGGGAGGGGGTCCTGTGTTTGTGTCCAGGGCCCCCGCAGCCCAGCCTCTGGCGCTCCCGGCTGTCTGAGGGCGATGGGAGTCCACGCTCCCCCCAGAATCCCATGGTACCTGAGGTACCCCGCAGCCTGGCTCAGGGATGCTTCCACCGAGCGTGCTTCTGCAGCGTGTTCTGCTCCATAAATCGGCGTGGGCAGTGCGGGCACTGGTAGGGGCGCTCCCCGGAGTGGACCCGGCTGTGCTGGGCCAGCTCGCCCGCCTCTCGGAAGCGGCGAGGGCAGAGCGGGCAGCCGTGGGGCCGCCCGCCGCCCGCCCGGTGAATGGAATGGTGCCGCGCCAGGTGGCTGGCCCGCTTGAATGCCTTCCCGCAGGTGTCACACTCAAAGGGCTTGACCTCCGAGTGGGTGATGCTGTGTCGCTGAAGGTAAGACATGTACTCGAAGACCCGGGAGCACACTGGGCAGCTGTAGCACTTTTTCTGAGCCGAAGCCCCATGGGGCCCGGACTCTCTCTGAGACTCCTCGTCCACCAGCACGGTGTACGGGACGCCCTGGGTGTCTATGAGCAGGTAGTGGTTGGGCCTCGAAGGGGACGAAGCCTGGGGACATCCTGTGGAGGAGGAAGGTCCGGGTTCTGGGGACCCGCCTGTCCGAGGGGGAGGCGCCTCCATGGCCTCAGCGGAGGGAAGCGCCAGGGGCTGGGGGCAGGGGGACGGCAGCACCAGCATCCGGAGGGGTGACTGAGGCCTGGTGGAGGGGAGAGAGGATGAGAAGGTTACAGTAGAGGAGGGAAGCTCAGCCCCACGGGCTCTGTTCTCCCCTCTCTATGTAACCTACTCAGGAATTCTGCAACCCCCGTCCCCCATCTCCTCTCCAGTCCTTCGGCGCTGAACTCTGTGACCCCCTGTAAGGCTCCTAGGCACCCCCTCCTTGAAAAACCTCTCCAATTCTGTTCCACCACCGACTGTACGCACAGGCTCTCTTTACTCTATCTTTCCGCTTTGTGCTCCCCTCAGGTCACGGGTTGCCCGCAGGCCCCACCTAATAGACCTCCAGGCCTCTCCCTTGTCTACGCCACTGATCCCAGTCTGGGTGTCCGTCCATCCTACATATCCCACCAAGAAGCATTTCCTACCCCCTCTACATGCACTCAGGCCTTCTCAAACGGGCTGCCACGTCGGGAACCCCATGTCCTAACCCGCCCACCTCCCCTCGCCCGGCTACCTGCAGGTTCTCTCCAGTCCGCGCCCATCCACCCCGCCCCCCCCAGTCCTGGCAGTGTCCCAGCGCTCTCTGGGGTTCCACCCGCGGCCCGGGCCTTCAAGCCCTCTCTACGCAAGTTCTCGGCAGCGCCCGCTCCGAGCCGTCGGAACAGCCCCTCCCCGCCCAGCGCACAGGTACCCGCTCACCCGGCCCCGCCCCTCCCTACGGCCCGCTCCGGCTCCCTCCCGCCTCCCGGCCCCCGTACCCGGTGCAGCAGCCTCTCGGGTCCGGGCGACTCCGGAACGGCCCCGGGCTACTCCCGTGGTTGCAGATGGCGGCGGGTCGGTGGTCTCAGGGTGTCCCCCAAGAGCTGGCGGCGCCGGGTAAGGGGAGAGAAGACCAGGGTAAAGAGAAGAGGGTCAAGGGGAGGGCGGTGGGGGCGGGGCGCCTGGGCCTTTCGGGAAACGGCTCCGGCCAGAAACACAGGCCGAGATGAAGGTTCCCAGGTGCTTATGGTCCGGTTTCCATCCCCCAACCCCGCTGCCTGCTTCACCCCGTCCGCCCCCATCGCCCCATACGCAAATAAGAGCCCTAAAATGGAGTGCGGAATGTTTATTGAGTAAAGGGTGAGGGTGGTGGGCGGAAATGGGGCAACACAGAAATAAGCCAGACCGTGCCCGTGCTCTTTTGTCAAATCTTCCACGCAGACAACAACCGTTCACCACTTCGGAGCAGACAACCAGGGCTCAGAGAGGTTACGCCGCTTGCAAAGGCTCACACAGCACAGCTGGGCGGAAACTGGGCTCCGACTGGCTCCCAGGCACTGGGAGGGGCAACGACTTGGTCTACATCACACAGCTAGAGGGGGAGGGAAGGAAGGAATGTTTCTCCCTTTAGATAGTTGGGGAAACTGAGGCACAGGGTAAGGCAGTAACCTCAGCGGAGTAAGGGAATGTGTGTGGGAGTGACGCTGTGTGGGTCAGACGTGGTGGCCCAGAGAGGGGCCGGGCAGCACAGGCCGGGTCTGGAACTTAGTGGAGGCGCACGTGCTGCGCCAGCTCCGCTGCGTCCTGGAAACGGCGCGGGCAGAGCGGGCAGGTGTGCGGTGGGCCGGCGCGGGCACGGTGCGTGGCACGGTGCCGCGACAGGTGGCTGGAACGCTTGAAGGCCTTGCCGCAGGCGCCGCATGTGAAGGGCTTGAGGTCCGAGTGCGACACGCGGTGGCTCTGCAGCCGCAGAGGGCTGGCAAAGACCCGGGCGCACTCAGGGCAGCTGTAGCCCTTGCGAGGGCCTGGCTCTCCCGGCGGTGCCTCGCGCTGTGGCGGGCCCCGGGGCTCCTCCTCCAACTGCACCGTGTAGGTGTAGGGGACCCCGTTGGCGTCGATGAGCAGGTGGCGGCCCAGCCGCGGGGGTCGGGGCCCCGCCGCCGAGGAAGGAGTGGAGGAAGGACCTTCCGTCTTGGGGAAAGGGGGAGCCTTGGGGGGCGGCGGGTCCATGGTCTCCGGAGAGGAGGACCGAGGGTGGGGTGGCCGCGGCGGCAGCAGCAGCATCTGGAGCGGCAGCTGGGAGCGGCGGCTGGGAGCGGCGGAGGGGAGAGAAGTCAAAATCGCCACTTCCTGGGGAGAGTGTACCAATTCTCACTGCTTGTTACCCTCTCTGTACCACTGACCTAACTTCCCTACACAAAAAGAAACTGCTTCTAGGTCAGATCGCTCTACTTGCATCAAGCAGCTTCAGGGGCTTCTACAACTAAGCTCAGCATCTCAGCGCCCCGACCTGCCTTTCCTCCCGGGTCCTCCTCTCATCCCCCAGCTGGACCAGAGAGCTTCACCCAGCCACTTCCCTCCTCCTTCACCCCCAAAGCCAATCAATATCCAACTCTATTTCCCCCTTTACATCTTCATAGCCTCTTTCATGTCACGCCAGGGCTCTTGCCTCCAGAATTTCTTTAATGGGTCGCTTCCTCTTCTTCCCAGCCCCGGCTCAGGTTGCATCCTCTCCCCCCAGGACCACCGCAGCAGCCTTTCTTTGGCCTCCAGACCCTCCTAGATCTCCATCCCTACTAGGTTCCCTGGGAGGCCTCCCATCTCTGGATACGGCTGTAGCCTCTCTTAATTTCCTCTCTAGGTACATCCCCGGAGCCCCACTAACCCAATTCCCCACTTTTCACCCAGGGCTCCTCTATCCTGTTCCTACATTTAGCACCTTAAGGTTTCAACTTCCTCTCCCATTACCTAACCTGTCCTCGAAATTTCAGGTATGCCTACCGACGCCTCAACTGCCGGCCTTCTACGTAGCCCACGGCCCATGAACTTTGCCACCTGCTACATCTCCACCCAAGGGTCCCTCTCTCTCCCCAGCCCGTAGGTATAAGCCACTGACATCTCTGCTGTTCCTCTCTATACCCCTCGGGGCCTCCTCTCACTCCCCGTGACACACACCAGGGCCCCGGAGTCCCTCTCCCAAGCCCCCTTCTCCCTCTCTTCTGCATGCATCTGGCATCTTTATGTCCCCATTCCTATCCCTGCTGTACCCAGCACAGCGCCTCCACCCCACTTCTCTGCTCCGCTTCCTTCTGTAACCCCAGGGCCCCTGTGTCCCCCTTTCCGCTACGCCCCCAGGAAACCCCCGCTCCCGCACTCCCTCCTGCCTGTCCCCCGCGCCCCGGCTCCTTCCCCGCCGTGCCCCAGCCCCACCCCCACCCCCACCCCCGTTATCACCAGCCCCCTCCCCCAGCCCTGCCCGGCCTCACGCCGTCCCGGAGCCAGGCTCCTCCCTCCATCCCGGCCCCCGTACCCGGTGCAGTGGCCTCTCGGGTCCGGAGGAGCAAGCCGAGGTCCCGAGCGGCCCGGGCTTCCCCTCGCGAGTGACGGCGGCGGCGGCGGGACCGAGGCTTGGGGGCGCTCCGGGCCGGCGGCGCCGGGGACGCGGGCGCGGGGGGCGCGGGGGCGCGAGGGGCGGCGGCGTCCCTGGGAAAGGGCGCCGGCCGGAAACCCGCGCGCCGCAAGGAAGGTTCCGCCGCCCCAGAGCCCGCCGCTCTAACGGCCCGCTGTTTTTGAGTATCTAGGGATCGCGAGAGAGAAGAGGGGCCGAGGGCGCGGGAACCACACAGCCCGCCCCCTGCCCCCCGCTCCCTTCCCATCCCCTACGGGAACAGTTCGTTCTCTGGGACAGAGATTGATTAGTAGACGAGGCTAGGCGAGGCTGTCTTTGCCCGAAGTCCCACAAGGAACGGGCGCGCCCAATCCGTCCTCTTCCCACTGGCCGACCCGCCTGCATCCCCTTCCAAACGAGGCAGAGGGCGGGAAGAGGGAAGTTTCTGTCGGCTGGGCAAATGGGGAGACCGAGGTGCAGACAGGGCCAAACCTTGCCAGATGCAGAGGTGGGCAAGGATGGCTCTTCCCATCGGGCAGGTGGGGAGACCGAGGGCCCGAGAGGGCCAAACCCTGACAGATGCAGAGGTGGGCAAGAGTGGCTCTTCCCATCGAGGAAGGGGGAGACTGAGGCGCAAGGAGCAGCAGCGACAGCGTCTGGGTGATGTCGGCACAAAGCGCGGCGGGCCCGACGCTCCCGCGCGCAGAGAGGAAACCGAGGTCCGGCGGCCGCGTCTTGGTGCAGGAGCGCGTTGACCAGAGCGGGGCAGGGCAGCCAGGCCAGATCCGGAACCTAGTGCGGCGGTCGGCGCCGGGCCGCGCCAGGTGGCCGCAGCGCTGGAAGGCCTGGGGCAGGCGGCGCACGCGTAAGGTTGGAACGTCGAGTGCAGCGCCGGGGGGCGCCCGCAGCTCGTCCTCCAGCTGCGCGGTGAACTAGTAGCGAATGCTGCGCGTGTCCACGAGCAGGTCGTGGCGCGGGGGGAACCAGAGGGGGGCGGCGCTGCAGCTGGGGAGGGGAGGCAGCTGGGGGCACAGAAGGGAGAGAACCGGCGTTAAGGTCGCGCCCAGACCAAGGACCCCGGCTTGGTCAGAGGTGCGTCCGAGAAAGCTGCCGAAAAGAACTTTCTGGGATGATGAAAAAGTTCTCCCATCTGCGCGTTGTCCACTGGGACAGCCACCAGCCGCGTGAGGCTATTGCTCATTAGAAATGTGGCTAGGGCTTGAGGACCTGAATTTTAAATGGTATTTCATGTCTCTTAATTTAAACCTAAATAGCCACAGGTGGCTAACCGCTGCCCACCTTCCGGTACAGCTCCTAAACCACCCTCAACCAGTTGCAGACTGGAGACCCGCGGCCCAGAGAGGGCACAGTTATATTTGGTTTGGATCACAGATATGTCTTAATGTTTTACTGGGCAATATTTTAAAAGCCAGAAAATGCACACACAAATTGCCAGCTATAGAAAAAAGTCTCTAGATGGGGCAACAGTAAACTGAAACTGATAAAGCATTCTCAGAAAACCTTCAAGAAACCTCCAAGTGACCCAACAACTGTGATCTTAGGCTTCGATTAAAGATCCTCCAGAACTGTACTGTCCTAAAGGGCAGCCACTGGCCACACATAGCTCTTAAGCGTTTGGCATGTGTCCGGTCTGAACTGAGATGTGTCATAAATGCAAGACATCTAAAAGATTCTGAAGACTGAGTATGAAAAGAGTGTAAAGTATCTCATGAATGACTTTTATGTTGATACTCTGGGTATACTGACTGGGTTAAGTATGTTATTAGATTAATTTCAGCTGTTCCTCTTCACTTTTTAAAGCATGGCTCACTACTGGAAACTGTTGTCCTAGAGGTTCTTCCTCTTTTGTAATTTTATGGGGTGGGGGGCAGTAGGGAGAGTGGAAACTGGTGAACTGAGAGGGTGTGCCCGGTTTAAAGGGGTAAGTACACCTGTGTACACCAGGCTTCTCAGCTTTGGCACTACTGACATTTCGGGGCTGGATCATTCTTTGTGACGGGGGGCGGCCCTGTACATTGTAGGATGTGGGGCAGCATGCCCGGCCTCCACGCTTCGGATGCCAGGAGCACCGCCTCTCACCCCTCAATCTCACTCCCACCCAGCTGTGACGAGAGACTTGGCCAAATGTCCCCCAGGGGGCAACACAGATCCTGGGCTACACAGACAACTACCACAGGAATCTCCCACCCAGATCCCTTTCTTGAGTTTCAGACCCATGAAACTTGCTTTGTCCATGAGAGCCACGCCCACCCCACCCCGCCCCACACCCAACTCCGGAAATAATGACAAGGACCAACGTTTATTGGGCCCTTCCTATGGTGCCAGCCATCGCTAAATGCACTGAATCCTCAGAGCAGACCCAGGAGGGAGGTGCCATGCGGATGCCTATTTTATAGATGAGGAAACAGAAGCTCCGAGAGGTCACGTGATTGGGACTGAGCTCGTACATCCGCTGGACAGCACGTGCTTCTAACTGACCCCTGAGTCAGAGCTCATGGCCACTGTCTGCAAGCACCTCATGCTTCTCCCCAACCCACTGCCGCCACCGCCCCAGCTCACCATGACAGCCTCCCCAGCCCCCAGTTCCTTCTCTCTATGGCAACACTGCAGCGGTATAATTACGCTAACCCACAGAATCATGTCATCACCTGACCTAAAACCCTCCTTGCTGCACTTGGAATAAAACTCAGAAGCCGCCATCACCACAGTGCCGCCCAGCCCACCTGGCCCACTTCCAGGGCCTTGTGTTTGCTGTTCTGCCCTCTGGAATATTCCTCCCAAACCCCTCACAAGCACACACCCTTTCTGGCCATTCAGGTCTCAACTCGAGTAATCCTTCGTCACTGAAGCGCTGCTGGTTGTATCAGAGCTCAAGCAGGTGAGCAGGTGAGGCCCTGCTCCGTCTGGTCAGGCCATTCCCTCCGCATCTCATACTACAGTCCGTAGGGGTCTTGCTCGTTTCTGGATTTGCTACTTTACTGCCTGCTCTTCCCGCTCTGTCCCAGGCAACATTCTACCCTCAGAACCTAGCAAAGGTCTGGGGAGAGGGTAGGGGCTCGGTTCAATGTTGGTTGAGTGAATGAATGCAGTCACCCCGTCCAAAGGTAAAGCATTATCTCCCCCCACCGAAACAAAAAGCCTCGCTTCTCTCCTGGGACAGGATCATGACGAAGCCCCACAACCAGTCTGGAACCTCGAACGTCCTCATCCCGCCCCCCCACTTCTACACTCCCCAAAGCCAGAAGGCACCAAGTTCTGTCCCTCCCTCATCCTGAATGTCCCCCTCTGCTCCCCAAGCCCCAGCTCTGGCCCCTCCTTCCTGCCCAGGGCCCCTGCGCCAGCCTTCTCCCTGGTATCTTGGTCCCCAGTACTGCCCCCGCCCTCCTTGACACTCTTCTCACAGCTGTCTCATATGTAACCTCCGCACAAAATCTTGTCACGGCCCCCACGACCCTCAGGACCAAGTCCCCAGGTTCCTCAGCCTGGGATTTGAAGCCCTTCGTGAGGTGGCCTAGCCAATCCACCTCACCCCAGCCCCACATGGCGTCTTACGGCCCCCCTAATGGGACCTAGGGAGGCGCCCCTAAGAAAGCGCTCCAGCCAGTAACTCACACCCGCAAAGGAAAGGCTCCCACCTCACTTGTGTTCCAGCCCTACCCCTGCAATTAAAAAAGAATCAAAACTAACGAACGTTATCTGCACCTGTCTCAGCAGGCACCACGAGCTGCTATAAAGAAGTGACGGAGCAGTAACTGCTACCTTCGTATTAGGTGAGTTTGCAGCTCACCTGGTAAGGATGTTTCATTCTATCCCATCTTACAGATTGGGAAACGGAGTTCCAGAATGGGATGGTGATCTATCTCAGGCTATAAATAGAGGCTGTGGCAGCGTCAGGGATTCGGCAAGAGACTCCTGCTTCCCACCCCTGGCCAGGACGGCTGGGGACCACAAGCCATTCCCTAGTTCAGGATGAGGAAACTGAGGCCCAGAGACGCAGCTTCAGGTCACACAGCAAGTAAACAGCGAGGCCAAAACCCCAGCCTCTACCTTCTGTACCAGAAACAAGAGATTCTCTGGAGCCCCTGCAGTCTCTCCATGGTCCAGGAAATTCCTTCCAGCCAACTGGCCCAGAACGTGCTGCGCCAGCTGCCCGGCATCCTGAAAACGCCACAACACAGCGGGCACGTGTGAGCCCGACCCAACCGGAGCTGGCGTATGAAGCGATACCTCGCCGGGGCGCTTGAAGGCCTTGCCACAGACGAAGGGCCGGAGTTCTGAGTGGGAGATGCTGTAGTTCTGCGGTGCCGCCATCTCTTGAAGACCTGAAAACACTGGGGACAACTGAAGCCTTGCGGGAGGGGTGGGGGTGGGGGTGGGGGTGGGGGTTGGGCTGCAGCCAGGGGGCCTCCTCCGTGTGCACGTATGGGGAACACCATTCCCGTCACTGAGCAGGTGACGGTCCCTCAGAGGCGGGCTGAGGCCGCGGGATGGGGATGGCGGGGGTGGAGGAAGAGGAGGGGGCCGGCTTAGGGGTGGGCACCACCCTAGGGAGGGAGGGGCCCATGGCCTCCAGAGAGATTGAGGGTCAAGGTACACTTTGGGAGGCTGAGGGGAGGACAGACGGGCGATTAGATGAAGTTCTTTCTCCGGAATTCACCAGCTCCAAGCCTCTCCACCCCGCGCCCGCGAGTCTAAGCGAGTGACCCAGCGGACGCACCGCTCGGGCCTCTCCGGTCGCCCGGAGCTCAGCGCCTACCTCCCGGCGCCGGCTCGCGGTGCGGAGGTCTCTCGGGTCCGAGCGCGGTGAGAAGCGGCTCGAGGGGCGGCCCCAGGATGTCCGCCGCGCGGGGTCATGGACTCGGAGAGCCCGGAGACGGCTCCCGCTCCTGCCTCCCACTCCTGCCTCCTTCTCGGCCAGACGCGGCCCCAGAAATCCGCCCCGGCGGGAAACAAACACCCGCGAACAACGGTTCCGGGTGTCTGCCCGCCTCACTTCTCTGCAATAAGGGGGGGAAAAGCCAATATAAAGTCATTGGCGACGTGGTAGATACAGAGGGAGGGAAGACAAAAGGGATGGCTTTTTGTCCGAAAAGTTGTGACTTTTCTTTAAAAGTCACTTTATCTATGGTTTCCCTGGCAGTCCAGTGGTTAAGACTTCGCCTTCCAATGGAGGGGGTGCGGGTTCGGGTTGGATCCCTGGTCTGGGAGCTAGGATCCCACATGCCCGGCAGCCAAAAAACCAAAACATAAACAACAGAAGCAATACTGTAACAAACTCAATAAAGACTTAAAAAAAAAAATGTTCCACATTTACAAAAAAAAGTCACTTTATCCTTCTGGGCTGGAGAAGGAACTAGTCGTTCTAAAATAAGAAAGACTTCCTTCAATAGGAAAGAAAATAGAACGTCTACCTACAAATAGGAACCGAAACCAGAAAGGGCTAGTGATTGGTCGGCTGCTACACAGCAAAGACAAAGAGCCAGAATTATCCAGCCCGGGGGACAGCTGAGGAAACCCAGGCCTTGTGATTTAATGTGTTACATGGCAAGAAAATGGAGTCAGCTATCATTCTCCGTGTTGGTGGTAAAACGAAGGCCAGAGAGGGGTAGTCACTGGCCCTGGGTCACACAGCTAGTCGGGGCTGGCTTGTACGATGCCAGTCCCTCCACAGGGCTGAAGTGGTGGAGGGAAGTGATATCCAGGTCTGGAGGACACCTGAACTCCTGGTGTCAGTCTCCACAGCCAGCCAGGAAGTCCTGCCCTGAGGAATACACCGGGATGCATTGGGCCAACCCCTGGAAAGTGGTCATCCCCCCCCCCCCAGGTGGGTTAGCCCGTGCTGGCTGCCGTTGCTGGAGCACTTGAATGCCTTCCCACAGGGGCCACACACTTAGCGGCAGAGTTCCGAGTGCAGGACACGATGCTACCCGAGGTAAAATAGGCTCTTACAGGTTTGTAAGCACACGGGGCAGAAGTGTGATGGGAGCTGGCCCATCTCTTTCTGCATCACCCTGAGCTGCTTCCTCAAGCCACAGTAGGATGTGTGTGGTGATCAATAAGTGACCACTTGAGCTCGGGGGCACAGGTGAGGACAAAATAGGTGACTGAGTTTGAGATGCATCCCGGGACATTCCCAGTTTTAAAACTGAGAGGAAGAAACAAAGAAGAACCAGACAAGAACACAGATGTCTCAGCAGATTTGGCTACCATCTGGCCGCTGACAGGGAGGAGAGAATTCATCCCTAGTTTTCTAATGGGTTATTAAGGCCAGAGAGTGAACCCACCAGTCACAAAGCCCACACGGTTCAGTTAAAACCCAGGGTCCCTGCTTCTTGGGTAAGGCTAAAGGGGAAAAGGAGACCAGTAATGGCCCTGGGAGGTGAGGGCATCTTTCTTGCTACTTTCTCCTGCTTCCCCTGCCACCCACAGACTTGCAGCACACCCCAAGGCTGGAGATGATTCAGTCTTAACCAGAACAGCCCAGAAAAGGGTGTTGCCTTGTCCACTAGAGATGCCAGGGTCTAGCTCTGCAACCGTCATCTCTCAAGCTGGACGCTGGCAACTTGGGAAAGATTCCCAGCACGTGGCTCCCCAAAGGTATCAGTTTTGCGCCCATGTTAGGAGCAGACTCGGTCTGCCCTAACACACCAGGACGTGCTGCGCCAGCTCCCTGGTAAGCCTGACCCGCCGGGAGCAGAAGGGACAGGTACAGGGAGCCCGGCGGATGAGCTGAGGCTGGCAAAGACTGCTGGGTCATCTGCAGGCCTTGCCACAAGTCTCCGAGATGAAGCACCCGATGACCGGATGTGAGAAGCCATAGGCCTTGAGACGGACAGCATTCTGGAAGCCCTGCAGGCACTCGGGACAGCTGGACGCTGGGCAAAACTTCCTGCTTGTCACTGGGCTTCTCCACTCGCACTGTGTATGTGTAGGTGTATTGTATGCCCGTCCACTCAGAGGCTGAAGGCCCAGAGAAAAAGGAGGAGGAGGAAGGGCCAACTTGTAGGAGGAGCACTTGACTGGGACTGGGGAACCCACAGTTGATGAGAATAAAGCCATGGTCATCCCTTTTTTTTTGGCCGCGTTGCGCAGCATTCGGGATCTTAGTTCCCTGACCAGGGATCGAACCTGCGCCCCCTGCAGTGGAAGCGCGGAGTCTTGACCACTGGACCGCCGGGGAAGTCCCAGTCACGGTCATCCTTGAATCAGAGGAGCAGCTAAAGGAAGGAAAAACTGCACTGACTGAAGGTGCAGAGAGCTAAGCTAAGGGCTGAGATGACCAGAGGACCTCTCTGCATCCCCCAATCTTTGCTTACCTACGTCATCCTCCACCCCCTACTCCTTAAGCCCCTCATCTCTCCAAGGGGCTGGGGGACTTTGCATGGGCCTCTCTCCATGTGCCCAAACCCTAGACTTTCTAACTTTACCACGTCTCCATGCTCCCGGGATTTGCACAGGCCTCTTGCATCTATCAATCGATTCCTATGATGTGCACTCAGAGTCGTCTTACACGCCCCCAGAATCTGTGGGACCCATGCTTTACTATATTGCCCTCCGTCTCCTCTTTCAAACCCCTGGTGGGCAGGGTGTCCTTTTCCCTTGTCTCCATTCCTCCCCACCAGGGTATCACTCTTCTCTTCTAGGACCTCCCCCAAACTCCCTGAGTTTCTTTTTCTGCCCAGATCCAAGATTTCTTCCTTTCATGCTGGTCCTGCGACACCAATTAAGTGTTTCCATCCGCCCAGAAAGAAGTCTCTCACCTCCAGAGTCTGTGTTCGACCCACTCCACCACCTTCCCACCATCCCTCTCCGAAGCCCACCAAGGCCTCCCTGGTTTCTGCCTTTTCTCTTGTCTTTACCCCCCCCCGCCCCCCCCCCCCACACACACCCGGCTGCCCACCCGTCCTCGTGCTCCTGGACCCCTCCTCCAGGCATGCATGGCCTTTGCTGTCCGTGCGTTATGAGGAGAGGCCTCCCGAGAGTCTGCTCCCCGGATGCAAGAGGCGAAGAGAGTAAACCTTCCGCGAGCCCTAAGTGGAGCCATAGGGCTCCGACCAGCCAGGAGAGGGATGGGGTTCATGAGAAAGCCTTCCGGCCGGAAACACAAACCCTCAAAGGAAGGGTTCCAAGTGCCTTCTGTTCCGCTGGCCTGAATCTCTGTCATTCATTCAACAAATATTTGTTTAGTGTCTCCCATACGCCAGCTTCCGGGGGTAAAACCATGAGCCAACCAGACCGAGGTAGTCCCTGACTTTCTCTACCTTAGAGGCAACAAATGTTATCTGTATTGCACACCTGCTGCGACAAGGAACTCTCCTAAGCCTCCTGGGGGCGACAGAGACCAAAATATTGAAATGTCTGCCCTCACCTTAGCACCTGGGAGAAGCAGGTAGGGATGACATTCAGGAGACAAACTCAACGACGGACAGGGTCCCTAAAGAATCTTACATAGCCCGAGAAGAGGACTTCAAACAAGAAGCTGTCTCAAATTCAGTCCTAGTGCTTTGCAGATGAGGAAACTGAGGCCCAGAGAGGTTACGTGAGACGTTGATGGTCCCACAGCAAGGGGGTGCCAGAGCCAGGATTACATCCTAAATCCTAAAGCGGGGAGGTCTTTACACTTTCTCATCCCAATATCTTCATTTTGGACTTCCCTGGCGGTCCAGTGGTTAAGACTCTGTGCTTCCACTGCACGGGGCACAGGTTCGATCCCTGGTTGGGGGACTAAGATCCCGCTTGCTGCGCCGTGCAAACAAACAAATAAACAAAAAAACTCTAATATCTTCATTATGGGGAAATTGTTCTATGGCCCTCGAGAGTTACAGGATTGAAGCTAAAAGAAGTTTAGGGAAAGAGTTGCCTGAGTGTGAAACAGCCCTCAAGGCTAGCTGTAGATGCTGGCAAGGAAAAACCAGAAGGCTGGGCTTCCGAGCTCCCACCCGCACGGAGCCCTGTAAAGTCATGAAGAGCCCCTTCTTGCCTCAGTACAGACTGTCTAGAAGGATTAGGCATTCCACGCGGATTTCATGGCAAACACCAGATGTTCACGAGGCAGCTTAGAAACAGTAGGATTCCAATTCTGGTCGAGAGGCTTGTGGGATCTTAGCTCCCCGACCAGGGATTGAACCCAGGTCCAAGGCAGTGAAAGCACCGAGTCCTAACCACTGGTCCACCAGGGAAGTCCCTTCTCCAGGGAAATCTGAAAAACACTGTGTGACACCATTCCCTGTTTGGTGACTCAGTTTCCCCATCTGTCATGGAGAGGCCACCATTCTTTGTCTTTCCTTTTAATTTTATTTTTCTATATCGAGACGTAAGTTATGATGGAAGAAATGTTCATATGTTGAGGTATGGGGAAGTCCTTCTGGCTGATACATGATTTGACTTGAACTTTATGCTAACCAGAACAGCCTGTCTTATGGCCTGTCAAATGTACACTGTACAGCTGCGTTAACCATTAAAGAAAAGAACACATTTAAAATCAAAATGGGGAGAGGGGGTGAATTGGGAGATTGGGATTGACATATATACACCACTATGTATAAAATAGATAACAAATGAGAACCTACTGTAGAGCACAGAGAACTCTACTCAATGCTCTGTGGTGACCCAGATGGGAAGAGAATCTAAAAAAGAGTGGATATATGTATACGTATGACTGATTCACTTTGCTGTACAGCAAGAAACTAACACAACATTGTAAAGCAACTGTACTCCAATAAAAATTAATTAAAAAAATAAATAAGTGAAAGGGAAAAAAAAATCAAAATGGAGTCACCATGGTTCAGGCATCCAAAATGGAGCTGGGTGGCCATTGTAGATGTGGTTTCAGACATGTTCCTGCATCACTGAGAACTTGAATCTTCCGAACTGCATCCGACTCAAGGCCACCACCAGCCATTCTCAAAACAGTATTTGCTAGTAGTGGCCAGCTGCCAACTTACAGCACATCTCAACTTGGCCTAATCCTATTTCAAGCGCTCAATACCGATGCATGGCCGGTGACTACCATACTGGACAGACAAATCTAGAGGAGGCCAACTAACAAACAGGCAGCTACAACGTAAGGTCATAAGTGCAATGACAGGGCACTCCAGGGGGCCAGAAGGGGCTCATGACCCAACTGGGGGAGGAGTATAGAATTGGCAAGTTTGGGAATTCCCTAGCTGTCCAGTGGTTAGGACTCCACGCTTCCACTGCAAGGGGCATGGGCTCATCGCTGGTCGGGGAACTAAGATCCCGCAAGCTGCGCAGTGAGGCCAAAAAACTAAAAGGAAAATAATTGGAAAGTTTTCCTGGAGGTGACATCTGAGTTCAGTCTTGGAGGACAAGAGAGTTAGCCAGGCCTTGGGAACAGTGAATGCAGTTCCAAGCAGAGTGAAAAGTAGGGGCAAAAGCCAGGACAGAAAACAGCCCAACTATTCTTCTTTCAGAGTGACTAAGCATCATGTGCCCAGCCAGGGGCGATGCTGACTGGAGACAACAAGGACCAGACTGAAGAACGTGGAGTTTGTGCTGCAGGCATCACAGGAGAGTCTGCAGCTAGTCAGGGAACTATCATGTGAGGGCGTCACAGGGATTCCGGTGGAACTGGCAGCCTGAAGGGGTGCCTCACCCAGCCTGGGAGCCCGAGGTAGGCAGGAGTCAGAGGTTGCTTTCTGGAGGAAATAAGGCCTGAAAAAATGGCCAGGATCCCCCAGGAAAGGTTACTCTGGGCAGCAAGACCAGCCTAAGACCTGGCGCCTGGAGAAATGAAAGTCTGAGTGTTTCAATGGGGGTGTGACACCCGTTGTGTGTCTCAAATGATGAGAGAGGAGGCTGGAGAGCTTGGCGGGCACTACAACATGCAAGGCTTCCAACTCCAGGCAGAGGCGTTGGGAATTCTGTCTTGCGGTAAGCCCTCTTGCCGTGGAAGGATTTTGAGCTGGGAAAGGACAAGACTAGTTCCAAATTTTTGAAAGGTCTGTTTGCTTATGTTGGCGGGCTAGAGAGTGGAAGCTGGGGGACTATGGAACAGTCTGGTGCTGAAATCTACATGAGAAAGAACGAGGTCTGAGCTACGGAAGGGGCGGTGCGGATTGAGAAAGCCCTCCAAAATCTTGGTGTTAAGGCTCAAATGCCTGATTTTAATGCCCTCAAGAATTTCAGAGCTGCAGAAAGGAGGCAACATGCGAAAATAATACTAGCATTACTTCCCACGTGTTACATACTGTCCGTGCAAAGACATTATTATGCTAGGTACTTTCATACGTGATTTTATTTAATTTCTCTAAGAGGTTAATCCGTTCAGTTTTCAGTGAGAAAACTGAGGCGCAGAGAGGGAGTTCATTGCTCAAGGGCACGGTGGTAGCGACTAAGCGAGACGCGGAGGCCCGACACCCCACACCACGCGCCAAAACCCCCAACCCTCGACCAGAGGATCTTCCCTTTTGCATCTTTAGTTCCCACCTTCGGAGGCCAATTCCCCTCCACACACCTCCCTCCGTTCCCCCCCCCCGGGCCCCGCCCACCGTGGCCCTTCTAGCCCCGGCCAGCCTCTCTATGGTTCCCCCCACCCACCCCTCTACCCACACGCTGCCTCTCGTTTGCCTCCCACCCTGGCCCCTCTATCCACCGCCAACTTCTCCATGGTCCCCCTTCTCCCTAGTTCTCTACTTAACGTGCTCCTCCTCTAAACTCCACAATATCGGCCATCAGCGCCCCCACCCCCCCATCCCCCCACCCCGCGCCCATCAGATCCGTCCTCTGAGCTGCCTCTCTGGAAACGGCTGTCAATGGGGAAGTGCTTTTAGGGAAGGCCCTGCAAAGGAGGGACCCCGCACTTCTAAGGGGTGACCCTGCGCTAAAGCGGCCCATTTCAGGCCCTCTGCGAAAATGCTCTGGCTGGAAACACGAGGCCCAGAGAGGAAGGATCCAATATGCGCTTGGGCCCACCTCTAATAAGTGGGATCCCAAAAGGATCACTCTCTATAGGAGTTTCCTGTCTCTCCTTTAATTTTTGTTCCGACAGTGTCAGAGACAGACAAGGAAATCGGGAAATGCCCACCTCCTTACACAGACTGCGGAAAATGAGTCCAAGAATGGGGAAGGAACTGGCTCAAAACTAGTCAACCAGGAACCAAATGGGAATCAAGCCAGGGTCTCCTGGTTCCCAGTTCCCAGAACCTCAGTGGTTTTTCTGTTTTAAAATAGGTGAAGTAGATAGTAACAGCAAGGCTCCTGAAAGAGGCATGCAGGACCATCACATCCAGGTTTCAGTCTGATTCCCAACCCGATCTACAAGGATTCTCCTTAACACATAGCAAAGCAGATGTAATTCTTTCCTTCAAAAGTAATTAAGCATAACTGCAGAGGTGGATTCACCATGAAGCTAATGAACCTTAAGCTTCCAAGGCTTCTCACTTGCACAAGGCTTTCCCTGGGTAGTGAGTGTTGACAATTCAAAGAGTACTTAAGATTAGTCACTGCTTAAAAAAAACACAAAAAACTTGCACCTGAATGTCCAGCGACAGATGAATGGCTAAAGAAGATGGGCCATGTATATACAACGGAATATTACTCAGCCATAAAAAAGAATGAAATAATGCCATTTGCAGCAACATAGATGGACCTAGAGATTATCATATTAAATGAAGTAAGTTAGACAGAGAAAGACAAATATCATATGATATCACTTATATGTGGAATCTAAAATATGATACATATGAACTTATATACAAAACAGAAAAAGACCCCACAGACATAGAAAACAAGCTTATGGTTACCAAAGGGGAAAGGTGTGGTGGGGAGGGATAAATTAGGAGCTTGGGATCAACATATACACACTACTATATATAAAATAGATAACCAACAAGGACCTACTGTATAGCACAGGGAACTCTACTCATTATTGTGTAATAACCTATAAGGGAAAAGAATCTGAAAAAGAATATATATATATATCTATATCTATATCTCCAAATCACTGTGCTGTACAACTGAAACTAACACAACACTGTAAATCAATTATGCTTCAACTTAAACAGTTTTTTAAAGGATAAATAACATATTTTAAAAAAAACTTGCAACACTCTGCAACCTTAAATTCACAGGTGAAGGAAACTTGCTTAGAATTTTCCCAAACTTGACAACAATACTAAAATAACTGTGAATCTGAAATTAAAGTCTCTTAAGTTAATAGTAAAGAAATGTTTTGATCAATCACATTATAGATCAGATAATCTTACTATTCTCTCTACAGAAAGTATTATAATATTGTTGTAATATAAAAAGCCAATCAAAGAAAATAGAGGGAAAGCATTATAGAGCTAAGTCAGGTAGTAAACTAATTAAAATGCTATCTATACGATATGTGCTTTTCAATTTTGGGGGTTGTGCATGGTAATTGTCACCTTTTGAATTTTGTAATTGGCTGCAACTTATTTTCTCATGCTAAATAAATGTTGTCTTGTATACCTTTTTTTTGTATTTTAATTTTTGTATTTCTAAGCTGTACAAGCTTCACACCCTACAAAACCTGGATCTGACTCTGCTCTGACACTCACTGTGTTCTCAGTAAACACTAGTGGGACTTCCCTGGTGGCACAGCGGTTAAGAATCCGCCTGCCAATGGAGGGGAAATGGGTTTGAGCCCTGGTCCGGTAAGATCCCACATGCCGTGGAGCAACTAAGCCTCTGCACCACAACTACTGAGCCTGCGCTCTAGAGCCCGCGAGCCACAACTACTGAAGCCCGCACGCCTAGAGCCCGTGCTCCGCAACAAGAGAAGCCACCGCAATGAGAAGCCCGCGCACCACAACAAAGAGTAGCCCCCGCTGGCCACAACAAAGATCGTGCGCAGCAACAGAGACTCAACACAGACAAAAATAAAAATCAATTAATTAATTAATTTTTTTTAAAAAGAAATGTTTGTTGAATGAGTGAACACATATACCATTTTAAAATAAATAAATAAACACACACTAGTTATTATTGTCAGTATTATTGTAATCTGCAGACCCAATAGGAAGGCTTGAGGATGATAACAATTTAAGGATGACTGTTGGCTTAGGACTTCAGACAGCCATAGTCACCATATTCTTATTCATCCACACACTTATGTATTGATTCATTAATTCAGTACATGGCTACTGAATACCTGTATTCAGTACTGAATGCCCAGACACGAGTGTGGGTGCTGGAGACGCAACAGGAAATTATACAGACGTGGTCTCTGCCTTCGGGGAGCTTACAGTCTGATAAGAATTGTCCATGGGATTGATTTGACGTTTTCAAAAATCAGATTTAAAAAATCGTCTATAAGCTCTCTCCACCCCACATTTTATTATGAAAATTTTCTTTTTCTTTCTTAATCTTTTGGCCACACTGCACAGCATGTGGGATCTTAGTTCCCTGACCAGGGAATTGAACCCCGGGCCCCCTGCATTGGCAGTGCAGAGTCTTAACTGCTGGACCACCAGGGAAGTCTCAGAAATTTTCAACCACAGAGAAAAGTTGAAAGAATCGCATAGTGAACATGCATACACCTATTATATAGGCTTATAACTTTTAAATATCACTTAGAGGTTGATCCTAAAAGATCATCATGTTCAGCTGATTCTTTTTTTTTTTTTTAAGATTTAATTTTATTTATTTTTTGGCTGCACTAGGTCTTCATTGCTGTGCATAGGCTTTTCTCTAGTTGCGGCGAGCGGGGGCTTCTCTTGTTGTGGAGCACAGGCTCTAGGCGCGCAGGCTTCAGTAGTTGTGGTGCGCAGGCTCAGTAGTTGTGGCTCACAGGCTCTAGAGCACAGGCTCAGTAGTTGTGGTGCACGGGCTCAGTAGTTGTGGCTCACAGGCTCAGTAGTTGTGGCACATGGGCTCAGTAGTTGTGGCACATGGGCTCAGTAGTTGTGGCACATGGGCTCAGTAGCTGTGGCGCACAGGCTCAGTAGTTGTGGCATGTGGGCTCAGTAGTTGTGGCGCGTGGGCTCAGTAGTTGTGGCGCGCGGGCTCTAGAGCACAGGCTCAGTAGTTGTGGTGCACGGGCTTAGTTGCTCCGCGGCATGTGGAATCTTCCCGGACCAGGGCTCAAACCCACGTCCCCTGCATTGGCAGGCGGATTCTTATCCACTGTGCCACCAGCGAAGCCCCTCAGCTGATTCTTTTTTTCAGTACAGCTTTACTGAGATCTAACTCACATGCCATATAATTCACCCATTTAAAGTGTACAATTCGTCGCAGGTATGTGCAGGGTCCCCACAGTCAACCTTAGAACGTTGCGTCCCCTCGGAAGGAAACCCTGTGCCCTTCAGCTGTCACTTTCTTACTCCCTCAATTCCACTCCGGCTCCCACCGCTTATCTAAGGAGCCGCTTATCTACTTTCTGTCTCTATAGATTTCCCTGTTCTGGACACCTCATATGAATGGGATAATAAACTGTGATCTTTTGTGTCAGCTTCACTCACTATTTAAAAAAATTGAAGCACAGTTGATTTACAATGTTATGCCAGTTTCAGGTGTATAGCATGGTGATTCAGGATTTTTACAGATTATACTCCATTAAGTTATTACACAATAATGGCTATATTTTCCTGTGCTGTACAATATATCCTTGTTGCTTATCTATTTTATAAATAGTTTGTATCTCTTAATCCCACACCCTTATCTTGCCCCTCTCTTAATAAACTTAAAAGCTTTTACACAGCAAAGGAAAACCATCAACAAAACAAAAAGACAACCTATAGAATGGGAGAAAATATTTGCAAATGATTTGGCCAACAGGCATTAATATCCAAAATATATAAACAGCTTATACAACTCAATATCAAAAAACTAAACAACCCGATCAGAAAATGGGCAGAAGACCTGAATAGACATTTTTCCAAAGAAGACGTACAGATGGATAACAGGCACATGAAAAGATGTTCAACATGGCTAATTATTAGAGAAATGCAAGTCAAAGTGATGAGATATCATCTCCCACCTGTCAGAATGGCTATCACCAAAAAAATTTACAAATAACAAATGATGAGTATGGTAATAATGGTGGAGAAAAAGGAAACCTTCTACATTGTTGGTGGGAATGTAAACTGGTGCAGTCACTATGGAAAACAGTACCAAGGTTCTTCATAAAACTAAAAATAGAACTACCATATGATCCAGCAATTCCACTATTGGATATATATCCAGAAAATAAACAAAAGCACTAATTCTAAAAGATACATGCACCCTAATGTTCATAGCAACACTATTTACAATAGCCAAGACATGGAAGCAACCTAAGCGTCCATCAACAGACAAAAGGATAAAGAAGATGCGGTATATATACACAATGGAATACTACTCAGCCATAAAAAAATGAAATTCTGTCATTTGCAGAAACATGGCTGGACCTAGAGAATATTATGCTTAGTGAAATAAGTCAGAGAAAGACAAATGCTGTATGATATCACTTATATGTGGAATATAAAAAATAAAACAAATGAATGTATATAGCAAAATACAAACAGACTCAGAGATATAGAAAACAAGCTAGTGGTTACCAGTGGGGAAAGGGAAGGGGGGAGGGGCTTCTTCTCTGATCATAATACTTTCAAGGTTCATCCATGTTGTAGCATGTATCAGTACTTCATTCCTTTTTGTGGCCAAATAATATTTCATTTTATGGATATATACCACATTTTGTTTATCCATTCCTCAGTCGATGACATTTGGGTTGGTATAAACAATGCTGCTATAAGCATTTGTTTACAAGGTTTTGTGTGGACATATATTTTCATGTCTCTTGGGTACACACCTATGAGTGGAATTGCTAGGTCATATGGTAACTCTATCAGTCAATTCATTTAAAAGACAGGAGATCCAAGTCCAGAGAGGAGAGATGACGTGCTCAAGGCAGGGACAGAAAGAAGTAAGGCTAACACCCACCCCATCCCCCATCTTCTGATTCCAAGTTCAAGACCCTTACTGCCATTTTTTTAGTGGTTCCATGTAGCCAGACTTGTAGCCTCAGGTCATGCAACAGACTGTTAGTGTAGTGCCAGCCCCTGAGGGTAACAGACAAGAGGGGAAAAGGCAAGGAATCCACATTTACTGAGCACCATCTGGTTCCCAGAATTACGCTAGACTGTAGCACTCTCAAAGTGAGAAAGGACATCACTTGCCCAAAATTGTATAGCAAGTGGATAGACGGATCTGGATCCAGGTGCATCTGACTTCAAAGCTTATGGTCATTCCACTGAACTATGCCCTCCTCTTCAAATATTTCATATTCTCAGTATTAATATTCCCAATATCTCAATGTCCTATATCCATTAATTCAGTTATTCATTCACTCATCTGTTCATTCATTCACCAAACATTCACTGAGGTATTTATATGCCTCCTCTCTGCGGATGCAGAGATGAAACTGACTCTGCCCCCAAAGAAGGGAGAACAGAGGATGAGTTTCATGCGCTAAACCCTGTGCCGTGAATGATCTCATTTAATAAAGAGAATCTCAGTGGAATACCATTTCACACAAGTCAGACTGGCAAAAATTTAAGTTTGACAAGTATTGTTAAAGATGTCAAGTAAGGGGATTGCCCATTCATTGGTGGTGGATGTGTAAATTGGTAACAATTGTAGCTAAAACATGGTGCCAACTTTGTGCCATAAAACACTTCACGTGTAATGACTCATTTCATCCTCATAGCACCTAACACTTAAGTGTGTTGAGTAAATACTATTATAATTTTTGTTCTGCAGATGAGGCAAAGGAGAAGGCTGACTTTCTATTAGACACAGCAGGTACATACAATGCCTAAGGCCCAGTACATTCTTAGGAGCCCAGGAAAAACATTTTAATTTTGAAATCAGAAGAAAAAAGAATATAATCCAGCCTAGCTTATGTTTGTCTTTATACCAACACAGATATAACATACAAGTTTAAATATACTTTTTGGAATGATGGAGCCCACAAAGGCACAAATGCCAGGGCCCAGGAAAGCACTGGAGACCGTGAGTGGTTAAAGAACTTACCCAAGAGGGACTTCCCTGGTGGCACAGTGGTTAAGAATCCGCCTGCCAACACAGGGGACAGGGGTTTGATCCCTGGTCCGGGAAGATCCCACATGCTGCGGAGCAACTAAGCCTGTGCGCCACAACTACTGACCTTATGCTCTAGAATCCAAGAGCCACAACTACTGAGCCCATGTGCCACAACTACTGAAGCCTGCACGCCTAGAGCCCGTGCTCCGCAACAAGAGAAGCCACTGCAATGAGAAGCCTGCGCATCGCAACGAACAGTAGCCCCCACTCGATGCAACTAGGGAAAGCCCGTGCGCAGCAACAAAGACCCAACGCGGTGCTCGCTTCGGCAGCACATATACTAAAATTGGAATGATACAGAGAAGATTAGCATGGCCCCTGCGCAAGGATGACACGCAAATTCGTGAAGCGTTCCATACTTTTGGAAAACATGGGCAGAACACTCTATGACATAAATCACAGCAAGATCCTTTTTGACCCACCTCCTAGAGAAATGGAAATAAAAACAAAAATAAACAAATGGGACCTAATGAAACTTCAAAGCTTTTGCACAGCAAAGGAAACCATAAACAAGACAAAAAGACAACCCTCAGAATGGGAGAAAATATTTGCAAATGAAGCAACTGACAAAGGATTAATCTCCAAAATTTACAAGCAGCTCATGCAACTCAATACCAAAAAAACAAACAACCCAATCCAAAAATGGGCAGAAGACCTAAATAGACATTTCTCCAAAGAAGATATACGGATTGCCAACAAACACATGAAAGAATGCTCAACATCATTAATCATTAGAGAAATGCAAATCAAAACTACAATGAGATATCATCTCACACCAGTCAAAATGGCCATCATCAAAAAAATCTACAAACAATAAATGCTGGAGAGGGTGTGGAGAAAAGGGAACCCTCTTGCACTGTTGGTGGGAATGTAAGTTAATGCAGCCACTATGGAGAACAGTATGGAGGTTCCTCAAAACACTAAAAATAGAATTACCATATGATCCAGCAATCCCACTCCTGGGCATATATCCAGAGAAAACTCAAATTCGAAAAGATGTATGCACCCCTATGTTCATAGCAGCACTATTTACAATAGTCAAGACATGGAAGCAACCTAAACGTCCATCGACAGATGATGGGATTAAGAAGTTGTGAGAGGGCTTTCCTGGTGGCACAGTGGTTGAGGATCGGCCTGCTAATGCAGGGGACACGGGTTCGAGCCCTAGTCTGGGAAGATCCCACATGCCACAGAGCAACTAGGCCCGTGAGCCACAACTACTGAGCCTGCGCGTCTGGAGCCTGTGCTCCGCAACAAGAGAGGCCGCGATAGTGAGAGGCCCGCGCACCGCGATGAAGAGTGGCCCCCGCTTGCCACAACTAGAGAAAGCCCTCGCACAGAAACGAAGACCCAACACAGCCAAAAATAAATAAATAAATAAATATTTTTAAAAAAAGAAAACTTTAAAAAAAAAAGTTGTGATATATATATATATTTCATTCTTTTTTATGGCTGAGTAGTATTCCATCACATATATATCCATCATATATCCATCATATATTCCATCATATATCTATGATGCAATACTGTTCAGCCATAAAAAAGAATGAAATAAGGCCATTTGCAGCAACATGGATGGACCTAGAGATGATCATATTAAGTGAAGTAAGTCAGAGAAACACAAACATTATACAGTATCACTTACGTGAGGAATCTTAAAAATAGTACAAATGAACTTATTTACAAAAGAGGAACAGACTCACAGACATAGAAAACAAACTTCTGGTTACCATAGGGGAAAGGGAGGAGGGATAACTTGGGAGTATGGGGTCAGCAGATGCACAGTACTATAGATAAAATAGATAACCGGCAGTGCGCTGGCCACGCATGTGTCTCTCGCTTCCACGGCGCTTGGACAGAACAGACCCAGGGGCGCCCCTTCCTCCAGACTCTGACCACCCTCCAAGCTCTTCTCCAGTCACAACCTTGAACCACCCACTCAGCTCTCCTCGGCCTCCGGGACCAGCCCACACCATTTTCTGAGTTTAGCTCCGTACTGCCGACCAACCATGAGCTCCCAGATTCGTCACCGTTACTCCGCCGGGTGCAGGCCGCCGTCACCCGCCTGGTAACGCGCATCTGCCGCTCTCCCACACCTACCCGTCTCTGCGCTTCTCTTTCCACCCGACGCAGCGGCTCGCGAGGGCGTGAGACATCTTTTGGCGAACTGGCCGAGGAGAAGCCGGAGGGCCCGAGCTCACCGGAGAAGGCAGAAGCAGCGCTGTGGCCGCGCCCGCTTCCAAGACGTGCCCAAGCCGTCCCAGGAGCAGTGGGTGAAGCCCAGGCCGCCACGGAAGCCGCCCGGCTGACGGAGAAGAACCCGCACCAGGCCCTGTGGCTCCGCAGGCCCGGGGTTCTCCCCGCGCAGACCCCACCTCTGGACTTCCTGGAGCCACTTCCTGGATGAGCAGGTGAAACTCATCCAGGAGATGGGCGACCACCTGACCAACCTCCGCAGGCTGCCCGGCCCCCAGGCTGCGCTGGGCGAGCGTCTCTCCCAAAGGCTCAGCCTCAAGCACCACTAGGAGCCCCCGGAGCCCAGCGGCCTGTGAGGAGCCCCTCTGGGGTCAGGGCTCCTTCCTGAAGCCTCTCTCTGCAGCCACTGGGCAGCTTGTTAACCACCCTGGAGCCCTCTCCAAGCCTTGGGCCAAAGGGAAACAGGAAAGCTTTCTGCAGCAAAAAAAAAAAAAAAAAAGAATCGGAGCCCAAACTGGGCTGTTCCTAGGCCCCACCCTGCAGCCTCAACTTTCTGTCCTGGCACGAGTGTCACTCTCTGTCCTTGGGTTTGGCCCGAGGCGAGGCAGAGTGCGTGGGGTCTGCTGAGACCCAGATGTGGTCTGGAAGGTCCCAGAGCCTGCTGTCTCCTGGGCCCCATCCTGCAGGGAGAGCAGCGTGAGGCCCTGGGGGGCTGTTCCTCTTTCTGAGCGGCTGCTATGAAGGGACCAGTAACGTGCAACACAGATCCTGCCCCTCGTCACCCCCCGTGCATCTGTCTGTCCTGCTGCCTCTGTGGACTCTGTAAGCCACCAGCACGGCTGGGGACCATGGGAGGCACAGCCACGACCCTGACCCTCACTGCCCTTCTCTGCCTCGGTGGGCTTTGGGGAAGGGAGGGGGAAGGGGCCCCTCTCCTCCCAGGTCTGAAGCTGAGAGACCCCAGGTCTAAGAAGGCTCAGCGGGGGCAGAACTTGGTGGGGGAGGAAGGGTGTGCTCAGCCCCAGATCTGACCCCAGCGCTCAGGGCCCAGACCAGGCCTGGAGCATGTGTGTGTGCTGGAGGATGGGCGCTCACAGGGAACTCTCTCCCAGGGCTGTGCCCGGACCCATGGGAGCAGGTCCCGGCAGGTGAGCCCCCCCAAGACCTGCTTCAATCCCACAAGCCCCTGGTCATCTGGGGGGAGCACAGCAGGTCTGGGATGATGGTGACCAGTCTGGAAGGGGTCTGGGGGTGACAGCTGGGGAAACTGAGGGGAGAAAGGCACCCCTGACACTTCGGGTCTGATTCCTTTCCAGGAATCCACCCGAAACCCTCCATCTGGGCTGACCTAGGCCCCATGGTCACCAAGGGAAGCCCTGTGACCATGTGGTGTCCGGGGTCTCTGAGGGCAGATGTCTACCGTCTGTATAGAGAGAGGCCCTCTGGACTCTGGGAGGCTAAGGCCCCACGGGACTCCAGTAACAAGGCCAGTTTCCCCTTTGAATCCTCGAGCTCAAGCCCTGCAGGGCGGTATCAGTGTGTCTCTCGCAGCAGGAAAGACAGGTAGAGCGGAGTGACCCCCTGCCCCTGGTGGAGACAGGCGGGAGGGAGGACCCGGGTCCCCTCCCACTGCGGCGGCGTCCTCACAGGCAGAGGGAGCAGAGTGTGGGCGCCGGGGGACGGACGTCTCCCCTCGCAGCCCACACCTGCGGTGAGCGGGGTGACGCTCCCCCTTTAACCCAGCCCCTCCCCCTCCCTCAGGGGTGCACAGAGCCCCCCCTCTCAGCCCAGCCACGCCCTGTGGTGGCCTCAGGAGGGAGCGTGTCCCTGGCACGCAGCTCACAGTCTGCAGCGGGCACTTTGCACCTGCTGACGGAGGGAGGTGCTGACCCGCCCGACACAGGACATCGAGGACCCATGGGAGGGGACAGGCCGTGTGCCCTGTGGGCCCCGTGAACTCCTCCCGTGGGGGGACCTGCGGATGCTATGATTCTCCCAGCTCCCTCCGCATGTGTGGTCACACCCCAGTGACCCTCTGCATCGCCAGGTCACAGGTGAGGGCCCCCAGCCCCATCGTTTCCTGGACCCCTGACCTGAGCCCTGTGCCCAGTGAGCCCTGGGGTGATGGGGGTCAGTGATACTGCCCTCCTGGGGCAGAACCACTAGCGAGAGGCTTGGGAGGGCCAGGGAGAGCTCTCACTGCAGCCCCAGTGAGCAGTGTGGGGTGAGCGTCCCCCTCGGTGCCACTGCCCCTCTCTGCAGGCGTGTACAGGGAGCCCTCCCTCTCAGCCCAGCCGGGACCTTCAGTGCCCTGGGGAGAGAACACGACCCTGCAGCGTGGCTCTGAGATCTGGTCCGATCCCCTCCATCTGTCCAAGGAGGGGTCACTCACTCCTCCCCAGAACCTTCGTCTGCAGGACACGGCTCCACCCTTTCAGGCCAGCTTCACCTTGAGTGCTGTGACCTCAGCCCACAGTGGGACCTACACGTGCTACAGCTCACTCAGCACCTCCCCCTCCCTGATGTCACAGCCCAGCGACCCCTGGAGCTCCTGCTCTCAGGTAAGGAGCCCCCTCCCCATATCCATTGAGGAGCCAGACCCTCGGCTCACAGCCCTGTCCCAGGAGAGCTCTGAGCTGGAGGAGGAGAAGAGAGACACAGGGACGCCAGCCACAGGTGGCCCCACCCCACGGAGGGACGGACAGTACAGGGGGAGCCCCTGTCCCTCTACTCCACTCACCCCACCGCAGGGTCCAGGCCGTGCTAGGTGTGTGCAGAAGGGAGGCGGAAGGGCGGAACTTTGAGGGAAGACACGGAGCTGAGAACAACATGGAGATGCAGACACGCCACACCCTCCCTCTGTCCTTGTTCCAGGCAGCACTGGGGCTGCAGACTCTCACCCACAGGCACAAGCGCCACGTCTGCTGGGTAACAGCGTCCTCTTAGCCTAGAGGAGACACCGTCTCCCCAGTCCTGGGCTGAGCTTCTGTTAGCCCTTCCCCACTAAACCTTTACAGAAGGGTCGCTTCCCACCGGACCTGGGGGTGGGAGTGGAGATGAAGGAAGGGGGCTTCATGTCTCAGGTATAACTGAGGTCACTGGTGCCTATTGGGTGGTCATAGTGAGGAGAAATGCATGAAGGGAAGATGCCCAGCTGAGAGAGGAGGAAAAAGCAGGTGCCCTCCTCGCCTCTGTCTGGGTGCTGATTTCTAGGAGCCCTTAGAGTCACCACGGCACCTATGGAATCAGCCCCACGATATGAAGGGCAGAGTGAAGGTGGCCTCTCATTTTCACGTCAAGGAGGTGGTGGGATTCACTGGACAGCTACATGTAAGTCATCAAATTAGAACACTCTCTCACACCATATACAAAAAAGACTCAAAATGGTTTAAAGACCTAAATGTAAGACATGACACTATAGGGCTTCCCTGGTGGTGCAGTGGTTAAGAATCTGCCTGCCAACGCAGGGGACACGGGTTCGAGCCCTGGTCTGGGAAGATCCCACATGCCGTGGAGCAACTAAGCCCGTTCACCACAACTACTGAGCCCGTGCTCTAGAGCCCGCAAGCCACAACTACTGAGCTCACGAGCCACAACTACTTAAGCCCACGCACCTAGAGCCTGTGCTCCACAACAAGAGAAGCCACTGCAATGAGAAGCCCGCGCACCGCAATGAAGAGTAGCCCCTGCTCACCGCAACTAGAGAAAGCCCGCGCACAGCAATGAAGACCCAGCATAGCCAAAAATAAATAAATTAAATAAGTTAATTTAAAAAAAAGATAACAGGTGTTGGCAAAACTGTGGAGAAAAGAGAACCCTATGCATTGTTGGTGGGAACGCAAATCGCTGCAGCCACTGTGGAAAAGAGTATGCAGTTTCCTCAAAAAATTAAAAATAGAACTACCTACCATAACATCCAGCAATTCCACTTCCGGGTATATATCCAAAGCAGATGAAACCGGGACCTCAGAGAGATATCTGCACTCCTATGTTCACTGCAGCATTATTCACATTAGCCAGGATATGGATACAACCTCAATGCCTGTCGAAAGATGAAGAGATAAAGAAAACGTGAGATACGCGCATGCACGCACACACACACACTGGAATATTATTCAGCCTTTAAAAAGAAGGGAATCCTTCCGTTTGGGAAACGTGGATGAAGCTGGAGGACATTATGTGAAGTAAAATAAGCCAGACACAGAAAGACAAATACAGCCCGAGCGCACTTCCCTGGGGGATCTAAAATAGTCAGACTCAAAGAAACACAGGAGAATGGTAGTTGCCAGAGGCTGGGAAAGGGGTCAGTGGGGAGATGCTGGTCACGGGGAACAACGTTTCAGTTACGCAGTCGAGTAACGTCTGGAGATGTGATGTACAGTGATGCGACTAGAGTTCACAATATTCCATTGTAGACTTGAAATTTGCTTACAGGATAGACCTTAAGTGTTCTCACCACACACACACTCACACACAAATGTTCAGTATGTGAGGTCATGGATATGTTAATTAGCTTAATTGTGGTGATTATTTCACAAGGTAAGTGTATATAAAAACATCAAGTGGGACTTCTCTGGTGGTCCGGTGGTTAAGAATCCACCTTCCAATGCTTGGGACGCAGGTTGGATCCCTGGTCAGGGAACTAAGATCCCACATGCCACGGGGCAACTAAGCCCACGAGCTGCAACTACTGAGCCCGTGCACTCTGGAGCCTGCACACGCAATGAAAGATCCCGCCTGCCACAGCAAAGATCCTGCGTGCCACAACTAAGACCCAACGCAGCCAAATAAATAAATGAATGAATGAATGAATAAATGAATAAATGTTTTTAAAAAAAATAAAAACATTAAGTTGTACATCTTAAATATATACAATTTTTGTTACTTATATCTCAATAAAGCCGAAAATTTTTTCTTTCATTTAATTACACCAAGCACATTGGTAGTTATTCCATTTCTAATTTTAGGCAGTTACTCCCATGTTAACATATGTATTTACATTTTTATTTCTAAACAACTATGCATTCTCCTCCTCCATTAGAGAAGACAATGTTCTCATTGTACTTTACCTGAAATATGAGTGTATGTGCATGTGCACATCTGTATGTCTGTGTGCACACGTGTGGGTGCATCTGTGCGTGTGTGTACAAGTTGTGTTTGTTAATTTTTCGGTGCTTTTTTTCTCATGTTACATCTCACTTTCTCCATTACATCTCTTAGTATTTCTTTCACTGAGTGCGAAAATAGTAAAATATCTAAGAACTTGCGTCTCTGGAAATGCCTTCTTTCACTCTCATTCTCTCTTTATCAAGTTACTTGAAAACATTTCTTATTTCAAACTAAGTGTGTGATTCAGCTACGAGGAGAGGAACATACATGTGATGGGTAAGGGATCCATTCCCCGCAGAACCCTCCTTATCTCTCAGGAAGACGCAGCCTGACGTGGTGGGCTTAGCGGAATGGACACAGCTCCCACAGGTCAGACGTGGTGCCTGGAATCTCCTCGTATTTAGGGATTTACCCTCTGATGAGCCTTTCACTTTTGTCCCTTAAAAATAATTTGGGCCTTCCCTGGTGGCGCAGTGGTTGGGAGTCTGCCTGCCAATGCAGGGGACACGGGTTCGAGCCCTGGTCTGGGAAGATCCCACATGCCACAGAGCAACTAGGCCCGTGAGCCACAATTACTGAGCCTGCGCATCTGGAGCCTGTGCTCCGCAACAAGAGAGGCCGCGATAGTGAGAGGCCCGCGCACCGCGATGAAGAGTGGCCCCCACTTGCCGCAACTAGAGAAAGCCCTCGCACAGAAAGGAAGACCCAACACAGCCATAAATAAATAAATAAATTTTTTTTTAAATAAAATAAAAAATAATTTGGCTCAGTGTAAAATTCTTCCCAGTGAATTCCCTGAAGGGATTTCTCCAATATCTTCTGGCATCGCCTTTTGGTAGGGGGTAGTCTGGTCCCAATGAGCTTGTCATTCTCTTAATGGTAATTTGCATTTTCTACAGGAAGTAGTTTCAGGACATTTGTAGGGCCCCAGGACAGTCGTCCTTGATTTTTTTCAGTTGAAATTTACACAAAATAGAATTAACCATTTCGAAGTGTACAATTCAGTCTGAGATACTTTTTTTTTTAATTTAACCTTCATTTTCTTAATTGACCATGAAGGGTCAAGATACAGATGTCACTTTAAATACATGCATCCTAGCACTTAGCTGGCCTGTCCTCATCTCTGAAAAAGGTTCAGTTCTTTATTTCTTTGGCTGTTGTTGTATGTCATGACCTTTCCTTCTGACACTTACAACAGATATGACGTTCGTTGGCCCTCCTCATTCTATTCCCCAAGTATCTTGAATTTCCATTTCTGGTCTCTCTAACCTTCATTCTGGAACATTTCCTCAATACTGTATTCAGTTTCATAATGGGTCCCTCAGCTGTCTTGTCCTTGATGGGATGACATTTTTTAATGTGTTGATTCTACTGGATTTTTCACCTCTACCTTTTCTAACTCTTTTCAATAACTGCCAGTTCTTCTATAAAATAATCCATATGGCTGCCTCCCTTTCTTTTTCAGATATGTAAACACGCTTAATTTAAATCGACTGTCGTATTTTCCTACTGATTCTTTTTTTTTCGTATTTTTATTTCAGCAAAGTCACTCATTGTGTTGTTATACAATCAAGATATTCACATCAAGTATGTTCTATATATTTTTTTCACCTCTTTATTGGTTTCCTACTGACTCTATTTCCTTGCCTAGGACACCCCCATGCATCAGCAGACGGCTGTCGTAGCACTGTCATCATTACTGGGTCACTGTGATGTCCATTCCTGTTAAAGGCGCTCCCCTCACACCCCCGATCTTTCCTAGAAGGCTTCTCCCAGGGCTGTGCTGGGCGTCAGGCGACCAGGGGAGACCGCTGCAGCCGCTCCTGCCCCGGGCTCTCCACCGTCTCAGACTTAGCACCTGCTCACGGCTGTGCCCTCGGGGATGATCCAATGGGACCCTCACACTCCCACGAGGGTGGACGCCCATGGCTGACAATCCTGGACTGAGTCTGTTTCATGCCACACAGGGGAGGTGGCTCAATGCTGACCACGGGTCTGGGGCAGTGAGCAGAGCCAACCCAGTGCCCGTCCAGAAACGCGGGGAAGGGGGTCCGCAGCTTCAGCCTTCACCTGGAGCCCTGACCCCTCCCCGCCTGTGAGGCCCTGGGTCCCTCTCTCTGTCCACACAGGTGGGAACCTCCTCCCTATGACCCCCTGGTGATCCCGGCCAGCGGGGGCCACTCAGCCTAGTTCCCTCGTCTTTGCTCTGGCTCCCTCTCCATTTGGGAAACTTTCTTTCTCTTTTTCTGCATGTGTCTGTGGGTACGTGTTTCAGAAATGTTCAAAATAGCATTTCTCAGTGTTAGGAGCAGAGGAGGGCTCTTGGGTGGGCACCACAATCACCCACTTTGCTGTGGAGTCTGAGCCCAGGGTCCTTTCCTGTCCCACCCACTCCTGTTGTCACCTGCTCTGGAAATTAACAATGATGATCCTGCAATGAACCTGACACCACTGAGCTCACAGCCACTCCGAGGAGTGGGGCTCGTGACAACATGCAGAGGAGGAAACTCAGGCTCAGAAAGGGCACTGCCCTCAAGGTTACAAGAGCAGTGGGGACAGATTGAAATAGAGATGTTTTCCTTCAAAGTGAGGCCTCTAACTCAAATCAACGTCCCCTAAGCTTCCAGGCAGGATGACAGGACGGGGAGGAGAGCCCTGTCCAAGGATCAAGGGCCACCAAGCAGGCAGGAATGACTCAGGGGCTTGTTCCCAGGAAGGTGGGGCGGACGCTGATGCACGAAAAAGGGAGAAGTCCCTGAAGGGGGCTGAGTTAGAAAGCAAACCCACACCCCGGGGCCAGGGGAGCAGGCATGTTTCCTTCCTTATTTCCCTGAACTTCTCCTCTGTGCTCATTGCCACGTTGACCTCCACGGAGCTGTAGGTAGATGTTAAACGTGCGTCTCTGCTGATCTGAGCTCTGCGGGGCAGCAGGAACCTGCATCCTCCCTGAAGCATCTCCAGGGCCTCGGTGACCCCTGTCCATGGTGAGGCCCCCACAGGGACGTGCTGATGGACGGGCTGAGGATGAAGGAGACCCCACGACGAGGCTCTGAGAGGGAAGGACGCGCCCGGGTCACCCTCACCTGGAAGGGGCGTCTCAGGAAGACATCGGGTCTGTCATGGGAATGAGAGCCAGGCTGTCAAGGAGGGGCAGTTCCCCTTCCTGTGGGACTGCTGACGTGACAGCCCCGTGACGGGGAGGACCAGCCTCCCAGTGGACACACCCTCGGGTCTCCGTCCTGAGGGCACCGTGGTCTCCGCCATCTGCACCGCCTGGACCACAGGGACGAGACACCATGACCCCCAGCCTCACGGCCCTGCTCTGCCTCGGTGAGATGGAGGAGGGGGAGGGGAAGCCCTAGTCACGGAGGGACCCCCCCCCCACAGCCAGGCTGCTCTGTCAGGAGCCCCCAGGACTCAGGAGGCTCACGGGGAGGAGAGGCGCTGCTCAGGATTCAGGGCAAATCTCTCACCGGGGTCTCTCTTCCAGGGCTGCGTGTGGGCCTGAGGACCCATGTGCAGGCAGGTGAGTCTGTCCCCAGGTGTTCCAGCTCCCTCCTGCTCATGGGGACAAGGGGCCACCCCCAGGCGATGGGGAACAGCAGTTCTGGGCTGAAGGAGGGGGAGTCTGGGAGGTTTGGGGCTGAGAGCTGGGGACCTGGGGATGAGGATGTCTTGTGACCCAGCCTCTGACGTCCTTCCAGGGACCCTCCCCAAACCCACCATCTGGGCTGAGCCAGGCTCTGTGATCCCTTGGGGGAGCCCCGTGACCATCTGGTGTCAGGGGACCCTGGGGGCCCGGGAGTTCCGTTTGGATAAAGAGGGAAGCTCAGGTCCCTGGGACAGACAGCCCCCACTGGAGCCCAGGGACAAGGGCAAGTTCTCCATCCCACACATGACACAGCCCGACGCAGGGAGATATCACTGTTACTATCGCAACCTCACTGGCTGGTCAGAGCGCAGTGACCCCCTGGAGCTGGTGGTGACAGGTGAGAAGACACTCGGGGGTCCCGGCCTCAGGCTCTGCCCTCAGGAAGGGGGTCTGCTCTCAGGGGTGTGTCCCTCTCACAGCCCAGCCCTGGGGGAGGAAAGGGGGGTGTGAGCCCCATTTCACAAGCTCCCTCCTTCTCTCCTAGGGGCCCACAGCAAACCCACCCTCTCAGCCCTGCCGAGCCCTGTGGTGACCTCGGGAGGGAACGTGACCCTCCAGTGTAGCTCATGGCAGGGATTGGACGGGTTCATTCTGACTAAGGAAGGAGAACACAAGTCCTCCTGGACCCTGGATGCACAGCGACGCCCCTATGGGCAGACCCAGGCCCTGCTCTCCGTGGGTCCCGTGACCCCCAGCCACAGGTGGACGTTCAGATGCCACGGCTTTAACAGGGACAAACCCCAGGTGTGGTCAGCCCCCAGTGACCCCCTGGAGCTCCTGGTCCCAGGTGAGGAAGTCCCACCCTGGCCTCACACACTTTGAGGCACGAGACAGATTATTAGATGCTTTTCTCCCAGGATTGTCCCAGATGAGAGGGTGGGGTGAGGGGGGAGTGGGGCGCACAGGACAGAGACACAGAGTGTGAGCGACAGTGAGGCCTGTGGACCAGGACGGGAGAAGGGGCTTCACGGGAGGAACCAGCCCCTACAGCCCAGGGCTGGTCTTCCCCCAGGTGTGTCTGGGAAGCCCTCCCTCCTGACCCCGCAGGGCCCTGTCGTGGCCTCTGGACAGAGCCTGACCCTCCAGTGTCGCTCTGACGTCGGCTACGACAGATTCGCTCTGTCCCAGGAGGGGGGACAGGCCCTCCCCCAGCGCCCTGGCCGGCAGCCCCAGGCTGGGCTCTCGCAGGCCGACTTCCCCCTGGGCCCGGTGACCAGCACCCACGGGGGCCGGTACAGATGCTACGGTGGGCACAGCCTCTCCTCCGAGTGGTCGGCCCCCAGTGACCCCCTGGACGTCCTGGTGGCAGGTGAGGAGCCAGCGGGTCAGTCAGGGACCCAGACTCTGCACAGGCCCTGCCGGGGGAGCCCCAGGTGGTGATGCTGGGACCAGGCGTGCGGGGTCCCCAGGGAGGGAGAGAGACAGAGAGAGACGGGGGTGGGCAGGGAGAGGGAGAGACTCAGAGAAAACAGAGACAGACAGCGATGAGGGGCCTCAGGGAGGCCCTGCTGAGTCGCAATTCAGAACCAGGGGGGCGGGCAGCCCCTCACCCCCCTTCCTCTCTCTAGGATGGTTCCCTGACACGCCCTCCCTCTCGGTGCAGCCGGGCCCCGTGGTGGCCTCAGGAGAGAACGTGACCCTGCTGTGTCAGTCAGGGAGCAGGACGGAAACTTTCCTTCTGTCCAAGGAGGGGGCAGCCCGTCCCCCACTGCGTCTTAGATCAAAGTACCGAGGTCGGCATATCCAGGCCGAATTCTCCATGAATCCTGTGACCTCAGCCCACAGTGGGACCTACAGGTGCTACAGCTCACTCAGCAGTAACCCCTACCTGCTGTCAAACGCCAGTGCCCCCCTGGAGCTCGCGGTCTCAGGTGATGGACCCTGACCCTGTCCCTGCTGACTCAGTCAGCTCAGGGCTCTGTCCCCAGAAATGTCTGAGGTAGTAATGAATGAGGGGATACAGGGGGGCTCCAGAGAGGAGGACATTCAATGCCCCTGACTCCAAACTCTCATCACTGGATCCTGGGTCCTCAGCTGTTGAATCAGTGGGAACTCCCAGAAGTAGGAGAATAAGATTACAGGGTCTTCAATCTCAGACTGAACACAGGACACACAGCACTCAATTATTTCTGCATTAAGAGACCACTTCTCTCACTAATCCTGAGCACCAGGGGCACAGCCGACTCGGTTCCAAAGTGATTCAAAAGCAGGTTCTGAGTTCAAAGAACACAGGGAGGCTGAGAGAATGCAATGAGGAGGGCAGAGGGGACCTGGCACATTAGAGGAAGGGTTCATTAAGGAACTGCGTAGGAGCTGTAATATGAGAACTGGGGGCATTGAGCACACAGAACCTGGGAGAAGGGCTCGTGTCTCCCCAGTTCCTCACTCACACCCTCACTTTATGCTTCTCAGGAGCAGCTGACGCCATCCACCCATCACAAAACATGTCAGATCCCACGAGAGGTAAAATCACTCAGATATGGGGCTGGGCTCCGAGCGTCATGTCCTGTCAAGGGGAGGCGGGTTCCCTAGGTGGACACCCTGGATTCTGGGGTGATTCTGATCTGCTCTGACCTCTGTGACCTCTTTGTCCACAAATCCTAGCCTCACACCCCCAAGACTACACAGTGGAGAATCTCATCCGGATGGGCGTGGCTGGCTTGATCCTGCTGGGCCTCGGGATTCTGCTCTTTCAGGCTCAACACGGCCACGGAGGAACCCAAGATGCAGCCAGGAGCTGAACACAAGAGGGAACCATGCACCGTCCCGAGTGGTGGAGCCCTGGACATGACCTTATGTGCCCAGGACGTTCTGGAAGAGAATCTGCAGCACGTGTTGTGTGAACTGTCTGACCAGGGAGGGAGAGACACGGTGTGGGTGCAGGAGAAGGTCTGGGAGTCCCTGTGGAGGCCTGGGCCTCGGTTAACCGTGGTGCCTTCCCTCCCCACCAGTGGTGACTCTCCCTGACTGCCCCGTCCCCTCTCACCCCTGTGCCGTGAGGCACATCCCACATGGCAGGTCTGCGTCCACACCTTACGCATGTTCTTGCTCTGGCCCACTTTCATGTAATACATTTGTTTATTTTTAAATTCCACCTTCGCTGGTGTGTGCTACTGACCTCCATCCCTTCACTCAGAAACAGAATATTGGACTTCCCTGGTGGCTCAGTGGTTAAGAACCCGCCTGCCAATGCAGGGGACATGGGTTCGAGCCCTGGTCTGGGAAGATCCCACATGCCGCGGAGCAACTAAGCCCGTGCGCCACAACTACTGAGCCTGCGCTCTAGAGCCCGCAAGCCACAACTACTGAGCCTGCGCTCTAGAGCCCGCGAGCGACAACTACTGAAGCCCACATGCCTAGAGCCCGTGCTCCACAACAAGAGAAGCCACTGCAATGAGAAGCCCACGCACCGCAACACTGAGCAGCCCCCGCTCGCCGCAACTAGAGAAAGCCCGCGTGCAGCAACGAAGACCCAACACAGCCAAAAATAAATAAATAAAACTAAAGTAATTTTTAAAAAAGAAACAGAATATCATTTAAAAGCTGAATGAATGGGTGAAATTGGGGCCAAATTTGGAACAGGTAAATCAAAAAGTCTTCCCTAAAACCCTCTCTTGACCCTTCAAGCCCTTCTCTCCTCATCAGATGACACCTGGTATAGTTTCTCCAGAAACACCATCAGTGTGAAGGAACAAGGTGTCGTTTGAAGTGACAGCCAGTTGCTGTGATATTAAACAGGCTTAGGAATATACCACTTTGTAAAAAGCCCAGATTCATGACATGTCTTTCTTTAGCGTAAATACTCTCTTTGCGGCCAACCTCATGGTACCTGTGTGAATGCGCTGAAGGCAGAGTGGGGAAGTAATGAGTAGAATTCTCTTTCCCAGAGAACTGAGTCTGATCCAGCTGGAGCACAGCTCAATGATGACCCCGATGCACACAGATGAGTCCTTTATATAAAGCATCATGATTAGATCATTTCCACGTCAGTTTTATGCCCTGGTTTTCATGAAATTATGATGCCAAACTCCTAGTCCATCCACATGAGAGGCAAAAGAGAAAACAATGGAAATCTCAGCTGTGGGAGAAACACTGAGCACTTTGAATCCCAGTACATTATTGGTAGGTGTACTACTTGCCTCAGTCAATTTGGAGAGTAAATAAGAATCATCGGTTAAAAGGAAGAGACACGCAGCTCTGACCCACAGTTATATAACCTAGAGGAACATGTGTACATAACCATGAATATACATTCAGGAGAACTTTGACAGAGGGGTCGTTCATGTCAGACAAAATGATAGAAACAAATCTCACCAAAAATTAATGGTTTGGTGTATATACTCATGTATGCAACTGAATTTTATATGACAGAAAAATACACAAAGTTAAACTGATACAATAATACGGATCAATTTTCAAGCATGACAGTGAATAAGTGAAGAAAAACTATAACGGTATATTTCATTACATCAAATTCAAAAGCACACAATCTGGGACCCGACTAAACCAAATAAGAATATGCAAGAGGAAAAATAACAATCTACCCCAAAGAAATACAAAAAAATCATAAGCTAATACTATAAACAATTCTATTCCTACACATTGGACAACCTAGAAGAAATGGACACGTTTTTAGGAACATACAGCCCACCAAAATGGAATCAAGAAGAAATAGATAACTTTGAACATACTGATCACTAGACGTGAAATAGAATCTGTAATTTAAAAAAACAAAAAAACTCCCTGCAAACACACGTCCAGGAGCAGATGACTTCACGGGAGAATCCTGCCAAACATACAAAGAAGGACTTACACCGATCCTTCTCAAACGTGTCCAAAAGATTAAAGAGGAGGAAACAGTCCCAAAGTCGTTGTATGAAGCCACCATCACTCTGATACCCAAAACCAGACACATACACCACCAAAAAAGAAAATCACAGGCCAATACTGTTGATGAATATAGATGCAGAAATGGTCCACAAAATATTAGCAAACCGAATCCAACAACACATCAAAAAGACCATACACCATAAGCAAGTTGGATTCATGCCAGGGTCACAAGGATGGCTCAACATACACAAATCAATCAGTGTGATACACCACATCAACAAAAGAAAAGACAAAACCACATGATCATCTCAATAGATGCAGAAAAAGCATCTGATAAAAGTCAACACCCAATCATGATAAAAACTCTCACCAAAGTGAGTACAGAGGGAACATATCTCAACGTAATAAACGCTATTTATGACAAACCCACAGCCAACATAATACTCAATGGTGAAAAGCTGAAAGCCCTCCAGCTGAATTGTGGAACGAGACAAGGATGCCCACTCTCACCACTTCTGTTCGACATAGTATTGGAAGTCCTAGCCACAGCAATCAGACAAGAAAAAAGAAAAAGGTATTCAAATTGGAAGGAAAGAGGTAAAATTGTCATTGCATGCAGATGACATGATACTCCATATAGAAAACACTGAAGACTCCACACAACAACTATTAGAACTGATAAACGAATTCAGCAAGGTAGCAGGATACAAGATTAACATAGGGAAATCTGTTGCATTTCTTTACACTAACAATGAAATACCAAAAAGAAAATATAAAATCAATTTCTTAAAATTGCATCAAAAATAAACTACCTAGGAGTAAACCTGATGAAGGAGGTGAAAAACTTATACACTGAGAACTATGAAACACTGATAAAGGAAATTGAAGATGATGCAAAGAAATGGAAAGATAGCCCATGCTCTTGGATTGGAAGAATTAATATAGTTAAAATGGCCATACTACCCAAAGCAGCCTACAGATTTAATGCGATCCCATGTCAAACTACCCATGACATTTTTCACAGAAATAGAATAAAAAATCCTAAAAATTTATATGGAACCACAAAAGACCCAGAATGGCCAAAGCAATCCTGAGGAAAAAAAACAAAGCTGGGGGCATAACCCTCCCAGACTTCAGACAATACTACAAAGCTACAGTAATCAAAACAGAATGATACTGCCACAAAAACAGACATATGGATCAATGGAACAGAACAGAGAGTCCAGAAATAAACCCACACACCTATGGTCCATTAATCTCCAACAAAGGAGGCAAGAATATTCAATGGAGAAAAGACAGTCTCTTCAATAAGTTGTGCTGGGCAAAGCAGACAGCTCCATATAAAAGAATGAAATAGAACATTCTCTAACACCATATACAAAGATAAACTCAAAATTGATTAAAGACCTAAATGTAAGACTGGATATGATAAAACTCCTAGAGGAAAACATAGGCAGAATACTCTTTGACATAAATTGCAGCAATATTTTTTTTTGGATCTGTCTCCTAGAGTAATGGAAATAAAAACAGAAATAAGCAAATGGGGCCTAATTAAACTTAAAAGCTTTTGCACAGCAAAGGAAACTATAAACAAAATCAAAAGACAACCTACAACTGAGAGAAAATATCTGCAAACGATGGAATCAACAAGGGATTCACTTCCAAAATATAAAAAACAGCTCATGGAGCTCAATATCAAAAAAAACAAAAAAAAAAACAAAAAAACTACCCAGTCAAAAAATGGACAGAAAACCTAAATAGACATTTCTCCAAAGAAGACATACAGATGGCCACCAGGCACATGAAAACATGCTCAACATCACTAACGTTAGAGAAATACAAATCAAAACCACAGTGAGGCACCAGCTCGCTCCATTCAGAATGGCCATCAAAGGGTCTACAATTAATACATGCTGGAGAGGGTGTGGAGAGAAGGGAACCCGCCTACACTGCTGGTGGGAATGTAAATTGGTGCAGCCACTATGGAGGACAGTATGGAGATTCTTTTAAAAACTAAAAATAGAGCTACCATATGACCCATCAATCCCACTCCAGGGTATATATCTGGAGAAAACTCTTATGAAAAAAGATACGTGCACCTCAATGTTCAGAGTAGCAGTATTCACAACAGCCAAGACATGGAAGCAGCCTAAATGTCCAGTGACAGAGGAATGGATAAAGAAGCTGTGGTGTACATATACAATGGAGTATTACCCATAAAAAATGAAATAATACCATTTGCAGCAACATGGTCGGACCTAGAGATTATCATACTAAGAGACAGACAAATATCTTATGATATCACTTACATGTGGAAGCTAAAATATGATACAAATGAACTTATTTACAAAGCAGAAAGAGACTGACAGACACAGAAAACAAACTTCCACAAAGTGGAAGAAGGGGGAGGGATAAATTAGGAGTTTGGAGTTAACATATACACACTACTATATATAAAATAAACAACAAGGACCTACTGTATAGCACAGGGAACTATATTAATATTTTGTAGTAACCTATAATGGAAAGCATCTGAAAAAGAATATATATATATATGTATAGCTGAATCACTTTGCTGTACACCTAACACAACATTGTAAATCAACTGTACTTTAATTAGAAGGGAGACAACATGTATTATTTAGGGAGGCAAAACTTTAGTCTTATAAAGAGAGGAAGGAAAACGCCCATGTGATCCCTGCAGTCGTTATGCACCAGGTGAGGTGGGGCGTGCTGTCAGGTGGAAAGCACAGGGGCTAGAACACGGGGCACGTCCTTCTTGGCTCTCCCGTAGTGACTCACGTCTACTCCTCATTATTGGTAAGTGGTGCACTTTGCTCTGTGACCTGTTGTTATTTGCATACAATTTAGTGAGGTGGGGATAAAGCAGGGTGGGGAAAGCCACACCCTACACTAGGGACCGAATTTATAACAAAATGGCCGTCGATCAGTCACAGCAAACACTTTACACACTAGCCTTGTGTTTTCCACACAACATGACCAGCTGCTGCCCAGGTGAGAAGCTGGGCCTCTGAACACTTGGCCCAATTCCAGACGACATGCAATGCAGCCCTGAGCATGTGACCATCCAGGCCTGGGGGAAGAGGGACGCTCTGAGCTCCAGCAGAAACAGGCACCCTGACATCCCCGCAGAGGACGGCTGCAGGCGTACAGTGACCGAGGGCACTGCAAGTGCCCCCAAGGGAAAGTATCACTGGAGGTGGCGCGGCCAGGGCAGGGGCGTCCATAGCCCACTCCCCCACTCTCTGCTCCTGTCCTCAGGCTGGACATGGGCCTGTGTCCCCCCAGGGACCCCATCCATACCAGGTCCCCTAAAGGGACGGTAGGGACCAGCACTGGGTCACCCTGCTGCTGAGCCTCACGTGTCCCCACAGAAGTGTCCCCATAGCAATGTTCCATCCTTCACATACCAAGGGGACATGCAGTTGTGTGGAGTTTTAAGGGCAATGGATAATTTGCTCCCCTCATAAGCCTCAGGAAGACATTACTACTATCATCCATGTGTCCACTTGAGGAAGGTAAGTTCAGAGACCAGGCCGCAGGCTCCGAGTTACAGAGGGGAGAAGAGCCAGACATGAGCGCAGCCTGCTGACAGCAGAGCCCCATCTTGCAAATACTACGCGTTTCCTCCTTGTATTAGTTTCCTAGGCCTGTCGTAACATTTCCACAATATGAGGAGACTAAAACAACAGACACGTGTTGTCTTTCAATGCTGGATGAGAACTCCACAATGAGGGTGTTCCTTTGAAGGTTCTGGGGGAGAATCCTTCCTGCCTCTTCCTAGTGACTGCTGGCCAAGGTACCTCCTCGTTTGTGGCAGTACAACTCCACGCTCTCCCCCAGCTCCACAGGGCTGACATCTCCTTGTGTATCTCTGTCGTCACCTGGCATTCCTCTCCATGTGCCTCTTCTCTTCATCAGATCAGAATGCCAAAATCACTGGGTGAGAAACCCCCATCCCCCACCTCAGTACGATCTTCTCTTCACTTGATGACTCGGCAAAGACCATTTCCAGAAAGTCACATTCACAGGATCTGGGGCTGATGATTTCAACACAGCAACTGAGGTGAAAAATAACAGCATCCGAAAGAAAAATATAGATAGGAATGAATTTATCAAAGGAGGCGCAATAGTTATACACTGTAGTTGTTTTTAATCTGATGAGGAAAATTTGAAAAGACCTAAATTAATGGCAAGACATCCCAGGATCACGGCTTGGAAGATTTATGTTGTAAAGATGACAATATTCTCAAGGCAACCCCTATCAGAATCCCAAAGTCTATTTCTGCAGGAAAAAAGCCATTTCTCTGAACTCAAGGTAATTGCAAAAGACCCACAATAGCCAAGAAATCTTGAAAAACAAGAACAAGGTTGGACACCACACACTTCCTGATTTCAACACTTACTACAAAGTTCCAGTCATCAAAACTGTGGTGCTGGCATGAGAACAGATATATCGATGCTTGGAATAAAGGTGAAGGCCAACATATAAACCCATATATAGGATCAGCTGATTTCTCACAAGGGTGCCACGACTATTCAATGGGGAAGGAACAGTCTCTTCAACAAATGGACTTGGGAAAGCTGGATATCCACATGCAGAAGAATGAAGCTGGACCCTTACACACACCATATACAAAAATTAGCTCAAAATGGATCAGTTTAAGAGTTAAAATTATAAATCCCTTAGAGAAAAACATGAAGCAAATCATCATAATTTCGAACTTGACAATAGTTCCTTTGATATGACACTAAATGGACCCGAACAAAAGAAAAAAATAGATGAATAGAATTTCATCAAAATTTAAAGTGTGTGCATCAAAAACCACTATCAAGAGTGTAAAAGACAACCTACAAAATTTGAAGAAATATTTGCACATCATCTATCTAATCAGAGGACAGTCTCCTGATCTGTAAAGACACCTTTAACTCGACAACAAGAAATGACCATATTTTTGGTGTGCTGAATTGGGCGATTGGGATTGACATGTATACACTGATGTGTATAAAATTGATGCCTAATAAGAACCTGCAGTATAAAAAAACAAACAAAACAACTAATACTAAACTTTCATTGGGTTATTTGTATGGAAATATGTTAATATAAATGTTTCAGACATTACATGAAATTTCTAAAATTTTTATATTTGTATTTGTATGGAAATATGTATGGAAATATGTTAATATAAATGTTTCAGACATTAAAAAAAAAAAATACTAGAAACAAAAGTGAAAATTCCCATAGCAACAGCTGCTCTTTTTCTATGCTACGTTTATGCTTTTAGAAGTAGTGTAAGAGCTGTTAAATGTGCGTTTTGCACATACTGTGTAAAACACATTGATGGAGAAAGAGCAGGGAATGAAGTATTTTGGCTAATCAAATAATAAACAGTGTATTGATTATCAATGTTCAGAGAAATATAATGTAATAAAGTAGATTAAGCATAAAAAAAAATAAAAAAATAAAAATAAAAAAAAAAGAAATGACCATATTTTTAAAAAATTGTCAAAGGCGTGCATAGACGTTTCTACACAAAGAAGAGATACAAATAGACAGCTAGCACATGAAAAGATGTTCAATTCATTAGTCATTAGGAAAATGAAAACAAAACCACAATGAGATACCACTCGATACCATCTAGATTGGCCAAAATTTGAAATAAAATCAAGTGGTGTTGAGGATGTGGAGAAACCTGAACAAACATACATTGCTGATGGGAATGTGAAATGGTTCTGCCACTGTGGAAAGCAACTGGAAGTTCCTTAAAAAGTCAAACCAGAAATTCTACTTCTAGGTGGAGTTTCAATTATTCAAGGTTAATAAATTCTGAAGATCTGCTGTACCACTATGCGCCTATCACTTACAATATCATACTGTGCAGGGAAATGGGTAAGGAGTGTATATCTCATGTTAAGTGCTCTTACCACGATGAAAACAAGAAAAGAAAAATAATTGCAAAAAAGGTATGCAAAGAAACTTCTACGCAGTGTGTTCACAGAATTATTCAGAGTAGACACAAAGTGACAACAATCCAAAAGTCCATCACTGATAAACGGATAAACAACAACAACAACAAACTGTTTATTGTCTCCAAATGGGGTTTTACCCAAAGCACAGAGACACCGTCCACAGCATCAGATGAGGCTTACTGTCTGGGGGACAAGAGGTGGGGAGGAGCGGAAACGACTCAGAGGTCTGGATGCAGAGGCATGACCAGAGGTGCTGCTGTGGATAGAAACAAGGAAGTCAGAGAGAGGAAGGGTTTGGGAGAAACAAAACTGCGTTCCCAGTGCCGGAGGGAGGTGGTGGTTCCTCTGTGTGTCAGTGGACAGGATGAGAAGCACCTCCCCGAGCCTCCTTCTCCCCTGGCGTCATCCGTTCTGTGACAGCCCCACCGGCTCCGCTAGACAAGCAAGGCAGACGGTGGAGGAGCCCTCAGTGCTTCACCCGCTTCCACCTCACGTACAATGAACCCATCCCACAGCCCTGGCCCCGAGCCCCGCGAATCCAGGACCCTGGTCCAGCACCACCGTCAAGCTCGGCGGCAGACTCAGGAGGACTGGCTAGTGCAACCCAGCACCTCCTTCCCGGCTCTTCCACCCCAGGGCCTCACTCCCAGCTGAGGAATTCGATTCTCATGGCCCCAACCTGATCTACTGCAGGACCCTCCCCTAAAAATAATTCTTCCGGGGCCTCCACCTGCCTTCAAGTAAATTCCAAGCATCTCCAGCTGACACTCCCTGAGGCTGATGCAGAAGGAGCTGACCTCTCAGGACCAGCAAAGCTAACTCCTACCTCAAAGCAAGCTCAGCCCACTTAACCACCGCCCCTCCCCAGACACACACACCTGCGTTATCACCACACCTGCGTCTCCTCAAGGGGTCATCTTTGAGCCGATTATGAAAACCAGAGACCCCTTTCCAAACCACCTGGAAGTCTTCCTGATTCATCCCACTCAACTGCGAAGGTATTCTGTTGTAGCATTTGTGGAAGGGTTACATGAGGAAACCTCATAAACCACGGAGGTACTGATCCACTCCTCACCTAGTGGTCACGCTGGTGCTGGGGCTGCATCACTATCACCGTCACAGCCCTGCTACAGCCCAGTCCCTGCAGAGTGGCGACCATCTCAGCACGGCTGTGTGTTCATACCTTCCTTTCCTGAAAGTCACCCTCCTGTCTTAAGGATAAAACCCAGGCACGCTTGCAGGGTGCACTGGACCCCGTGTGAGCAGGGCCCAGCACCCCCTGAACTCCAGTGCTCGGAATAGCTCCCCCTCTTCCCGGCCCAGGGTGCCGGCCCCTCACCACTCCTGCGCTAACCTCTATCAGCCCGGGTCTCTCCTTCTCCAGAAGGTCCCCACGCTCCCATCACAAGGCCGCTGGGCTTCCACCTGTCACTGTGCCTCACTGTTTTTCTCCTTCTGTACAACTGAACGAAACTAGACCCAAATTATTTATTGTCTAAATATGCGTATTGTCTGCTGTCATCATCAGAGCTCCATGAGTCCAGGGCAAGAATCGGCCACCTTCACCAATGAATCTCATGTCCGGATATAGTAACTGCTCAATACACATTGGAAGGAAGGAACACATTTTGCATTTTCAGCGTCTCGGGAAAGGGAACGGGCTTCTCCAAGGTCACACAGGTTCTATGAAAGGCAGAATCAGAAATGCAACCAAGCAGTGCGCTGGGCGGTGCCACGCACGTGTCTCTCGCTTCCACGGCGCTTGGACGGAACAGACGCAGGGGCGCCCCTTCCTCCAGACTCTGACCACCCTCCAAGCTCTTCTCCAGTCACAACCTTGAACCACCCACTCAGCTCTCCTCGGCCTCCGGGACCAGCCCACACCATTTTCTGAGCTTAGCTCCGTACTGCCGACCAACCATGAGCTCCCACATTCGTCACCGTTACTCCGCCGGGTGCAGGCCGCCGTCACCCGCCTGGTAACGCGCATCTGCCGCTCTCCCACACCTACCCGTCTCTGCGCTTCTCTTTCCACCCGACGCAGCGGCTCGCGAGGGCGTGAGACATCGTTCCGCGAACTGGCCGAGGAGAAGCCGGAGGGCCCGAGCTCACCGGAGAAGGCAGAAGCAGCGCTGTGGCCGCGCCCGCTTCCAAGACGTGCCCAAGCCGTCCCAGCAGCAGTGGGTGAAGCCCAGGCCGCCACGGAAGCCGCCCGGCTGACGGAGAAGAACCCGCACCAGGCCCTGTGGCTCCGCAGGCCCGGGGTTCTCCCCGCGCAGACCCCACCTCTGGACTTCCTGGAGCCACTTCCTGGATGAGCAGGTGAAACTCATCCAGGAGATGGGCGACCACCTGACCAACCTCCGCAGGCTGCCCGGCCCCCAGGCTGCGCTGGGCGAGCGTCTCTCCCAAAGGCTCAGCCTCAAGCACCACTAGGAGCCCCCGGAGCCCAGCGGCCTGTGAGGAGCCCCTCTGGGGTCAGGGCTCCTCCCTGAAGCCTCTCTCTGCAGCCACTGGGCAGCTTGTTAACCACCCTGGAGCCCTCTCCAAGCCTTGGGCCAAAGGGAAACAGGAAAGCTTCCTGCAGCCAAAAAAAAAAAAAAAAAAGAATCGGAGCCCAAACTGGGCTGTTCCTAGGCCCCGCCCTGCAGCCTCAACTTTCTGTCCTGGCACGAGTGTCACTCTCTGTCCTTGGGTTTGGCCCGAGGCGAGGCAGAGTGCGTGGGGTCTGCTGAGACCCAGATGTGGTCTGGAAGGTCCCAGAGCCTGCTGTCTCCTGGGCCCCATCCTGCAGGGAGAGCAGCGTGAGGCCCTGGGGGGCTGTTCCTCTTTCTGAGCGGCTGCTATGAAGGGACCGGTAACGTGCAACACAGAGCCTGCACCTTGTCACCCCCCGTGCATCTGTCTGTCCTGCTGCCTCTGTGGACTCTGTAAGCCACCAGCACGGCTGGGGACCATGGGAGGCACAGCCACGACCCCGACCCTCACTGCCCTTCTCTGCCTCGGTGGGCTTTGGGGAAGGGAGGGGGAAGGGGCCCCTCTCCTCCCAGGTCTGAAGCTGAGAGACCCCAGGTCTAAGAAGGCTCAGGGGGGGTTAGAACTTGGTAGGGGAGGGGGGAAGTGCTCAGCCCCAGATCTGACCCCAGCGCTCAGGGCCCAGACCAGGCCTGGAGCATGTATGTGTGTGTGCTGGGGGATGGGCGCTCACAGGGAACTCTCTCCCAGGGCTGTGCCCGGACCCATGGGAGCAGGTCCCGGCAGGTGAGCCCCCCCAAGACCTGCTTCAATCCCACAAGCCCCTGGTCATCTGGGGGGAGCACAGCAGGTCTGGGATGATGGTGACCAGTCTGGAAGGGGTCTGGGGGTGACAGCTGGGGAAACTGAGGGGAGAAAGGCACCCCTGACACTTCGGGTCTGATTCCTTTCCAGGAATCCACCTGACACCCTCCATCTGGGCTGACCTAGGCCCCATGGTCACCAAGGGAAGCCCTGTGACCATGTGGTGTCCGGGGTCTCCGAGGGCAGATGTCTACCGTCTGTATAGAGAGAGGCCCTCTGGACTCTGGGAGGCTAAGGCCCCACGGGACTCCAGTAACAAGGCCAGTTTCCCCTTTGAATCCTCGAGCTCAAGCCCTGCAGGGCGGTATCAGTGTGTCTCTCGCAGCAGGAAAGACAGGTAGAGCGGAGTGACCCCCTGCCCCTGGTGGAGACAGGCGGGAGGGAGGACCCGGGTCCCCTCCCACTGCGGCGGCGTCCTCACAGGCAGAGGGAGCAGAGTGTGGGCGCAGGGGGCCGGACGTCTCCCCTCGCAGCCCACACCTGCGGTGAGCGGGGTGACGCTCCCCCTTTAACCCAGCCCCTCCCCCTCCCTCAGGGGTGCACAGAGCCCCCCCTCTCAGCCCAGCCACGCCCTGTGGTGGCCTCAGGAGGGAGCGTGTCCCTGGCACGCAGCTCACAGTCTGCAGCGGGCACTTTGCACCTGCTGAAGAAGGAGGGAGGTGCTGACCCGCCCGACACAGGACATCGAGGACCCATGGGAGGGGACAGGCCGTGTGCCCTGTGGGGCCCGTGAACTCCTCCCGTGGGGGGACCTGCGGATGCTATGATTCTCCCAGCTCCCTCCGCATGTGTGGTCACACCCCAGTGACCCTCTGCATCGCCAGGTCACAGGTGAGGGCCCCCAGCCCCATCGTTTCCTGGACCCCTGACCTGAGCCTTGTGCCCAGTGAGCCCTGAGGTGATGGGGGTCAGTGATACTGCCCTCCTGGGGCAGAACCACTAGCGAGAGGCTTGGCAGGACCAGGGAGAGCTCTCACTGCAGCCCCAGTGAGCAGTGTGGGGTGAGCGTCCCCCTCGGTGCCACTGCCCCTCTCTGCAGGCGTGTACAGGGAGCCCTCCCTCTCAGCCCAGCCGGGACCTTCAGTGCCCTGGGGAGAGAACACGACCCTGCAGCGTGGCTCTGAGATCTGGTCCGATCCCCTCCATCTGTCCAAGGAGGGGTCACTCACTCCTCCCCAGAACCTTCGTCTGCAGGACACGGCTCCACCCTTTCAGGCCAGCTTCACCTTGAGTGCTGTGACCTCAGCCCACAGTGAGACCTACACGTGCTACAGCTCACTCAGCACCTCCCCCTCCCTGATGTCACAGCCCAGCGACCCCTGGAGCTCCTGCTCTCAGGTGAGGAGCCCCCTCCCCATATCCATTGAGGAGCCAGACCCTCGGCTCACAGCCCTGTCCCAGGAGGGCTCTGAGCTGGAGGAGGAGAAGAGAGACACAGGGACGCCAGCCACAGGTGGCCCCACCCCACGGAGGGACAGACAGTACAGGGGGAGCCCCTGTCCCTCTACTCCACTCACCCCACCGCAGGGTCCAGGCCGTGCTAGGTGTGTGCAGAAGGGAGGCGGGAGGCCGGAAGCTCGGGACTTTGAGGGAAGACACGGAGCTGAGAACAACATGAAGATGCAGACACGCCACACCCTCCCTCTGTCCTTGTTCCAGGCAGCACGGGGGTACAGACTCTCACCCACAGGCACGATCGCTGTGTCTGCTGGGTAACAGCGTCCTCTTAGCCTAGAGGAGACACCGTCTCCCCAGTCCTGGGCTGAGCTTCTGTTAGCCCTTCCCCACTAAACCTTTACAGAAGGGTCGCTTCCCACCGGACCTGGGGGTGGGAGTGGAGATGAAGGAAGGGGGCTTCATGTCTCAGGTATAACTGAGGTCACTGGTGCCTATTGGGTGGTCATAGTGAGGAGAAATGCATGAAGGGAAGATGCCCAGCTGAGAGAGGAGGAAAAAGCAGGTGCCCTCCTCGCCTCTGTCTGGGTGCTGATTTCTAGGAGCCCTTAGAGTCACCACGGCACCTATGGAATCAGCCCCACGATATGAAGGGCAGAGTGAAGGTGGCCTCTCATTTTCAGGTCAAGGAGGTGGTGGGATTCACTGGAGAGCTACATGTAAGTCATCAAATTAGAACACTCCCTCACACCATATACAAAAAAGACTCAAAATGGTTTAAAGACCTAAATGTAAGACATGACACTATAGGACTTCCCTGGTGGCACAGTGGTTAAGAATCCGCCTGCCAATGCAGGGGACACGGGTTCAAGCCCTGGTCTGGGAAGATCCCACATGCCGTGGAGCAACTAAGCCCGTGCACCACAACTACTGAGCCCATGCTCTAGAGCCCGCGAGTCACAACTACTGAGCCCACGTGCCACAACTACTGAAGCCCGCACGCCTAGAGCCTGTGCTCCACAACAAGAGAAGCCACCACAATGAGAAGCCCGCGCACCGCAACAAAGAGCAGCCCCTGCTCGCCACAACCAGAGAAAGCCCACCTGCAGCAACAAAGACCCAATGCAGCCAAAAGAAAAAAGAAAAAGAAGAAGAAAAAAGACTCCCTAGGTTTATCAGTCAAGATACAATAGGTTCTGCTGCAGTAACAAACAACCCCAAAGCTCAGTGGCTTTAATCAAACAAATGATAATTTTAAATGCTATATATCCAAGGAAGATGAGAATCAGGTTCTGGTCACTGTAGATACATACTCTGGAATTCAGGCTGATGGAAACTTCACTTCACCCAACAGATCCCCACGCACAGAACAGCCTGGATGGAAAGTGGTGAACCGCTTGCTGGCTCTCATCTTGTGCTGGAGCTGACACACATTGGTTTCACTTATAGTTCATTGGGCAAAGGGAATCACATGGCCACATCTAACTGCAAAGGAAAATGCAATCTTATCACGTTCCCATAAGGAGGAGAAACAGAGAATTTAGGAATGACCTTCATGTTCAGCATCTCCTACCCTGCCCTTCCAAGAAAACAACTTAAGGTTGTTCCAAAGATCTTGCATATCTCTTTCTTATTAGGTTTTACAACCCTCTACAGCTTTGTACGTGAGAAAATGCAGGCACAGTCCAGAGAAGTGTGTTGACCTCTCCAAGGTCACGCAGCCAGGCCATGAAATTAACAGTTGTAGGGCTAAGACCTCAGCCCTGTCCTTGGTGCTGCCGAAAACCACCAGTCTTTGGGCTCTTTCCTCCAAAAGAGCATTTCCCGGGACTTCCCTGGCGGTCCAGTAGTTAAGGCTCCGCACTTCCACTGCAGGGGGCACGAGTTCATCCCTGGTCAGGGAACTAAGATGCCGCATGCCATTGCGCGTGGCTGAAAAAAAAAGCGTTTCCCAAACGTCACACCACCTAAGGACTTCTGCAAATAAATCCCAGTACCACCCGTGTTGCTGTTTGCTGAATATCTTTCTGCAAACGGACTTTAAAAACCTTACATTCATAAACTTTGTCTCACTAGGTTATCACGAGCCATGCAGAGGAGGTGACCACAGAAACGTGTAACATGAAAACAGAACAAAGGTTATTCAATTCTGGTCAGTGTCAACTGACTGCCAGAGCTTACTCATACAGGTTAAAAGGAGAAATTCGAATTAGTTCGCAGCCACCCAGTGCCCCACGCAGGCTGTCTCCTGCGGAAACTGACAGGTTATTAGGAAGAAATTCATCACTTTCTCCCCGGGGAGGGCGAGACCCGGCTCCCGGGAAGCCCCGGCCGGTCCTCCAGTGCGCCTGCGCCGAGGCGCTGACGCCAGCCCAGGCCACGCCCCCTCCCGCAGCGACCACTGGCCTCGGGGGCGGGGCCTGGGCACAAGATGGCCGCTGCGCGCCCGGAGCCCCCGAGTCCGAGCTCAGCGGCCCCGGAGCCGAGATCCCCGGAGCCTCCGGACCTGGTGCGGGCGAGAAAGGGGCCTGGGCGGGGGGCTCGAGGCGGGAGGAGGGCGCAGGGCGGGGGGGGCGGGGCCAGGGCGGGGCTTAGGGATGGGCGAGGAAGGTATTTAGGGCTCCGGCCCTGGGGGTTGGTGCTTCTCGGGTTGGGCGAGGGGTGGGGCTTAGCACGGAGCCTATGAGGGTGGAGGGGCGGGGCCTGTGTGGGGGGTGGAGCCTGAGGAGGGGGTTGGGCGGAACATCTGAGCTGGTGATAGGTTCAGAGAGAGGAGTCCCAGGGATGAAGTTTGTCTAATTAGGGGGCGGAGCCTTCAGAGGGCGGGGCCTCAGAAATTCTAAGGTGGAAAGTTGGGAAGGTGACCCTGAAAGACAAAGGTGTGGGGTTATGGTTGGGGCATGCACGTTGGGGTGGGCGGATGATTCTGCAAGGGTCTGAGTGATGCGTCCTGATGCCCAGGGGAGGATCTGGGGGGAGAAATGACTGCTCCAGGTGACTTTGGAACCCCATTCAGGATGGGAGAGTATCTGAGGACAACCATTCATTCAACAGACATTTACTCAGCTCCTACTTGGGCTAGACAGATGGAGAGGTGAATGAGACACATAAACTGTATTCTTTTGCAGCATGCAGTCGGGTAGGGAAGAGAGACAATAGACGAGACTTATTGTGTTACGTTCTATAAAAACGAGTGAGCTGATAAGAGTTGGGGGGTAGGGGAGCTAAATTTAGACGAGAAAAGTCAGCTGTGTGCCGGCTTATATTTACACTAGGGTCAGAGAGAGAAGCAGGAGCCAGATCATGATGGATAGTAGATGGCGCTTTTGGATTTTAAGAGCAGTTGGAGTCATGGGAGGGTTTTGAGTAGGAAAATGACTGCCATCTGATTTCCGTTTTCAAAAGGTCATTCGGGCTGCTTTGGGGAGGTGGGTTATAAGGGAGCAGGCGTAGGAACAGAGTCATTCAGAGGGTCAGGGGACTTGGCAAGAAACGATTGGCTTAATTGTAAGTGGGGTGGAGGAGAGAAATGGCTGGATTTGTGATATATTTTGGACAGGAGGGGAAGTCTTGGTGGTCATACGGCAGAATCTCAGAGGAAGGAGAGCCGAATCTAGAAATTAAGGGGCTCAGTATGTTACAGAGTGTGTTTTAGTAAGTGTGTTTAATAAGTGTGTTTAATAAGGCGTGTTGGGGAGGCCTTGAGGCAGAGTCCACAGGCTCCTTGTTTCTTTCCCCCCCCCTTCACCCAGGTCCTGGTGCCTGACGACAGCCGCCCGGCCACCCCCCCGAGTGACCTCATCGAGATACAGGTGGTGAAGGTGACGGACACCACGCTGGTACCTGAGCCCCCGGAGCCAGGTTCTCTCCACTGTGCCTTGTGCCCAGCTGTCTTCCGGCTGGTCTCCGAGCTGCTGTTCCACGAACACGGCCACCTGGCGGGGGCTGAGGGTGGTGGGCAGGGTGGGGACCCAAGCCGGTGTCATGTGTGTGGCCACAGCTGTCCAGGCCCCGCCAGCCTCCGTGCCCACTACAGCCTGCACACGGGGGAGCGGCCCTACCGCTGCCCGCTCTGCCCCCGGGCCTTCAAGGCCCTGGCACCTCTGCTGCGGCACCAGCACCGACATGGGGTGGAGCCGGGGACCTCTCAAAGGCCTCCAGAGGCGGCGGCAGCTCAAGAACAGCGGCCCGGGGTGCCCCAGGAGAGGTCGGAGGTGGTGATGGCTGCGGCGGCCGCAGGCGCGGCGGTGGGGAAGCCTTTCGCCTGCAGGTTCTGCGCCAAGCCGTTCCGCCGCTCCTCAGACATGCGAGACCACGAGCGGGTGCACACGGGCGAGCGGCCCTACCACTGCGGCGTGTGCGGCAAGGGCTTCACCCAGTCCTCGGTGCTCAGCGGCCACGCCCGCATCCACACTGGCGAGCGCCCCTTCCGCTGCGCCCTCTGCGATCGCACTTTCAACAACTCCTCCAACTTCCGAAAGCATCAGCGCACCCACTTCCACGGGCCGGGACCGGGATTGGGAGACTCTGGAAGCCAGCTGGCATCGGGGGCCGAGGGGTCAGGGAGTGGGTGTGGGGCAGGAAACACTCTGGAAGAGGGACGTGGGGAGACCACCAAAGTGAAGGTGGAGCTCGACCAGTAGTCTGGGAGAACAGGAACGTGGGAGGTAGGCAGCAGGTTGCAGGGGAGGGGTGGGTGGGAAACGGAGGCAGGGAAGGAAGGGGAGAGGTGACGTAAGAGCCCACGGAGATGGCAACAAGCGGCCACTGTGGGCAAGCAGAGGGAGAAGCGGACTCAGGACGCTCACAAACCACAGAGCACCTGCACGAGATTCAGAGGAAGGCACAGAGGCAGCCCTGTGGATGCCCAGCGAAATGCAAGGAACACGGGCTCGATTTCATGGCCCCATTTGCCCCCCTGACGGGTTGTCCTTGCACAAGACACAGCTTGCGGCAGCAGAGCTGAGCACTGCAGAGGGGGGACCAGGATGGAACCTTTTGCCTACCTCACTGGATTGCACTGACCATGGGATGCATACCCAACCTCAGGCAGAAGACGCCCACCGGGTCCTCCATAAAGAGACTGGGACCCCATCACCTCAAAGCCAGAGGGCCCCCAAGTCATAGCCAAGAGCGCTCAAGTCGCAAGGATGGAAGCCTGACCGTAAGAATTTGACTGCAGGAGCTGCTAGCCCTGCTCCCGTGTGGTCCCGCCCTAAGCCACCCAGACTCCTCTTCCAAGGCAACTGAAAACCCAGACTACGAACAGTCACCTAACATCCCCCTCCTAAAGCTTCAGGCTCAGAGCCCATGGTCCCCCAGGTCTACAAAGTAGCCTCAAGTTTCTCTAACTACCTTCACTCCCAATTGGAAGCAAACGGCTTACAGCCTGGTCCCAAGCTATGCCAAGGAATGGTTGGTGGGTGGCAGTGTGGTGGCCTGGCTGGCGTCTGGCGGGTGGGGAACAGGAGTTGGGTCACTGGGGGGTTGGGCAAAGGAGGAGCTGGAGGTGGGAAGCTTCCAGTTCTATTCCCATTAAAGGACTTTATGAAGGGTTTTCTCTATGTTGGTCTTGTGTTCCAGGGCTGGGGGTAGAAGGGCCACACCGTGGTCCTGGCCTCAGCAGTGAGTTGCAACTCTCTCCAAACCTCTGTTTCCTCATCTTTAGAAAGGGGTGGACAGCGTCTGGCTATTCAGAGAAGCTATGTGGTTCAGCTATGGGATTGGGGGCCAGGGAAGTTTGGCAAAACGAAGGGACTCCTGTGTCAGGATACTAAAGAAGGGAGAGCCCTGGATTTGCACCCCTTCCTGTTCACCCAACACCCCCATAAGCTGTCCCACAGACAACTCATAAGGGGAACAGAATTCAGTTTTTACCAAGGAAACGCCCATGTTTCCCATCACTGGCATCACCACCCAAGCCAGAAGCCTTGGCAGGTTCCTTGAGTCTTTTTCATCCTTCATCCATTTATCTGACTCCCTGTCAATTTCCCGCTGCTGAGCCAAATATCTTTGGAATCCGAACGCTTCTTTTCATCCTCACTGCTCTTGTAGACCAAGCCAACAGTGGTCTCACACATCCACGCCCTGCCCTCTTCATTCTCCATACTGTGGCCACGTGGATCCATCCTTCCCAAACTCAGATCCCAACCTTGTCACCAACCCACAGCTCCTTGTGGCCGTGAGAAGGGATTCCAAATGTGAGTGCCTACAGGAACTGTGGTGGCAATGTAACTAAGTGAGGAAAGTGGCCGGGTTTGAGGGGAAACCCCAGGACCAGCGAGGTGCGATAGGACCACTGACACTTGGGCTCAGCGTTGGGATTTGACAGTGCTAGGGAAATGGCAGCAAACTGGAGAATATATGCCACGTCCAAAGAGACCAACGGCTACTTGGCCCCGGCAGGATGCAGACTGCATTGCTAGATCTTCCAAATTTTTCAGAAGTTGCATTAGTTCGTATTATGTAAAAATCTCTTGATTTTCAAATGTTGGCAACTAACTCAGCCTTTTTTTTTTTTTAATGTATGGGCTAAACCAAATGTGTCAGTGTCTTATATCCAGCAGCTGCCAGCTTCCAGCCCCGGGCCTACAAGATCACCCAAGGGCCGCTATTTGGAATTCACGGCCCTTCAGGATCCAGCCTCCTACCGCCAGCCTCTCAAACCATACCAATCTATTTGAAATTCTCTGGAACAGCTGGGTTGAGTTAGACACACAAAACCCTCCACCTGGAATTCTTTGCCCACTTTACCTGGCAAGCTCCTGTGGCTCTGTCGTCCTTCAGGCGTCTCTCCTCCAGGAAGCTTGGTTAGCCCCCTAGCCTGATGAAGTGACTCTTCCATGCTCTCAGCCCCCGGTGAAACTTCCATGTCCTTTATATTGTGGTCTTCCACATCCATGTGACTTTTGAGCCCCGGTACGAGGTCTGTCGCCTGCTGGATCTCCAGCCTTCGAGCATGGTGGCCACACTGCCGCCCTCTCGTGGGTCAAACCGGACTCACCAGGCAGTGCCCCCTGAACCGGCTTTGTCTTCAGGTTTCAGTACTGAGGGAGCCCGGACTGTAGTCCCAGTGCTACCACGAACTTCTTAGGTACCTTTGGAGCCTCTTTCTTCTCTACGACCTCAGCATCCTCTTCCGACAAGCAGGATAACTAAATGAACCTTGCAGGTCATATATTTCACTGTTCCAAGAACCAAAATGAGGGCTGTGAAAGGGCTTTTGAAGCTCCCCTAAGTCAGCCTGGAGGGAGAGGTTACTATGAGCGAGCTGTATAATAAACACGCGTCTGCACAAGGCTGGAACACAGTAATGGCTTCCCAGTTCTTTTCCATCTCACTCGAGGGCAAGGAACACGTCCAATTCATGTTTCCCCAGCGTCCATCGAAGGACCCGGCAGACAGGGGCCTTGGGGAAATGTTGGCTGAGTGAACAAATGCCAAAAGCTTCTTGAAGGGGAAGGAGTCCAGGCACATCGTCAGATCCCGAAAGCAGCGACTTACCTGTTTTGTTCATCTCCCATTTGCCCCACTGGAAGCCTAGAGCCTGGATATGGTGAACCCTTGGTAACTACCAGCTGAAGGAGGAAAAGCAGAGAGAGCGAGGGTGAGGCAGGAGGTGTCAGGAAATCGAAATCCCAGGACACAGAAGTTCTCAACCTTCGGTTTGTCAGCGCTTAATCCCCTCCCCCTGGGAGGCAAGAAAGGACTCCAGCGGCCCTGTTGATAAGATTTATTATTCTCCGCTCTGTACAAGCCGCGTCTGCCACCCGCCCCCCACCCCCCACAAACCAAGAGCGCCCAGTCCCCCCTTGTGCCCCCCCAAACTGCTCGTACCCCACTGTCCGGCCAGATTCCAAAGGAAGGGGGAAGGGCAGTTCAGGCCCACCTCCACCGAGCTTATTGGGGGACTGAACAGCTGCTGCGGCAGGGGGCTGATGAGGGTTACAAAACGGGGCTGGACGGAGGATTAAGTTCAGCGTCTGACAGGAGGAGAAGAGGGCCAGAGAGGTCCAGATGGGGATGGTTCAGTCTTGAGTTTGCATGACACGGGCCTGGAAGGAGGCTAGTCTGTCTGAAGTTCTGAAGGATGGATGGGACAAAGGGAGGAGGGGAAAGAGTCTGCTCGGCCTCCCGAAGGGGCGAGTCCGGAAGGGGACACCTGATCAGAGTGGCAGATGGGAAGCACCCCCCCGCCCTGGTCAGGCATCCTTCCCGGGCAAGGTGCCCGTCCCTGCTCCAGGCCCCCCGAGGCCCTCGGCCTTGTGGGCCAGGCGGTGTTTCTTGAGGCCGTAGGTGTTGGCGAAACCCTCACCGCAGGAGGAGCAGCGGAAAGGCCGGCCGCCCTGGTGAGCCGCCAGGTGCTTACGGAAGTAGCCAGGATCCTTGAAGGCCTTGAGGCAGGCGGGACAGCGGAGCTCGGGCCGCGGCGGCTCGTGCGCGCGCTGGTGGCGCAGCACGGAGCTCAGGTAGAAGAAGCCCTTGCCACAGTGCTCGCAGCGGTAGGCGCGCTCGCCCAGGTGCAGCCGCTGGTGCTCCAGCAGGTTGGAGCGGTAGCGGAAGGTCTTGCCGCAGGCGCCGCAGCGCTGGGGCCGGGCCACCGCGTGCAGCCGCCGATGCTCCGCCAGGCTGGACGACTGCGCGAAGCGCTTGGCGCACACGCCGCACTTGAAGGCCCGCTCGCCCGTGTGCACCACGCGGTGCTGCCGCAGGTACCAGGAGCGCAGGAAGCCTCGGCCACACACGCCGCACCGGTAGGGCCGCTGCTCCGTGTGGCAGCGCTGGTGGCGCATCAACAGGGCCGCCTCCCAGAAGCGCTTGCCGCACACCGGGCAGCGGAAGCCCCGCTTCTGCCGGTGGCTGCGGCGATGCAGGAGCAGGTCGTAGGCACCCGCGAAGCTCTGGCCGCAGAGGCCGCAGCCCAGGGTCCGCCGCACCAGGTGCACGTACTTGTGAGTCACGAGGCCCAGGAAGTGCTTGAAGCTCTGGCCGCACGTGGCACAACTGAAGCGCTCGGGGCCCGCACCAGCAGCCCCGCCGCCCCCGGCCACCGCCGCCCCGCTCGCATCGTCGCCCCCAGACACCCCTGCCAGCGCCGCTACGGCCGCCCCCACCTCCCCGGCCAGCCCGTTGTCCAGCACGTTGGCCGCATCGGTGCTGCTGGAGCCATCCGAGGGCTGGGGGCCGCCGGGCGCGGGCGGGAGCAGGCGCTCGGGAGCAGCCTGGTGGACCAGCTTGTGCCACATGAGGTTCTCGATGAAGCCGAACGTCTTGCCGCAGGCGTCGCAGCCGTACGGCTTCTCCGCCATGTGCGCCTCCTTGTGGCTCATGACGTGGAAGAGGTCCGGGAAGTGCTCGCCGCAGTCCGAGCAGGCATAGCTCAGTCCATCGGCGGCGCCCCCGGACGTGGCCGAAGCGCCCGGGCCACAGGCCCCGGCCGCGCCCTGGCTGGCGGGGAGGCCGGCGGCCCCGGCCAGGGCGCAGGGCAGCTGGAGCCGGTGCACCTGGCGGTGGCGGGTGAGGCTCTGCGGGTAGCCGAAGACCTTGCCGCACAGCTCGCACTTGTAGGGCCGCTCGCGGGTGTGCACCACGTGGTGCTTGCTCAAGTGGAAGGACTCGCGGAAGCGCTTCCCGCACACCGGGCACTGGTGTGGCTTCTCGCCCGTGTGGATGCGCTCGTGGCGCTTCAGGGTCTCGCGGCGCCCGAAGCCGCGCCCGCAGATGCCGCAGCAGAACGTCTTGCCGGGGACACTGGCGCCCGAGGCTCCAGCCCCGCTGGTACCGGCCCCGCCGAGCAGCAGCGGGTGAGCGCCCAGGAGCGGGACGGGCACGGCGCCGTACACCACCGCCGCCGCGGCCGCCGCCGCCTTCTCGCTGTCTGTGGCCGGGGGGTCGGGGGGTAGGAGGTAGGGTCCCGAGGGGAAGGTGGGCGGGGGCTGCGGGACGGAGGCCGTCGCGTCCTTGGGCGCGTCGGGGGCCGCGGGCGGGGCGTGGGCAGCCTTGTGCCGCAGCAGGCTCTGGGGCGCCGAGTAGGACTTGCCGCACAGGTCGCAGGGGTACACGGGCCTCGGCCCCGCCGCGCCCGCGCCCGCGCCCGCGTGGGCCGCCTGGTGCTTGAGCAGGTAGGCAGCGTCGCGGAAGGCCTTCCCGCAGATGCCGCAGGGCAGGCGCAGCAGGTCGGCGGAGTGCGTCTTCACGTGCCGCTTGAGGCTCTCCCTGCGGTTGAAGCTCTTGCTGCACACGGAGCACGAGAAGGGCTTCTCGCCCGTGTGGATGATCTGGTGCTGGTGCAGGTGGCTGGGCTTCTTGAACACCTTCCAGCAGAGCGTGCAGGCGAACGGGCCGTCGCCGCCCCCCGCCGCCGCCGCCGCCGGAGGGGGCACCCCCAGCCCCGCAGGGGCGGTGGGGGTCGCGTTGCCGTCGGCGGGGGCGGCGGGCGTGGCCGGGGGGCCGGAGGACGCCGAGGTGGCGGCGGCGGCGGCGGCGGCGGCGGCGGCGGCGGCGGCGGGCGCGGGCAGGCCTAGCGGGGGGAGCGGCGCGCCTGGCTGCTGCGGGCCCCCCGCGGCCGGCGGCACGTCCTTGTGGCAGCGGCGGTGGCGGATGAGGCTGGAGACGTGGTTGTAGGTGCGGCCGCAGACGCCGCACTCGTATGGCCTCTCCCCCGAGTGCACCAGCATGTGCTGGACCAGGTGCGAGGACTGCTTGAAGGACTTCTGGCACACGCCGCAGGGGAAGCGCCGCTCCATCAGGTACTTCAGCCTCCGGAAGTAGCCCTTGTCGTCCTTGGCGGGATCGCAGCCCGCCCCCGCGGTGGGGCCCGGCGGCGTCTGCGAGGGCGCGGGGAGCGGCCCGGGCGTCCCCGTGGGGGCAGCCAGCCCCGGCGTCGCCCCCGGCCCGGATGCCGGCCCTCCGCGCTTCAGGTTCCCGAACAGGTGCTGGTGTCCCGAGAGGTCGACGATGCCCCACTGCGGGGCCGGGAAGGCGGCATCGAAGAGCGGAGGAGGGGGCGCCCCGAAGGCGGGCGGCAGGGGCGGGTCGGGCTTCTTGGCTTGGGAGGAGGACGACGAAGAGGACGACGAGGACGACGAGGATGAGGAGGGCACCTCGGCCTTGGGTTTGAAGGTGGACTGCGGCGGGTAGTCGTACTGCGGCGGCGGCGGCTGGGGCGGCGGCTGGGGCGGCGGCCCGGGGGCGCAGGGCAGCGCCGCCACCGCCTTGGCGTGCTCCCCGTACAGTTCCATGGGCTCGAAGCGCTGGTGGTTGAGGAACTCTAGGAAGTCGAAGGGGTAGCTCTGGAAGTGAACCCCGTCCTCGCCCCCTAGGCCGCTGCTCCCGCCGCCCCCGGCGCCGCTGCCCGCTGCGTTGGCCTCCATCCTGGGCGGGTGGGAGGTGGGGGAACCCTGCAGAGAGGAGGACGGGGCTGAGGAGGCAGGGCCTCGCGCGGGGTCCCCCGGCTGTGGGCACTGGAAGACTCACACCCACCGGCTGGAGATCCGCCTCCCTCATCGTCCAGCCTTGCTCACCCCTCCCTCTGTCCTTCCACCCCACAGACCAGCCTTCCTCTTGGCTCCGCTGGCCCCAGTGACCTCTCCCCCTCGGCCTGTCCCCTTTCTGAGTCCTCTTCGCTCCTCGTCTCCCTCCTGTTTCTCTGATGCCTTCTATCTCTCCCCGTTTGTCTAGGCTCTTCACACATCTCTATCCATCCTGCAGACCCTGCAGGCCCTCGACTTCCTCTCCTGAGATTCTAATTCTTCCAGCATCCCTGGCTTCCGCTCTCAGTCCCTTGTGCAAACTCTCTCAGGCCTCCACTCTGGGCCCCCCCAGGCCCTCTGCTCTGAGCCCCCTCCCCCCCAACACACACACACTATCCCCAGCCCCCTCCTCTCAATCCCCTCAGGTTTGGCCTTTGGCAAATGATAATAATAGTTTCCATCAGAGCGGTTAAGAGGGTGGCCTCTGGAGACAATGCCAGATCTGAATCTAAGCCCTGCCATTCTCTAGCTGTGTGACCACAGACAAGTTCCTGAAGCTCTCTGTGCCTCGATTTCCTCATCTGCAAATGAAGGTGACAGAGCACCTCCCTACCTCACAGGGCTGCTGTGAGGCTCCAGCAAGCTATGTGTGTGCAGTGCCTGCTTCCCGGCACGCTGGACGCGATTCTAGTTATCGCTCTCACTGCTAGCCGCACGAAGAGAAAGTCAGGACAAATGAGGACAGCTGGAATGAAGTCAGTGTCGGGAGGGGGTTCTTTTACTACAAGGTAGGAAGGAGACTCTGCTTGCCTGGGAAGACCAAGTCACAGCAGCGGGGCTGGGCAGCCTGACACGGCAGGAAACACGCGGGCCCTGGCCCTGGGTTCAAGTCCCATCTCCTTCCTGACCCACACTCTCTCCACTTCTACAAGGGGGCGGTGACCCCCAGAAGGCAGGGGGGCTTAAGGGGGCTGAAATAGGAGGTAAGGAAACACAGCCACTGGCAGAGCTCGTTCAGCCCCTGGAGCTATCTGTACCTTCAGCGACATCGCACACCTGGGAGGAGCCTGATGGATGCTCGGGGAGCATGGGTTCCTGTCCTCGCCCCTGGGGACCCTCCAGGATGGCAGTTATTCTCTGGGCGCCTCCTTTACAGGACTTCTCATTCCAGACTGCGGCTGTCCATGTCTGTCTACCCACCCCCCAACCTCGTCTCCTGCAATTGACCTCTGAGCCTCAGACCCACCAGGGACCTCGGGAAACTCCTCCACTGAGCGGGTGGAGAGCCGGTGAGAGAAGGGCCCACAAGGTCTGCCATGATTCTTGGCTGCCATCCCCCTTCACTGGGGGCCTGGCTCTGCGCCCAGCCCACCACAGGGGTCAGTGGGGGCTACCAACGCCAGGGCCCATCAGCCCCCATCCATCTGGCTGTCTCCCCAGAGAGGTGAAAGGCGAGTGTCTCCTCCACCCCTGCCCGGAGGTCAGTATTTTTAGCCTCCAGCTCTGGGTGTCCCTGGATGAGACTCAACATCCTATGGCCTTCACACTCCCCTAGTTAAGCTGATCTCCGGAAGCAGCAGAGGAGTGCCTGGGGGCTCGGGGAAGCCTGTGGGCAGAACCTGAGTCTGGGAGACGGCGCTGGACTGGGCTGGGGGACAGGGAGAAAGTACATGGAGAAAGGGTGCAGGGAGTAGGGGAGCAGTTAGGGTGCTACGGTGGGGGCATGGGGGGACGGCGTCCTAGGAAGGAAGCCCCGCCCTGGCTCGCCTCCATCAGAGCACAGGTTAACAGCTAGCTCTGCCGGGGCATTTCCCACAGGCCAGCACGCTTCCAAGCAGGTCACGCACACTAACTCACTGAATCCCCACCACAGTTCTATGAGATTGTGACACGGGGCCTGTTGTTATCCCCATTTGACAAAACAGAGGCACAGAGAGGACAAGTGATTTGCCCAAGGTCACAGAGCAAGTTTGTGGCTGGACCCCACCACTACCACCACCACCACCACCACCACCACACACACATACAGGATTGTTCCCTGAGGAGGACGAAGGGGAGGGTGGAACTGTGGGGACAGGAGCCTTATTTGGGGGTGCTCTCTGCATTATGCGGGGCATTCATAGAAGGGGCCAGGTGGCTGGGGGAGGTATTTACCATCCTGAACAGATGGAGCAGTGATGTGGTGAGGCCGTTCCCTCTTGCCTGGAACATTCTTCCCCAGACCTCAAGGCTCCCTCCCGTGCCTCCTTCAGGTCTCTGCTCAGATGTCATCTCCAAGAGAGGGAAAACCTCTAACCCCACCACTCACCAGCCCCTCATCCTGCTGCATTTTTTCCACCACAGTCATTGCCACCAACTTATTGCGTATATTTCCTTTGCTGTGTATTTACTGTCTGGCCTCCTCACCTAAGAGAGTGAAGACTTGGCCTGTCTTGTTCACCACTGGGCCCCTAGCACCTAGCACAGCACCTGGCACAGTGTGGGTACTTGATAAATATTTGCTGAAATGTGGGAATTAAACAGCACCCTCCCAAATCACCAGAGGGTCTACAATGAAATCACAAGGAAAACTAGATGAACAAGAAATGGAAAAGCAACATACCAAAACAGAAGATGCAGCTAAAGCTGTGCTCAGAGATAAATTTATAGCTGTAAATGTCTACTGATACATATTTGTTGCATGAGTGAAGGGATGAGACTATTGCTGACCAGAGCTACCTGAGGGAGGAAGGGGGACATTTAGTGGAGACGGAGCTAATATTGGCAGGGTGTTCCCAGGAGAATGAATTCTGGTGGAAGTGATGTTACGAAGAGGGCCCCAAGGGCAGGTGGGCAGATGCTGAAGGACTGCTGTTGGGAGAGGCAAAGGGGGTGTTACTGGGGACACAGCTGCTCAGGCTCACAATTATTTCCAATGGTAAACGAGAGACATCTCCTTTCTTAGGGGACCCAAGCCTCAAACTGCTATCTTTCTAAGGGGAGATGTGCCATGGATTTCATGCACAGAGTGGTGTGATGGGGGGAACCCCTCCCAAGGGGCAGGAGTCCCACAGCAACCGCAATCACAATCATGACAACTCATGTTTATTGTTTGACCAGTTTCACATGTACCATCACCTTGATGCCTCATAATAGTGCTGTACCATTACTGGACCCATTTTATATGTAGGGAAACTGAGGAGAAGGGGGGGGTCATTTCCCTAAGGTCATGTAGCCAGTGGAGGGGAAAGCAAGTATTGGACTCCAGGTCTCTCTGATGCCAGGACCTGTGGGCCATTCTGGTACAACAAAGCTGCCTTGTGATGAAACTCTAGTCTGTAATAACAATAATAGTAACATATAGTAACACGTAACACTGAACCAAGTGCTTTTTACATGCCCAGTACCCTCCTAAATCCTTTACATGTGTCGACTCAATGAATCTTCCCAATAACCCTAAAAGATGGTTAGGATTATTAACCCCATTTTACAGAGGAAGAGACTGAGGGCCAGAGAGGTCAGTTAATCTCCTAAAGTCATACCACTAACAAGTGGCAAGGCCAGGAGTTGAAGGCAAGCAGTGGGGTTCCAGAGTACATGCTGTTACCCTTACAACATGCTGTCTTTCCTTTTTTTTTTTTTTTGGCTGCACTGCGTGGCCTGTGGGATCTTAGCTCCAACCAGGGATCGAACCCAGGCCCACAGCAGTGGAGTCCTAACCACTGGACTGCCAGGGAATTCCCATGCTGTCTTCGGGTATTTCTCTCTCCAAAATAAAGGAAAGCCCTCTCTCCACCTTATACTGGAAGTATACTTTGCCCCATCCACTTCCCTGGCACTCAGCCCCGGGACTAGCCACTGGCATTTCCTGAATGCTAACAAGCACCGCACTAGGTGTCTTATGTGGCTTGTCTCAAGCAGACTTCACAACAGATTCATAAGATAAGCATTACTACTGTTCACATTTAGTAGACAGGAGGACTAAGGCCAAACCATGTCACTGTCACTCCTCCACTCAAAACCTTCAGTGACACCATCTCAAAGCAGATCAGAGATGACCTCCACAGCCCCAGCAGCTTCCTGGCTGCTCCACCAACGTGCCAGCTCTATTCCTGCCCCAGGGCCTTTGCACTGGCTGTTGCTTCTGCCTGGAAGGCTCTCGCTCCCTCACCTCCTTCACGTCTTTGCTCAGATGCTGTCTTCTCAGTGAGGTGCTCCAAGACCACTGTAACCTGTCACCCAAACCAACATTCCTGCTCGCCCCAGCCTCCTTCCTTTCTCTCCTTTCCTGTCAGCATCACCTGACAAACCATATGGTCTGTTTGTCTGTCTTCTTGCTGTTGGGCTCCAGCTCTAAGAGGCGGGGTCCAAGCAGGCAAGATTTTGTACCTGTTTTGTTCATTGCTCTATCCCCAGGACCTAGAACAGGGCCTGTCTCAAGTATTTGTTAAATAAGTGAATGAATGAAGCCTGGGAAATAGGGAATAGTTTGCTCAGAGATACGCCGGCTGGTGGGATCCAGGGCTCATCCTTGTAACCATTTCACTCTCGGGGGAGGGGAGCAGTAAGGCAGCCCCCTGGTGGGCCACAGCTGTCCAAGAGAGGAGTTTACATACAGGTGTAACTTTCTGGTGTGTGGCTTTCTGGCGGGGGGGGGGGGGGGGGGGGAACAAGAGGATCACAGGAATCTCTTGAAAGCGACCTTCCTGGCACCCCCTCTGACACCGCAGCCCCTGTAACTCTATGCCCTTATCCTACTGTATTTTCTTCACACAAACATTTGTAGTTTGCTTTTTAATTTTCTGCCCCATGAACTGGCATATACACTCCACCAGGACAGGGGGTTTTGTCTGTTTTGTTCTCTGCTGCATCCCCAGTGTGTATAGGTGTTCATTAAACAGTTGTTGAACAAAGGAAAGAATGAACAAATGAAGAACATTCTGGGCTCTGTAGAGCTGACAAAGGCCAGGTGACTGATCACAATGCCCTCACTTCTAAGGCCCTATGAGAGCAAACCTTCTCTCCCCTCATTCTTCCCTTCAATTCCTCTGCTCCAACCTCACTGGCCTCCCACGCCGCCCTTCTGATCCTCATGATCATGGCCACCTCAGGGCCTTTGCACGTGCTCTTCCTCTGCCTGGATGCCTGGAACAGTTCACCCACATCTTTACATGGCAAAGTTCCCTCTGCTAATTCAGGTTTCACCTCTGAAGTAGCTCATAAGACTCAGAAAACCCCGAAAACAGCATTGGTCTTGTTTGTTTGCTTGCTTTTGATCTGTCTCCTCAACTAGACTGTAAATGCCCACAAAACAAAGACTGTGTGTCTCTCTCTCTTTCATGGATGTACGTCCTGGACCTAGAACAGTGAATATTCATTCTGTAAAGAGCGAATGAATGAATGTCTAGGGAAAAAAGAAGTCATGCCCTAGTGGAGCTGGGAGTCTTCCTCAGGGAGTCCAGGAGAAGGGAGTGAGAAGTGGAAGGTCAGGATGAGAGCTGTCAGGGGCAGGGGAAGACGAGCATCCTGAGAGGGAAAGCCTCACGCAGGGCACTGCTCTGTGGGAAGACAGCGGACAGGAGCTGACCCGGAGGAGGGTGGGGTGGGAGTGTTTCATGGGAGCCTGGGGCTAAACTGGCAGCTATTTCTACCTAAAGGGGGAGAGGATGTGGGTGTGAGAGCACAACTCTAGACGGAACTGTTTATGGGGGGGGTGAGGGGTGTCGGTGATTGAAAGGATTATTCTCAAGGGTAATTATTGGGGGGGGGGGGAATTGGAGAAGGAAAAAAGGCATTCTTGGCCACTGACCAGAATGCAAAGTATTTTTACACTAATGAAGGGGGCGTTGTGGGGGGGGGGCTGGTTAGGAGCTTTGGGGGCTGTTGTGTGTAGACAGACATAATGGGAGACAGATCTGCCGTAAAGCACTAATGCCACACTCTTTGGAGGCAACCTACAGGGGATACTAAAGGGAGGGTTTACGGGCAGCTGCCCTGCATGGGGACGGGCAATGCCGGTGGCATTTTTGGGGCTGTCCTGGAGGAAGCAATGACGGGGGGGTATGTAGAAGGGATCCTATGAGAAAGCCTTCGTGGGGGGCCCTGGCAGCAGTTGGGGGGATCACCACGAATGAGGGCGCTCTGGCAGCTGTCCTACATGGGGGCATTAATGGGGAGATATCTGGAGTAGTCTTTTGGGGGAGCAGTCACTGGGGGGCCCCTGGCGAGGGCTCGGCGGGAGAAGCACTGATGGGAACGTTCTGGGGACCAGGGCGGGCCAGGGCGGGGCCCTCCCGCCCACGTTGCCCCCGGGACCCCGGGCCACGCGCCCCGTCACTCACCGGCGCCGGGGTCTCCGCCGGGAGGAGGCCGAGGAGGCGGAGGAGGCGCCGCCGCTCCGGGGAGACCCGAGGGCCCGACCGGAAGTGCCGCCCCCTCCCCCTCCCCGGCAGCCCCGCGCCGCCCGCCTGCCGCCCGCCCGGAAGCGGAAATCGCGCCCGTCTCCGCGGCGCCGGCGTGGAGGAGCGGAAAGAGGAGGCGGCGGCGGCGACCGGGAAGAGGAAGTGCGCCTGCGCGTTGGCACGGACCAGCGGGCGGGGGAAGACCCGGCCGCTTCCTGTGGGCAGCTGAGCATAGTGCGCCTGCGTCCTGTGCGCCCGCCTCTTCTTAGGACACCGCCCACACCCTCTGGACATCCGGTTAAGCCACGCCCCCTCCTGTAAATTTCATTTAAGCCCCGCCCAGGTCCCCGAATCACGCCTATTTCAGAGCTTAATTATCATAATCCCCACCCATCGTCTCAGAATCCGTCCTCCTCGACCCAGCCTCGTGAAGTTTACCCTGTTCTTCCCCGCCTCCAATCCCCTAATCCCTAGAACTCCAGCTCTCCCTCATAAGCCCCTCCTCTCAGAGCTCCTTAGGCCGAACCACGCCCCTGCGTCTAAGCCCAGCCCCTTCCGTCCATAGCATTTAAGTCCCACCTCTCTTATGACTTTCATGCTAAATTAATTCTGCCTCGAACTTCCAAAGCGTTCTCTGAAGTCAGTGGGTCTCAAAGTACGGTTTGGAGACCAGCAGCATTGGCATCACCAGGGAATTTGTTAGAAATGTAAATTCTCAGATCCCCCTGCCTCTTGACTTCCTGAATCAGAGGCCCTGGGGGTAGGACCTAAGGACCTGGGTTTTAAAATACCCTTCAGGTGATTCTGATGCAGGCTGAAGTTTCGAACCACAGCTTTACCACACCTTACACGGGCCCTCTCGTATACTCTCTGTAAGCCTCGCCCCTAACTCGGCCCCACCTCAAGCAGCTGAGCCCGATTCTATTCAGCTCTTCCTCCTAAGCGCCCCCTCTCTCAGGGCCTTTCCTTCGTTACTCCTCTTAGGTACCCCCTTTTCTCCCCTTGGCCTGCATAGCAGTCATACCCACCGCTCAGCATCTTAACAGTTCAAGTCCTACCTCTCCTAACACCTTGCTCTCCGGCAGTTTCCCCTTGAAACCCCTCCCCTCAGATAAACGCTATCCATTCCCTCTAAATGCTCTCAATTTCTGCCCGCCAACCCTTACACCTCCTTAAGCCCCACGTCAGCTCTCAGCCAGCCCCACCCACAGTTCTCACCTAACTGCCCTACAAGCCTCGCCCCTCAGCCTCAGCGCCGCCTCATGAGTCCTTAGCCCCGCCCCTCTGGCCCTACCAAAGTGGTCAGTCCCGCACACAACCCTCAGCTCAGTGTTTCTCTGCAAACAGTGCCAGGACAGAGATGGGCCAAAGTGGTGGCTGCAGAATTTCCGGGAATCTGGTTAGAACGGCGCCGGGGGTTGCGGGGGTGGGGGGGTACCTAGAGTCACGTTTGCACCGAAGGTTCAATGTTCTACTTAAGAGTGGATCTTTAGAGGGAGTGTTTTGAGGTCCACTGGAGATGGGAGAAGCGGCAAAGTCTTCCCCCAAGCCAGTCTTTAGCGCCAAGCTAACGAGGCACACGACAAGGGGGTGGTGTAGCGGGGAAGAACATTTGAAGGGAGGAGAAGAGGGGCGCCAGCCCTGGGATCATCACGGAACACACACAGGAAGCCAGTAGGCAGAAATTTATTTCCACAGCCCCTGCCTCCACAGGTCTGTCAGTCCGAGGGAGGGTGGCAGAAGGCTGCAGGACCCAGAAGTGGACGTCCTCACCCTCGACCTCCTCCCACAACGGGAAGACTACCAGACAAGAGTGTGTCCCGGTTTCCCTGCCCAGGTTCAGTGCCAGCTGAACGCCCAGCTCTAAACCTGGTCTGGGGAGCGGTGGCCGGGGGTGGGGGTCAAGCCACCTCTTTCCCCTCCAGCTCCTCCTCATCGGCCCCTGCCGTGGCCGGGATACCCTCGTCGTCCCACGGTGGTTCAGGTCCTGATTCCCGAGGACCCAGGGGTGCCTCCATGGCCTCGGGGTGCTTGCGTTTGGCATGGCGCCGGAGCGTGTTGGCCTCGGTGAAGCGCAGCCGGCAGACGGGGCACTGGTAGGGGCGCTCCCCGGAGTGGACGCGGTGGTGGTGGGCCAGCTCGCCCGCCTCTCGGAAGCGGCGGGGGCAGAGCGGGCAGCGGAAGGGCCGAAGGCCGGCATGGATGTTGCAGTGCCGCCGCAGGTGGCTGGACCGCTTGAAGGTCTTGCCGCAATCCTTGCACTCGTGCGGCTTCAGCTCTGAGTGTGAGATGCTGTGGCGCTCCAGGTCGGAGAGGTAGGGGAAGGCCCGAAGGCACACCGGGCAGAAGTGCGGGGCCTTCTTAGGGCCAGAGCTCTCGGGCCCGCCTGCTACTGACCCTTCAGAGACTGTGTAGGGCACACCCTGATCATCGATCAACAGGAGGTCACTGCCACCGCCGCTGCCCACCGGGGCTGTCACCCCCTGTGCCAGTGGGGGCTCCTGCCCCGACTTGGGGGGGCGGCCCCGCTTGCGAGGGAGGGAGGCCTTGAGAGTCCGATTCGAGGAGGTGGCCCCTCCGGGACGTCGGCCTCGGCGGCCCCGGGGAACAGGAGGAGGTAAGGCCAGAGGTTTCTCTTCCTCCCCGGGCAAAGGCGAAGGCCACGGGTCTGGGCTGGGGGTGTCCATTGAGCAGTGGGGGGCTTGGGTCTGGGCACTGGAGCCGGGCTAAGAGGAGAGAAGGGGTAGCCGTCAGTGCAGGAGGGTATGCAGCAGCCCTTGTCCCCCCAAACCTCGCCATCCCTGGGTCCGAGTCTGTCGACCTGGGCGTGGCCAACATTCACTTGGACGCACAATTAAAGCCACGCTAGTGGGTAAAACAGCAAGATAATTCTGTACCGGTTGGTAAACAGGCACTGCCCTGAGCCCCACAGGTGTCTCCCAGACCTCCCTAACCCCTCCTAGACATTCAGAGTCAACTTGAGCCAAAATACAGAAAAATCTTCCAAGGAGGATAGAGTCCAAGTGAGGGTGCAGGCGAGTATTTCGATCCTCAAAACAGAGAACCCATCAAACAGAAGAGCTACAAAGGCCTCAGAAATGTTTTCGTCCCTCCTTCTGACAGAAGTGACAGAGGGAGAGTAGGGGGGTCAGGACTGGACGAAGAAAGGGACTGGTCCCAGGTGACGTTTGCCCCTGAGTTGTGGATGTGGACATATATCAGAGCTGTTGAAGAGTGTGGGCTCTGGAGCCAGAGGTTCTGGGTTCGATTCCTGAGTCTGTTACTTAGTCTCTGTGCGGTGGCCTTGGGCCTCTCACCTCTCTGAGCGTCAGCTAAGCCTTTTGCAAAACAGGATGAGTATTTCCACCTACTCGCACATAAAGTGTTCAGTACACGGAAGTGCTTAGGAGATATTAGCTCTTATTACCACGGTGAGCAGCTAAGCCTCACACCGACTCTCTGAATAAGGGTATATCACGCCCATTTTGCAAATGGGGAAACCAAGGCACAGGAAAGTCAAATCAGTTGCCCAAGCTCCCTCTGCCGGTACGTGGCAGGGCCAAGACTTGATCTCATGGACCCCAACGGCCCAGGGAGTGAGAAGTAATGGACCCAAGGGACATCATAGGTCCCTTAGTCCTGCGTTTGAATCCAGCTCTACCGTTCATTAACAAGTGGCTTTGCCTATCTGAGCCAGTTTTCCCCTCTGTAAAATGGATACAGCAGGGTTGTCGGTCGGCATATATATAGTAAGCACCAAATGAACTACCATCACCAACACCACCATCAGCAGCAAAGCCTGGGACCATGGGACTGGGGAGTAATAAAGTGGAGAGGGAGGAGAGCACAGGTGCAGTTAGGATTAGGGGTTACAGGTGCCACTGCACCCCACTGGAGCAAGCACACAGATTAAGGTCCAGAGGACGGCAGCCACTTTTCCATGATCACACGGCTCGCTCGGTTGGGGTTGCCTGGACTAGAATACGGGTCTCTGGAACGGTGCCCCTAACCCTCGCCCTCCTCCACCCCGGTGCAGGCGCGCGCCCGTGAGCACCGACCGCGCGGGGCGGGCCCTGCGGGGGCGGCGGCCAATGAGCGGCGCCGGGCCGCGGACGGCGAGGGCCGCCAGGAAGGGGGTCTGCGCGCGCGCGCCCAGGCGGGCCGGCTCCGCGGGGCGCGAGGTCGGCGCGCGCGCTTCAGCGAGTGCAAGAGCAGAAGCAGGTGGGGGGCGCGCTCCAGGAGCGCGCGGCCCCGGGCCTCCCCTCCCTCCGCTCCCCTCCCCCCACCCGGGCCCCCCGCCTCTCGGGTACCTCATTTGCATGTCGCCTGGACTCGCGAGTGTGCGCGCGCGGGGGCGCGGGGCCGGCGCGTGGGAAAGGGCGGGGGCGAGGGGGCCCTGCCCCTCGGCGGCGCGCGCGCGCGGGACTGCCCCGCCCCTCGGAGCGGACGCCGGTCGGCCCCTCCCTCCCCTCCCCCTCCCCATCGGGCCCGCGCCCGCGGGGAACAAAGGGGACCCGCTGGGTCCTAAGGGCCGGTCACATCCCCATCGGCAAACCGCGCCTGCGCACCCGTCGCCCTCGCTGGCCCCGAACGGGAAATTATCCCACCAACACATCCCAAACACATAGAAATGTCTTTTCTCCCACAAAGCACCCAGCCGGGTGACCCAATCAAAGAAAGGTACCGAAAAGATAAAGAGCGGGAAAATGGCCCCTCATTCCCGTAATTAACATGGCGCCTGATTAGCTTCAAAGCCCACTGGAAGCCTAAGCACAAGATGGAGCCTGCTCTACCATCCTAGCTCTATCGCAGAACGGCGAACTTCGATTTCTCTCTTCTCCTGATGCAACTCTACATCCTACCCAGGAGGAGCCTGAGGCCGCGAAAAGGGAATCATGTCTGCCCTCATCTATGTTAACACCGGCCAGCGTCGATACCGCAGGGAGGAGGCCGCGCGCGCTGAGCTTGTTGCCCTTAGTCTGTATGGCGCCGGGGGCCACCCTAAGCCCCGCCCCTTCTCCATGCCCTCACCCAAGATGGCGCCACCCTGGCTTCTCGAACCTCCAGTAGCTGGGAAAGGGACGGGAAAGAGAGAGAAGGGAGGGCGGCGGGGAGGAGGGAAGTCAAGAAGGCGGGAGAAAGGGGGAGTGCGGGGGAGAAGGGAGCCGAGGCGGAAGTCGAGGGGCCCCCCGGGTGGAAGTGACGCTACCCCCGCTGCCCAAAATGTCGGCGCCCAGAGGGAGGTGTAAGTAATTAAAGAGGAAAGCCGACTGACTTTCCCGGCCTCCCGGGGCCGCCTCAGGGCCCCAGAACCCCCGCTCCGTAAGAGCAAGGTGGACTCGCCCGACTGCGGGTCTAGCCTGACCTGCCCCCGCCCCGGGCGCTTGGGGCCGCACCTTTTAGGGACGGGGGGGAGGGGTACAAAAGCCCGGCTCTAGGGGCCTGGGTCCTCGAGCTGACTGGGGAGGGGGGCTCAGCCCCACGGGCGACTGGGTGGGGAGGAGGCGGGGCTTAGTGGTGGCTTGGGCGGAGCAGTGGGTGGGCGTGGTTTAGAGTGGAAATGGGCGGGACTGTGGGTAGAAAGTGGGAGGAGCTTAGGCAAAGGGGTGAGGTTTGGCAAAGGGGCGTGGCTCAGTGAGAATGGCAGGAGGGCCCTAGGTTGAAGGGTCCTAATTGGGGCTGAGGGGGGTAAAGGGGTTCAGTGTGGAGGTGGGAGGAGCTTAGAGTAGAAGGAGTGGAGTTTGTCTAGGGATGTGGCTTTCAGGAAGTGGTGGACATAGTGAGGGGGTGGGGTTTAAGCGTGTAATTTGGGGCGTCGTAGTGGAAATAGCAAGTCTTTATATTGCAGGTGAAATGACAGGATGGGGAGGGTGTCAGAGAGGAAGGGCTGAGATGGCAAGAGAGGTAGAGTGGCAGGTGGTCTTGGAAAGGAAGGAGTTTACTTAAAGGCTGAGTTTAAAGGAAAACTTGAGTGGGGTTTAGGAGGCGGATCTTAGTGGGGAAGAGATGGGGGACTTAAAGAGGAAACTCGGAGGAACTTAGCAGATAGTGGTAATCAAAACAGCTTACCTGTTGAGTCTTTGCTGTGCACAAGCGTCAGTAAGCACGCCGCACGCACGGCCACCAGTTTGCTTAGTCCTCACCACCACTCCATGAGGTAGGTCCTCCCATTATTCCTATTTTGCAGATGGAAAGAGAATCAGTTGGCTTTATCCAAGGTTCCAGGACTAGTCCTGGTCTCCCTGGAAGGCTGACTCAGGTGCGCTTAGCCCCAAATTTTCATACTGTCCTTGGCTAAGAATGTCGTCAATCTTCATCTGAAGATGACTTTCATCTTCAAAGAAGAGTGGGAGTGGCTTTCAGAGGGGAAGGGGCTTGTCAAGGAATATTAAAGGCTTCAGGAACAACATGGAGACTTTGGAAGGGGTAGGCGGGACCTGAACACGAGTGGGCGGGGTTTAACCACACTCATTGGGGCTTAGAGCGGGATGGGAGTTCATTCACAAAGAAGGGGAGAGGCTTAAAAGCATTCAGTGGCTTAGAAGTGACTTGGAAGTGATTAGGTAGATAGATGAGTGGTGGAAGGGGTTGTAGGAGAGTGGGCGGGGCTTAAAGAGCAGTAGGTGTAGCTTGGATAGATGGGCGTGGCTTAGAAGGTAGTAGGCCGGGCCTCACAGGTCTGTGAGTCCAAAGAGCCTGATAGGGGAGGCTGATGGGGACGTGGCTCCCTCACCCCACTCCATGTCTCCCCGCTCCAGAGAGAGCCCCCACCCGCCACTGCCCTCGCGCCACGCCACCATGGATGACGCCCCGCTGCCAGCGCCCCCGGTCCCTGCCCCGGCCCCGGCTCCGCCCGCTGCTGCCCCCCGCGTCCCGTTTCACTGCAGTGAGTGTGGCAAGAGCTTCCGCTACCGCTCGGACCTGCGGCGCCACTTCGCTCGGCACACTGCTCTCAAACCCCACGCGTGTCCGCGCTGCGGCAAAGGCTTCAAGCACAGCTTCAACCTGGCCAACCACCTGCGCTCGCACACCGGCGAGCGGCCCTACCGCTGCTCCGCCTGCCCCAAGGGGTTCCGAGACTCCACCGGCCTGCTGCACCACCAGGTGAGTCCTGCAGGCCGGCCCCAAGCTGGCCTCCCTGGGCTGGACTCGCCCTTGGAGACCCGGGGACCCACTATGGGCAACAGACAGCTGGCCCCTAAGAAAATTTCTGTCTCCCTCCCTCCCTCCCTCCTTCCCTCTCCATCGAAGCGCCCTGACCAGTCAAAGCATGAGTTGTTTCTCTTTCAGTCTACACCCAACCCAGGAACTAAAACATTCATAGTAAATTTGCCCCACCTCTATGCACCTCCCCTCTCCCGTGCCCCTTCTCATATGCCAGCGTCTGCAACTGTGTGCTCATCATTCCGTTACCGTTTTTAAAGATAGATTTACCACGTATGTATTTAATTCCTTTACTCAGCAATTACCTATTGAATGTTTTCCCTGCTCCCAACACCTGGGATACCAAGGTGAAATCAATAAAGTCCACGCCTTCGGAGAACTTACATTCCATTGCGAGTGGTCCATAGTCAGGTAGACAATCAGCAAGAAAGCAAATACACAGGCAAGGATGATCTGGAAAAGGAGAAGCGTTGGGAAGGAAGTTAAAACAACAACAGCAATAATAACCATCTGATATGTAGGAGTAAAGAGGGGAGAGCTATGGGCTACCACACAAGGCGGGGGAAAGTCAGGGCAAGGTGATATTTGAGCTGAGACCTGAAGGAAGAGCAGGAATCCACCATGGGAACAGCATTCCAGGCAAAGGGAACAACAAGTGCAAGGATCCTGAGGCTGGAGGGGCCAAAAGCATGCTAACGTGGCCGGAAGCAGAGAACGAGAATGAGAGGGTTGAAGCTAGATCTTGGCCCTGTGGACCTGGCAGGGAGCTTCCTCCGCATCTCTCTGGGAGGCCAAGAATCTGTCCCGCGGGCTAGACCCTCAGCCCTGACGCTGGGCTCTTCCTCCTGCCCTCCCAGGTCGTCCACACTGGCGAGAAGCCCTACTGCTGCCTAGTCTGCGAGCTCCGCTTCTCCTCGCGCTCCAGCCTGGGCCGCCACCTCAAGCGCCAGCACCGCGGGGTGCTCCCGTCCCCCCTGCAGCCCGGCCCAGGCCTGCCCGCCCTGAGCGCTCCCTGCTCGGTCTGCTGCAACGTGGGGCCCTGCTCGGTGTGCGGGGGCGCGGGGGCCGGCGGCGGAGAGGGCCCAGAGGGCGCAGGCGCGGGCCCGGGGAGCTGGGGGCTGGCGGAGGCGGCGGCCGCGGCGGCGGCCTCACTGCCGCCGTTCGCGTGCGGTGCTTGCGCGCGGCGCTTCGACCAGGGCCGCGAGCTGGCCGCCCACTGGGCTGCGCACACCGACGTGAAGCCCTTCAAGTGTCCGCGCTGTGAGCGCGACTTCAACGCCCCCGCGCTGCTGGAGCGGCACAAGCTGACCCACGACCTGCAGGGGCCGGGCGCGCCCCCCGCGCAGGCCTGGGTCTCCGGGGCTGGCGCCGGGCCCGAGACGGCCGGCGAGGGCGGCGCTGCGGAGGCCGGCGAGGCTCAGCCGGCCTGGGACGGCAGGCTGCTCCTGGGCCGCGCCGGGGGCGGCGTGCCCGAGTTGGGGGGGCTGCTCCCCGAGGGCGGCGGGGAGGCTCCTGCGCCCGCGGCCGCGGCCGAGCCGTCGGAAGACACCCTCTACCAGTGCGACTGCGGGACCTTCTTCGCGTCGGCGGCGGCGCTGGCCAGCCACCTGGAGGCGCACTCGCGCCCCGCGACCTACGGCTGCGGCCACTGCGGGGCCCTCTACGCGGCCCTGGCGGCCCTGGAGGAGCACCGGCGCGCCAGCCACGGCGAGGGCGGCGGCGCGGAGGAGGCGGCGGCGCCCGCCCCGGAGAGGGAGCCCGCGTCTGGGGAGCCTGCGTCCGGCTCGGGCCGCGGCAAGAAGATCTTTGGCTGCTCCGAGTGCGAGAAGCTGTTCCGCTCGCCGCGGGACCTGGAGCGGCACGTGCTGGTGCACACGGGCGAGAAGCCGTTCCCGTGCCTGGAGTGCGGCAAGTTCTTCCGCCACGAGTGCTACCTCAAGCGCCACCGGCTGCTGCACGGCACCGAGCGGCCCTTCCCCTGCCACATCTGTGGCAAGGGCTTCATCACGCTCAGCAACCTCTCCAGGCACCTGAAGCTGCACCGGGGCATGGACTGACGTGGCCAGGCCGTGCGCCCCTCCGCTAGACCACCCCTCCCAAGGGCTGGACTCAGGGCCTGGGCCAAGGGACCTAGGGACCACGAGGGAGGCCCCGGCCCTCCAGATCCAGACACGGGCCCCGAGATGAGGGGACCCTGGCTGGAGACATGGAGCCGCCAAACACACGGGCCCCTGAGCTGGGGGGCAGCGAATAAACGGAGAGATTCCTCAGCTCGAGGGTCCCGGATCTGTGGAGAGATTCCTAAGCTCCAGGCCGCTGGAATACGTGCTGAGCACCCCCAAATCAATAGGCCCCTAAGCTGCGGGACCTAGGAATGAGAAATGGGTCTCCACAAGTACTTCTCATCTTGAGGGCCCAAATAATAAAAGATGGGCACCCCTCCCCCAAGGGAAGACTGCCCCTCTCCCTAAGAGCCATCATTCCGACGACCTTGATCCGGAGAATGGGGGGAACCATGTTCCCGGATTTCCCTGGATCCACTCCAAATGCTACCCACCAGAGTCACTGGTGCCCCCAGATAATGGATATAGCCGGAATCTGCCTCTCCCCTCCCCCGACTTTATTCCCTATGCGGAAAGAGGACCAGGGTAGTTGCCCCCTGCCCTCAACCCCTTCCCCAATTAGGTCTCCCTCCCCTACTAAGGAATGGAACGACCCTAATGATCTCCCCCACCCCCAAAAACTAGAATAGCCTGGTTCAAAATCCCTGCGCCCAGTAGGATGGACTGATCCAGATACACATACCCCCACGCCCTGTCCACTGGAATGGGCTGGGCCAGGTTGCCACCTGCGCCCCACGCTCCTTAGAATGCATACGGCAGACACTCCTCCCCTTCCTCTAGCGTGTGGGCAGGTCCACGTCATTCCGCATTATGTGAACTCACGAGTGGGAGGTGGGAGACATTGGGGTATCCCTCCCGCTCTGCTGTAGCACCTGTTGGTCTTTCCATCTCTGTCAGTTTGTCTCTGTGTTCTTCCCAACCCCAAGGGGAAGGGGGATTTGGCTAGGGGGTTTCCCCCTGTGAGCCTCGACCTTGCCCCCTATCCCACTCCCCAGTGTCTCCTGGACCCCAATAAACCTTGTCCTGTCAGCCATTGCCGTCTCACTTTCTGATCCTTGGCTTTAGGTAAGTGGGGATTCCTCCCCCTCTGATTTAGGACAGGCCTCCTAAATAGAGGCAGATCTTTCCTTCCACCTGAGAAATTTCGAGTCCTTTAGACAGTGCATGACCCTTTTAATATCAGAGATGGTTTAGATCTCATCTAAGTGGAACCCTGCATCTTAACTACAAAATCCACCTCCAACAGACGGACATGCCCCCTAGGACCAGACACGCCCTTTAGAAACCTTCAGTCCCATAGGACACGCCCCCTGAAAACCAAACTCTTTACAGAAGTCCTACCCCTAGGAAGAGGCCCCGCCCCTTAGACTCTGTCTCCCAGGCAACCAAGTTTGTACCTTAGCCGCTAGATCCTTCCCCTAGATTAGGATCCGCCCATCTAAGGATGGGCGGGCCGTAGGTTGTCTCCTACGCACTAGATTACATTCCGGTGCCAGGTGCTGTCACCCCCTCTGGGGATCCAACAGTGAACAAAATAACTCTTTAAGAAAACGAGTGGCTGGGCTGTGCCACCTTATGCGGGGTGGTCCAGCAGGGAGGAGGTGGGGGGGGGGGTGCTTCTCTGCAGAGGTGGCATTTGATCTGAGACCAGAAGGGTGAGGAGGGGCCGGCCAGGTGGACACCTGGATGAGCCCAGGAGGGGAGGGAGGGGTGAGAAGAGGTGGAGAGGTAAGCAGAGGTCAGGGTACACAGACCCTGGTGGGCCGAGATGGGCATTTTACTGTGCTTTGTGGGCAATGGCAAGCAAGACTGTAAGTGTGAAGGGATGTGACCACTCTTGCACTTTCCGAGGGTCCCTCTGCCTGCTGAGTGGAAAAGGGCCTGCAGGGGCAGAGTGAATGCAGCAGAGGCTACTGCAGTCCACCAGGAGAGGGGTGTGGGGGCCTGGGGCAGAGGGACGGACAGAACCAGGTGGGCCCAAGATGAATTCTGGAGGTGGAATGTGCGAGCGTGTGTTGTGTGTGCGCGTGCGTAATGGAAAGGGAGGAATGGGGGCGGGGCTGGGAACTGGTTGCGCGGTGCCGCTTTGTATTAAGACCAGAAAACGGAGAGAGAACAAGTTCGGGTGGAAGCTAGAGGGATCAGGAGTTCCATCTTGAGCTTCTTAAATTTGAGATGCTTGGGAGATTGGCATGCTCTAATAAGGCTGAAGATGTGCATATGCCACAGATAGGCACGAACCCTAGAGAAACTCATGTTCACCTGCACCAGGAGATTCATATAAGAACATTCACAGCAGCAAAATGTACAGCCCTGAACCCAGAACAACTCAAATGTCCACCGGTTTGGGCTGAATGTTTGTGTCACCCCAAATTCATATGTCGAAATCCTAATGCCGGGACTTCCCTGGTGGCACAGTGGTTAAGACTCCGCCTGCCAATGCAGGGGACACGGGTTCGAGCCCTGGTCCGGGAATATCCCAAAAGCTGTGGAGCAACTAAGTCTGTGCACCACAACTACTGAGCCTGTGCTCTAGAGCCCGTGCACCGCAACTACTGAGCCCGCGTGCTGCAACTACTGAAGCCCGTGCACCTAGAGCTCATGCTCCACGACAAGAGAAGCCACAGCAATGAGAAGCCTGCACACCGCAACAAAGGGTAGCTCCTGCTCGCCGCAACTGGAGAAAGCCCGCGCGTAGCAACCGAGACCCAACAAAGCCCAAAAATAAATAAATAAATAAATAAATAAATAAATAAATAAATAAATAAATAAATAAATAAATAAAAGAAATCCTAAGGCCCAATGTGATGGTACTTGGAGGTGGAGCCTTTGGAAGGTGCTTAAGTCATGAAAGTGGAGCCCTCATGAATGGGATTAGTGCCTTTATAGAAGAGGCATCAGAGAGACCCCTAGCCCCTTCCACCAGGTAAGGGCACAGCAAGAAGGAACGCCTATGAACCAGGAAAAGGACCCTCACCAGAAGGTGACCGTGCTGGCACCTTGATCTTGGACTTCCCAGCTTCCAGAAGTGTGAGCAATAAATTTCTGTTGTTTATAAGCTACCTGGTCTGTGGTATTTTGTTATAGCAGCCCCAACAGATGAAGACATTCATCAACAATACAGTGGATAAATAAATGGTGGTATATTATGCCATGGAATACTATACAGCAAGAGAACGAATGAGTACAGATGCACAAAATTACATGAATGAAAGTTACAAAGAAGCTGGACGCAAGAAACCAGGTGCAGAGAGTACCATTCCATTTCTATAACATTTAAGCAAGCAGAACTAAACTGTAGTATTGTTTAGGATGCCTTGTGGGTGTGAGCCATCTAGAAGAGCAAGGAAAACTTTTTTTATTTTCATAAAGCTCAGAACAGTGGAGTTGGATGGGTTAAGTTCGGGATGGGACATGGCGGAACCTCCTATGGGCTGTGGGCTGGCTGCCAACATTCCGTTTCTTAATCTGGTGATAATTTCATAATTATTTGTTAAATTGTGCGTTTTTATCGTGCCCTTTTCATCTATACGTCTTCTATTTCACAACGAAAAACATTTAAAGGAGGGAGATAAGTTTGGAGGCAAACAAGTAAGAGTTTGGCATGCAAGGAAGACATTTTTGCCTGGAGATCCACAATTCCCCATTTGAAAAGGCTCCAGGTCGGCCCCTGGGAACGCTCAACCTTGGAGATATTCCTCTCCACTCTGCCACCACTACACAGGAAGGGGGATCAGACTCACCCCTTTGGGGGGGAAAAAAATCCTCCACGTTGGAAAAACAAGACCTGCCTCCTTAGATATAGGTGCCGCCCCCAGGGACAAGACCTGCCCACTTGGAGACTGGCTCGGCCTCCAGAGCTGAGGGCCTGGAAAAGTGCCAGGGTTGTCATGGAGATGGCCGCCTGGCAGTGGGGTGATGAATAGGGACCTCCCGCCTACCTCACCTCCACTCCAATCCTTTCTCTTCTGAGAGGGTAGCACTAGGGACTCGTCCCCTTTCCCGAGTGTCTCAGTGCCAGGTGGTGGGCTGGACCTCGTCCCCAACTCGTGACACCGTGGCCGCATTTTATCAATGTGCTAATTGAGGCTCAAAGGCAGAGGGGGAGGATTTAACCCTGGGTGCGATCTCAACCGGTCCAGAGCATCAATTACTAGCCAGACGCTGGCGACTCCGACGCCTCTGTGGGCAGAGCTGACTCTCACGCGCGGACAGGTGCAGCCAGCCACCCTCACCGCCCGCTCACTTGCGCGTCGCATCTCCCCACCACGTCAGTCTTCTCCCCTTCCAGGGCGCCCCTCACTCCAAAACCTAAGGCCCGAGTTCGCCTCACTCCTCCTCACCCTTCGTCCCTCTCTATTCACCCACAAATACTGCTTGATATGCGAGGCTTGCTGAGGGTAGAGCAGTTAAACAGGCTAAGCCTGGAATATAAACTCCCTGGGAATTTATATTCCAGTGGAAGGGGAAATAGGCAAAATAGGAAAAGTAGCCTAATGTTTGCAGTAAGTACAATGTTGAAAATCAGGGCAGAGCAAGGACTAGAGGGCGCCAGGAAAGCTATTTTATTTTTATTTATTTATTGGCCGCACTGCGCAGTTTGTGGGATCTTAGTTCCGCCACCAGGGATGGAACCCATGGCCCCTGCAGTGGAAGCGCGGAGTCCTAACCACTGGACCGCCAGGGAATTCCCAGGAGGGTTGTTTTAGGTAACGTGAACGGGACAGGTGTCTCTGGGGAGATCTGTAAGAAATGAGGGAAGTAAGGGAAACATTATGGAAACCTAGGAGAAGGACATTCCAGGCAGTGAACTGCACGTGCAAAGGCCCTGAGTCCGAAAGAGCAAAGAAGGCAGTGTGGATGGAGCAGAGTGAAGCAGAGGGAGAAAGACAGGAATCCGTGAAGGGAGCTTCCAGGGTTCAGACGGTAGGGCGTGGGGTGCAGATGAGGAAGGTGGGGAGGAAGAGGTGAGAGCCACGGGACGGTGTTCAGCGCAGGAGCGAAGTGATGTGATTTCTAGGTGCCGGAGACTGCACGCGAGGGAGGCGGGGGGCCGAAGCAGGGAAGCCAATGAGGAGGTGGAGGCGGTGGGAATGGCATCCAGGAGGGCAGCCCTGAGCCAATCAGCGCCAGGTCCCGCCCCCTGCCCGAGGCCGGCCCCGCCCAGGCCCCCCCATCTCTCACCTGGACCCGGGCACCGCCTCCTTCCTGCTCCCCGCCTCGGTCTCCCCTGCATCCGGCCGGGCCTCCTCGCGGGTCCCACAGGAATTTCTCTAAAACACTAATCGGATCATGTGACTCTCCAGCTTAAAACCTTTTCAATGGCTTCTCAGTACACTCGGAATGCGTCCAGCATTCAGCCTGGACTGGGAGGCCGGACATAGTTGCTCGTGCAGCTCCGGCCTCTCTCCACCACACTGGCCGCCTTTGATGCCCCAATCCAAGGCCCCAAATCTCCCCCAGGGCATGATCCTCACCTCCGCCCACGCCGACACACACATACAACACGCTGATCTCTCTGAAATTTCTTTCCCCTCACCCTCATTCCTGAATTCGTTTCTTTCTTTTATTTAGGAAAATATATATATTAAGGCTTCAAAATATAGATAATAAAATAATAACACACTCACACACCCTAGGTATATACTCAAAAGAACTGAAAACAGCCATTAAAACAAAAACTTATACGTAACAAATGTTCATAACAGTACTGCTCACGATAGCCAAAAGGTAGATACAACCCAAGGTCCATGAACAAACGAATGGATAAACAAAATACAGTATACCCATACAATGGAATATTATTCAGCCGTAAAAAGGAATGAAGTGCTGCCACACGCTACAATGTGGATGAACCTTGAAAACATTATGCTAAGTGAAAGAAGCCAGTCATAAAAGACCACATACTAGATGACTTAATTGATATGAAATAGCCACAGAAGACAAACCCAAAGAGACAGAAAGACGATTATTGGTTGCCAGGAGATGGGGGGAAAAGGGAATGGGGAATGACAGATTAATGGATCCGGGTTTCTGTTTGGGGTGATGAAAAAGTTCTGGAACTAGATAGTGAAACTAGTGAATTTTTGTTTGTTTTTGTTTGCTTTTGGCCGCCCTGCATGGCAGGAGGGATCTTAGTTCCCCTATCAGGGATCCAACCCATGCCCCCTGCAGTGGAAACGAAGAGTCCTAACCACTGCACAGCCAGGGAATTCCCCTCGAGAATGTACTTAATGACACTGAGTTGTACACTTCAAAATGGTTAAAATGGTAAATTTTATGTTACATGTATTTCAACAAATAAAAAGTATACACACACACACCCATATATTGACTACCAGTTTTATTAAAACATAAGAGATACACCTGACTCCATAGACCTCCCCCCCTCCAAGATCTGATTGCCTCTCCCTTCTCAAAGGTAACCCCTAACCCAAATTTGGTGCTTATTATTTCCATGGATGTGTTTAGACTTTTGCTCTATATGTATATGTCCTTAAAAATGTAGTATTATTGACCAGACGTTTTTAAAAATCATGCTCCTCACCATCATTTCTCCCATCTCTTTGTGAAATGCAAAGACTTAGACTCACTACTTTGAAACCTCTCAGTACCTCACTTTACTGCTCTGTGAAATGGGAGAATGTTACCCACTTCTTAACGTAAGGAGGAACAAATGGGTTTGTATTTGTAAAGCACTTACAAGAGTCAGCTATCATTTATTTTCATTTTATTTATTTTTATTATCCCCCATCATCTGTTTCTTTTTCCTTTACTTTGTTAAGTATGAAACACATTCACGTGGTTTCAAATTCCGAAAGTACAAAAGGACAGAGTGTAGTAAGTTTCAGTCCTGGGAGTTAGAATGTTGCCAGTTTCTTCTCTCTCCTTCCAGTTCTCCCAGACACAACCCGCTGATAAGTGCAGATAGAACAGGCTGCAGGCTGTGCTCAACCTTCCATGTTTTCTCCGTTATCACTTGGAGCCTTTCCATGTTTTTACACAGTGAACTTCTTCATTCTTTTTTTTATGGACACATAGCGTTCCGCTGGGTGGGTGGATCAATCACGATTTATCACTCAAATCCCTGACCGATGGGCATGTAGCTCATTTCCTGCCTTTCGAAGTCATGCACAATACTGCAACGATTAACCTGGTACAGACACCGTTTGTGGCATGTTTCTGAGTAGAACTATCAGAAGAATAGTGTCTGTGTTGGTATATGTCTCTCCCATTTCCATTTGCCTCCCCCTTCCCATTCCTAACCCTCGGCTTTCATCCTGCAGGTTTCAGCGGAAACATCGTTGCCTCCAGGAAGCCTTCAGGGATCACTCTCACTCAGTGTTGTCTCTGCTCCCTGTAATCCCACTGCATCCTGCTTCTGGCTTTAGAGCACACTCTCCAGGAGGGCCATTGGATCTGTGTCTGTCTGCCTCCTCCGCCAGACCCTGAGCTCCCTGTGGACAGGGTCCAGTGGCCTCTGTCTTTGCCACTGCAGCTCCAGCACCAAGGACAGAGCTAGAACATAGTAGGTGCTCAGTAAATATTGGTGGCTTAGGATCGAGTGAATACATGCTGCAAAATGAGTAACTGGTGTCTTAGGGTCAAGCGGATATACGCGGGGTTTATCACAGAGGAGACTGAGGCTCAGAGAAGGGAAAGTCGCTTGCTCAGGCAGCCACGTGAAGGCTGCAGTCAGGTTCCAGCCCAGATTGCCGGTACTTTCCCTGAAGCCTCTGTCACTGCCTCATTCATCTCCTTTCCCGGCCACCCCCCTCGCCCAACACAGTGCCTGGCACAGACAGGACCTGATAAATGTGTATTTGTTGAAGGAATGAATGAATATGTGTGTCTGTTGGGGAGGGGAGGAAGGGGGGCCGGACCCAGCCCCCTCCTCCCTCGGGGAGCCCAGAGGACGGGGCCCCAGCCCCCTCCCCTTACAGGACCCAGGAGCCCAAGCCGCCCCCCCCCCCGCCCCCTGGGTCCCCTCGTCCACCATCTTCCGTCTTCCCAGCCAGTCTTTCCTCTCTCAGGCTCGGACGAAAAGCCGGGTTTCCGGGGGGAAGGCTTAGGCGGTGACACCGAGCCCAGCCTCCTCCACCCCCCACCACGCTCGGGGCCCTCCCTCCCCGCCACCACCGTCCGCGCTCGGCCGGCCGCGGGGAAGGAAGAAAGGAGCAAAGGAGGCGGAGGTAAGAACCGGGCGCCCAGTCATCAGGGCCGAGCCCCAGGCCCTGGGCTCAGAAATCTGCAAGGCCTCGACCCGCGGCCCCAGTTCTGCAGATCATGCCTGCGGGGAACCAAAGGCTGGGCCCAGCGGGGAGATCGGCCCCCCCGCCTTGGAGACCTAGGGCTCCCGACCCTCAGCAGCCTTCCTCGGGGGTCGGGGGGTGTGGTCCAGGGCCCTGGCCCTCAGCCTCCTCCTTGCTGGAGATTTCGAGCAGCTGGGCCCCCAGCCCCGTCCTCTCCCTTGTCTTTGGAGCTCAGCCCCCTCCCCCAGCCCTCTCCACCACTGGGACCCAGGAATCCATACCCACCACATACAGAAGTCTAGAGGCTGGACCCCAGTCATCTCCCAACACCCCACCCCCACCCCCAACCTCAGCACCCGGGATCTCGCCCCCTCCCTCCCTAGCCCCCTCCCTGCCCAAGAGTCTGAGCCCTCCTACTCCCGGCCTCTCCCAGACTCTGGCGACTGGGCACCCACACTCCATTTCCGGGGCCTCCCGATTTTGAATCCCACCCCCTCCACTCCGGCACCAAGGGCTGTTTCCCAGCCCCTCCCCATACGTTCCAGCGGGGCCCCTGGAGGAAAAGCAGTTCACTGACTTTGTCTGCCTCTGTCTCTTCTACTGTCTCTCTCTGTCTTGCTCTCCCTCCCTCCACCCTGCCATGGTTCCTCTGATCTCTGTGTTTGCACCATCTCTGCCTAAATCTCTTTGTTTTCTCTTCGTCTCTGTCTCTGCTGGGTGTCCCCATCTCTCTCTCCTGCTTTCTGCCTCTCACCATCCTTTCTGTTTCTCCTGGTCTCTGCCTCTCATCTCGGCCTTTTTCGTCTGTCTCTCCTTCCCTTGCCCGGCTAAATATCTGACCCTCACCCTCTCCGCCTCTCCCTGGCTCTCTGTCTCCTTGTCTCTCTCTGCACACCCCCCCACCCCCGCCAATCTCCATCTCTTCCCTATCTCTTTACAGGCATGGATCCACAGCCTCCTCCACCAGCCCAGGGCAGCCCACCTCACCGTGGCCGGGGCCGGGGTCGTGGCCGAGGCCGTGGTAGAGGCCGAGGCCGTGGCAGGGGGGGCGCTGGAGCTCCTCGGGCGCCCCTGCCCTGCCCCACTTGTGGCCGCCTCTTCCGCTTCCCTTACTACCTCTCCCGGCACCGGCTGAGCCACTCGGGCCTGCGGCCCCACGCCTGCCCCCTGTGCCCCAAGGCCTTCCGCCGGCCTGCCCACCTCTCGCGCCACCTGCGTGGCCACGGGCCGCAGCCCCCGCTGCGCTGCGCCGCCTGCCCCCGCACCTTCCCTGAGCCTGCCCAGCTCAGGCGCCACCTGGCCCAGGAGCACGCGGGCGGCGGGGTCGAGCTGGCCATCGAGAGGGCAGCCAAGGAGGCGGCCGGGTCCGGCTGGAGCCCGCAGGACAAGGGCGCCGAGCAGCCCACCTCTGCAGCAGCGGGCGCCGCGGAGGAGGAGGAGGCGGCGGCGGCGCGGCCCGAGACGTGGTCCGCGGGGGAGCCGGCCACGCTGGCGGCCGCCACGAGCGCGGAGCCCCGCGAGTCGGAGGAGGAGGAGGCCGAGGCCGGGGCGGCGGAGCTGAGGGCCGAGCTGGCGCTGGCGGCCGGACGGCAGGAGGAGAAGCAGGTCCTGCTCCAGGCCGACTGGACGCTGCTGTGCCTCCGCTGCCGGGAAGCTTTCGCCACCAAGGGCGAGCTCAAAGCGCACCCGTGCCTGCGCCCCGAGGGCGAACAGGAGGGCGAAGGGGGGCCCCCGCCCCGCCCCAAGCGCCACCAGTGCTCCATCTGCCTCAAGGCCTTCGCCAGGCCCTGGTCGCTGTCCCGCCACCGGCTGGTCCACTCCACCGACCGCCCCTTCGTGTGCACGGACTGCGGCCTGGCCTTCCGCCTCGCCTCCTACCTCCGCCAGCACCGTCGCGTCCACGGCGCGCTCAGCCTCCTGGCCCCGCTGCCCGCGGCGGGCAAGAAGGACGACAAGGTGTCGGGCGGACGGACCTCAGGGAAGGGGCCCGAGGGGGGCGAAGGGGCAGAGTGCGGGGGCGCCTCGGAGGGTGGAGAAGGCGGGCAGAACGGAGCGGATGCCGCCCCGGCCCGGCCCCCCGCCGGGGAGCCCCGATTCTGGTGCCCCGAGTGCGGCAAAGGTTTCCGGCGCCGGGCGCACTTGCGGCAGCACGGGGTGACCCACTCTGGGGCGCGGCCCTTCCAGTGCGTGCGCTGCCAGCGGGAGTTCAAGCGGCTGGCCGACCTGGCCCGCCACGCGCAGGTCCACGCGGGCGGCCCGGCCCCGCACCCGTGCCCGCACTGCTCGCGGCGCTTCTCGCGCGCCTACAGCCTCCTGCGCCACCAACGCTGCCACCGCGCTGAGCTGGAGAGGGCGGCCGCCGCGCAGCAGGCGCTCCAGGCCCAGGCGCCGCCGTCGCCTCCGCCGCCCCCGCCGCCCCCCGCTGGCCAGGAGGAGGAAGGGCTCCCGCTGCCCATCGCACACATCAAGGAGGAGCCGCCGTCCCCGGGGACCCCACCCCAGCCGCCGCCGGCACCCCCCGTCTTCCTCAGCGCCTCCTGTTTTGACAGCCAAGACCACTCAGCCTTCGAGATGGAGGAAGAAGAGATTGACAGCAAGGCTCACCTGCGCGGATTGGGGGGCCTGGCCTCCTGACCCGCACACCCATCCTCAGCCCCTCCGTTTGACCCCCCGGTTTGCAATATGGAGGAGGGAAGTTGAAGGCGAGAAACCTCCTCTGTGTACCCACCCCTCCCCTTCTAGCCCTCGACACTAAGGAGGGAGGAGGCTGGGCCGCCCCTCCCTCCCCATCGCCCACCCCCAGGCCACCCTGATGCTGGTTAGAAACTGCTCACCCCACTTCTGAAGGCAGGACGCTGATTCAGGAGGTGGAGGACACTGGCAAGAGGGATGGACACTGAGGGGGGGCCCCCGGCCTGGCTGTCCCCCGTTACACACACTGGACACCATCACCTCTTTGGAGCTGCCAGACCCTGGGGGGGGTCCCCAGTGAGCAAAGGTCTGTCCCTGTCCCTTTGTCTGTCTGTGAATAAATGTGAGTTCGTGGAACTGGAGAGAGTGGGGCTGTCTGTGGGAGTGAGGGCTGCCTGAGGGCGTCTGGGTGAGCAGGGATGTATCCACCAGGCTCGGAGCTTGGGTTCAGAGCGGGAAGGATGCAGATAAGCACATCAGGGACCATGGCGCTCTCAGCCAAGCAGGAAACTCACAAGAAACAGGAGTGGAGGAAGGCAAGCTGCCATCTGCCCTGGGCATCTTCAGGGATCCCTACGTGGAATCCCTGCTTGCGTTCATTCATCATTTACCAGGCGCAGTGCTAGGCCCCGAAGAAAGCCGCACCATGAGGAGCTGGAATTGTAGCTCTACACAGCTTAATACGGTTTAGCCACTAGCCCCTGGCGGCTGTTTCCACTTGAGAATAATATCAATACATTCACAATAAAATAATTAAAATGGAATAAGATTAAAAGTTCAGTTCCTTGGTCACACTGTTTCAAGTGCCCAGTATCCCCCTGTGGCTGGTGGCTATGCTGTTGGACAGCACAGATCTGGAACATTCCACATCGCAAAAAGTTCCACTGGACCTTGCTGCCCTACGTAATAAACCAATCTGCAACATAACATCAGGTATTGGTAAGGGCTCCCGAGAAAACTACAGGGCACTGTGAAGAGGGTGCCCGTGGGGAGGGCAGGGCCTCTGGGGAGATGACATCTGACCTTCTGACCTGACAAAGAACCAGGCGGAGGGGCGGGAAGAGCAGGGGCAAAGGCCGTGTGTGAGGTGGTTGGGCGCAACATGTTTGAGAAACCGCAAGGAATTGGTGGTGGGTTGGGGAGCGTCATTTTCTACATATCCTCCAGGTGTGTGTGTGTGTGTGTGTGTGTGTGTGTGTGTGTGTGTGTGTGTGTGTGTGTTTAACCCATTTGTTTAGGTCCTAGTAGTGGTGGGGTTGGGGTGGGGGGGAAGGATGTCTCCAAGCCAGTCCTCCTCAAACGCCTTCTCTTTCCTCCCGTTGACGTCCTGCCTTCCCCACCTCTCCCTTGCTCTATGCAGGTAATGACACTAACTACTTAGGTATCTTGACACCTGTAAGGCCAGGCCGGAGAGGGGTGACATCATGCTTGTTTTCCAGGGCAACAAACCGAGTCTTCGAGGCTCAGGAGGGAAGTTTGCTTCCCTGGTGTGATGAAACACAGGCAGAGGGAGGGCGGGAGGGAAGCTGGAAAGAGGGCCGCTGAGAGTCAGGGAGGGGAGATAATGACCACCCAGAGCTTTGCAGAATTCCCTCTGTCCAAGAGGTAACGAGACACATCTTAGCCGAGCCCTTGGAACGGTGCCTGGCACGTACGAAGCACTCAACACGTGCTAGCCTGTTTGATCAGCCCTGTGTTCACTATCACCCAGTGCTGGATGCTGGGGGCAAAGACCAGCTGAGCACCTGCCCTCATGGAGCTTACAGACCAGTGGGGAAGACGGATGAGAATCAAATATTGGCACAAATAAATTAGGGTTTCCAAATGAGCCAAGTTCTCCAATGCACTAGCTCCTACAAGAATCTGTAACTTAACCTTGGGTGTTGGGGAGAAGGGGGGCTGGGCTATGCTTTCCTCACAGGCCAGCCACCTCCCCCCGCCCGCCCAGGAACCTTCAGTGGCTCCCTATTACCACATCCCAATGTGGGCCAGAAAACTTTTCAGCACAATCTCATGGACAAAACTCATTGAGGGAGGTGTTTATACAGCCCCGTTTATAAAAGGGGCAAACTGAGGATTAAAGCTAAGAAGGCACTTGTCTTACTTCTGTGATCACTAATATGAATTGAGTCCTTCATATTAAAGGGTTACTTTGGGGAATTCCCTGGCGGTCCAGTGGTTAGGACTCCGCACTCTCACTGCCAAGGTCCCAGGTTTGATCTCTGATCTCTGGTCGGGGAACTAAGATCCCACAAACCGGGCAGCGCAGCCAGAAAAAAAAGGGTTACTTTGTGGAAAGAGCTGAAGACAATGGTTGGCACCTGGGAGGAGGTCTTTGCTGTTGTTGCTTTGTTATTATTATTCTCCCAGGTTGCTATAAATATGATCTCAGGGAATCCTAGTTCTTGATGGGAAACATCCTCACCATTTTCCAGAGGTGGAAACAGCACTCAGAGCGGAAGTCTCTTGTCCAAAATCCCATACCTAGGAACTGGTGGACACTGGATTTGAACCTAGGCTGGACCAGCTCCATGCCCTGAACCCTACATCAGGCCCATATGACCTTCACAATCAGCTCCCAGCCACACAACCCACCTTTCCAGCTCCCCCCGCACACACACACACATCCTGGTCTCCAAGCCCCAAGGCACACCCCGCCACTACAGGTTTGCCCACCACCTTCCCCCACCCCATACACTTCCTCAACCTTGACATGCCACATCCGAAGAGAAACATTCCTAGAAAAAAATACAGAACTTATGGCAAGAAAAGGGCCTTAGACATGGAGCCCAGTTCTCCCATTTTGCAGATAAGAAAACTGAGGCCCACGTACGTGGGACAGACACAGGAAATGGTAAAATAACCAAGTAATTCGTATTATTATGAAGCAATAGTAGTGGTGTTCTTGAATCTAACTCTATTGCTTGTCTTTCCCTGTGGTGAGCATCTTACGTGGACGATCTCAACACACTTGTTAATAATAATACAAAACACATTTCTTGAGTATTTACCCTACATCTCTTTCTGAGGGGATTTACGTGGATTAGCTCACTTAATCTTCACAATGGCATCATTAGATAGTATGGGCTCTGTTTTTTTCTTCTTAAGCAGCTTTGTTGAGGTATCATTTACATTCCACAGAATTCACTCATTTTAAGTGTACCATTCAATAATTTTTAGTAAATTCACAGGATTGTGCAACTATCACCACAATCCAATTTTAGAACATTTCCATCACCCCAGTAAGATCTCCTGTGCTCATTAATCGTCACGTCCCATTTCCACCTGCAGTTCCAGGCAGCCACTAAAGTACTTTCTGTCTCTACAGATTTGCCTTTTCTGGACACTTCATAGACATGGATCATACAATATGTGGCCTTTTGTATCTGGCCTCTTTCACTTAATGTCTTCAAGGTCCATCCATGTTGTAAATTGTAACAGCACGTTATTACTTTTACGGCTGAATAATATTCCATTATATGGACAGACCACATTTTTTTTTTATCAGTTCATCGTTGATGGGGGTTTGGGCTGTATCTACCCTTTGGCTGTTATAAATAGTGCTGCTATGAACATGTGTGTACAAGTCTTCCTGTAGACGTATGCTTCTGTTTCTCTTGGGCAGATTCCCAGGAGCGGAATTGCTAGAGTGTGTGGGAAGTTTACGATGAACTTTTTTTTTTTTTTTTTAAACCAATTCTCTTTGTTTCCTTTGGATTTTTTTTTTTTGGAGTGAAGGATGGAAGAAATTTTTTTTTAATTTATTTTATTTATTGCTGTGTTGGGTCTTCGTTTCTCTGTGAGGGCTTTCTCTAATTGCGGCAAGTGGGGGCCACTCTTCATCGCGGTGCACAGGCCTCTCACTATCGTGGCCTCTCTTGTTGCAGAGCACAGGCTCCAGACGTGCAGGCTCAGTAATTGTGGCTCACGGGCCTAGTTGCTCGGCGGCATGTGGGATCTTCCCAGACCAGGGCTCGAACCCGTGTCCCCTGCATTGGCAGGCAGATTCTCAACCACTGTGCCACGAGGGAAGCCCCCACGATGAACTTTTTAAGAAACTGCTAGACTATTTTCCACTTACCATCCCACCAGCAATGCATGAGGGCTTCCCAAGGGGGCTCCATTTTCCTGAAAAGGAAACTCAAGTACAGAGATGTGAAATGACTTGCCCAAGGTCACACAGCTAGTAAGTAGCAGATCTGGATATGACCCTGGGCATTGTGGTCCCAAAGCCTGTGCTCTTCTTTTTTTTTTAATTTTCCAGTTCTTTTTTTATTGAGGTAAAACATAACATAAAATTTACCTTTTTTAACCATTTATGTGTACAGTTCAGTGGCATTAAGGACACTCCTATTGTCCTGTAACCATTACCATCCTCCATCTCCAGAACATTTTCACCATCCCCAACTGAAACTCTGTCCCCATTAAACAATAGTAACTCTCTGTTCCCCCTCCATCCGGCCCCCGGCAACCACCCTTCTACTTTCTGTCCCTATGAATATGACTACTCCAGGTATGCAAAGAAAAACTCTTCCGTTTTTCTTCTCTACTCTCCTACAACACTACTCATGGAATACTTCACCTCTGACACTTCCGGTCACCAAATGTGTGTGTGACATTTGGTCACACATCAAGCAATTCTGCAGCAAAGCTGGGTGTCTACAGTTCGGTTCAGTTCTGAAACTGTCTACCTGCGGATGATGTCAGATCCCACAGATGAAGGGGTCAGTCCCGCAAGACGGTATCTTCCCTCCCCAATCTCAGACACCAATCAAAGTCTGGGTTGTTACCCATGCCAAAGCCTGTGCTCTTAACCCCTTATACAAGGATTCACCCTAACCTTGTTCACTCATCATTCATTCATTCATTCATTCAGCAACGTGTGCTTACAGGTAGGAGAAACATCAGTGGACAAGCAAACAAGGTTACATTCTGGTAAGAGATGCAGACAAACAAATATACTTAGGACATCAATTCAGCAAATACTTACCGAACTCCCACTCCGGGCTGGGCACCGTCCTAGGTGTTGATCACCCACCGGCTAATGAAACAGACACAAATCCCTCCCCACGTGGGGCATCCATCCTGGTGGGAGGAGACAGACGTGAAAACGCAGTGAGCGAGTAAGTGATGAAGGACAAGGAGGGGGTGGGGTGGGAACTGCAGGCCTGTCCAAACAGGAGCCGAAGGGGGCAGCCTCGCAGGTAACTGGGGACATGTCCCAGGGGAGGTGCACAGTGGATGCACAGGTCCTGAGGTGGGAATGTGACCAGCGTGTTCAGGGGGCAGAGAGGCCAGCCTGAGTGGAGGGGGGGGATGCGGGTCCAGATCCAGTAGCAACTCGCAAAGACTCTGGTTTCTTCTCCAAATGAAATGCAGACAGAGGGACTTCCCTGGTGGTCCAGTGGTTAAGACTTCGCCTTCCAATGCAGGGGGTGCAAGTTCAATCCCTGGTCGGGGAGCTAAGATCCCACATGTCACACGGCCAAATAAACCAAAACGTAAAACAGAAGCAATATTGTAACAGATTCAATAAAGACTTTTAAAAAAAAGTGTCCACACCAAAAAAAATCTTAAAAAAAAAAAAAAAAAAGGAAAAAAATGCAGACAGAGCCCCAAAGGGATTCATCAAGAGGCTGGCATAATTTGACTTCCCATTTCCCTTTTTTTTTTTTTTAAATACTTATTTATTTATTTATTGGGTTGTGCCAGGTCTTCGTTGTGGCATGCAAACTCTTTTTTAAATTTTTTAAATTTTAAATTTTTATTTTTGGCTGTGTTGGGTCTCAGTTGCTGCGCGTGGGCTTTCTCTAGTTGCATGGAGTGGGGGTTACTCTTCGTTGCAGTGTGCGGGCTTCTCATTGCAGTGGCTTCTCTCGTTGCAGAGCACGGGCTCTAGGCGCGTGGGCTTCAGTAGTTGTGGCTCATGGGCTCTAGAGCGCAGGCTCAGTAGTTGTGGCGCACGGGCTTAGTTGCTCCGCGGCATGTGGGATCTTCCCGGACCAGGGATCTAATCCATGTCCCCTGCATTGGCAGGCGGATTCTTAACCACTGTGCCACAAGGGAAGTCCTCCATCTTTTTAAAAATAAATAAATTTTACTATCTAGAGCCGTTTTAGGTTCACAGAGAAACTGAGTGGAAATACAGACGGTCCCCATCCATTTATCCTTTAAAAATTCATTTCAAAGCAATTTGCAAACATTAGACCACGTCACCCCTAAATACTTCAGCATGCATAACATAACAAGATATCAAATATTTATTGAACCTTCTTGTCCTTGATAAAATTTAAATTCCGTGAAATGCATGCATGTTACCTTACCATCTGATGAATTCTGAGATACAGAACACCTGAGTAGCACAAATTCCTCTCCTGATTTAACAGATTCCCTCTGGCTTCCGTTTGGAGGACAGATTGGTGGAGAGTGGGAGCAGAGGTCCTCTTATGCCTGCCTGGCTTTCTCCTTAAACAACCTTTTTCTTTTAGAATCGTTTTTAGATTTACAGAGAAGTTGCTACGATGGTCAGAGCCGTCCTGTGTGCCCCTGACCCAGGTTCCCCAAATGTTATTGTGTCCCTACCATCCCAAACCAAGAAACCAATACTGGCAGATGCAACCCTTTCCTCAGATTTTACTCGTCGTCCCTAATAGCTTTCTGTCCCAGGATCCCACCCAGGACACCACCGTGGCCTTACTTCTTGCCTCCTGAATCTCCACTGGTCTGTGGTCACCTTTCAGGCTTGTCTTGGTCGTTCATGACCCTGGCCGTTTTGAGGCATCCCTGGAAGAAAGGCCACGCCCACGTGCCCAGCGCTCCCGGGCTGCGCGTTGCCCACGTGACTATCACTGGAGACATTAACCTGCCTCACCTGGTGGTTTCCACGCTGTGCAGTGGCGCCTTCCCTGTTCCAGACTCTACTCTTCCTAAGCAAGTCGCTGAGCAGCGGCCCACGCGGAGGGGAGGGGAAGAAAGCTGCACCTTCTGGAGGGGAAGTATCCAGATACACTTCTGGCGAATTCTGTCCCTTCTCCTTACCCTGTTTATTTATTTATTCAATCATTTGTTTGTTTTGTGTGTGTGTGGTCTTTTTTGTTTTGGCCACGCCACGCATCTTGCGGGACCTTAGTTCCCCAACCAGGGATGGAACCTGTCTCCCGTGCAGTGGAAGCTTGGAGTCCTAACCACTGGACCGCCAGGGAATTCCCAATCATTTATTTGCATCCGTATGGATTCACAGACGTTTCTTTTATACTGTGGGTGATAGTCAACTACAACCTTATCTCAGATAAATAGTCTATATTATAGTCCAATGTCACATTATGTATTTCATTGAAGCCCACCTGGGTTTGGATGCCAGGTGCCATCATAGTGAAACAAGCACAGGGAGCTCAATATCTTGTAATAACCGATAAGGGAGAAGAATCTGAAAAAGAATAGATATGTATGTGTGTGTGTGTGTGTGTGTGTGTGTGTGTGTAACTGAAGCACTTTGTTGTACACCTGAAACTAACACAGCATTGTAAATCAACTATACGTCAGTAAAAAAATAAAATCAAAACTAAAAAGAGAGAGAGAGAGAGAAGCAGTGCTGAGCAACAAGCAGGAGCTTCTGGCCAGCGTGTGATGGGAGATGTGACTTCAGCCGGGTGACCAAGGAGGGCTTTTGAGGCGGAGGAGTTGAAGACTTGGTCCAGAGGAGCTGGGGACCCGAGCACGCGAGGGGCTCTGAGGCGCCAAGGGGGCGGCCACCTGCCCGCGGTCATCCAGCCAGGCAGAGCTACACCCACCTTTCCCAGGCACCAGCCCCACAGCAGTTTCTTCCCCCTGTTCCCGGCCCCCTGGGCGGGCGGTTTGGAATTCAGCCTCCGAGGCCAAGTCCCCACGCCTCCACAGCCCCTTATCTTGCCACGCCCGGCACTGTGCCTGGCACCGACCCGCGCTCCATAAATATTTGCTGCCACTTACCCAGCTGCGCTAGCCCCAGCTGCCCTCCTTTGCCCTCCTCCTGAATCAGCTCTTTCGTCTCGAGGAGGGAGCGGGGTGTTGGTGGACCCCACTGTGGAATCAGGGACGTGACCCACCCAAGGTCACCGGGAGAGGGAGGGCCAGAGAGAGAGAGAGAGAGCGCGCGAGAGCTGGGCGGCCTCCAGATTTCTAATAATGGGATAAGTGTAGCTACTATTTATTATCTTGCCCCTTCGCTGGTGTCAGGCACTTCACACGTATTTTCTGGTTTCATCTCCTCAACAACTCTGCTGGTTCCTAGCACAGACTAGCTATCTCACCTTGTGGCCTGGGACGGGTGAGCCTCTTTGCCTGGGATGACCCCCTCACCCCTCCTCCAGGAGGTCCACCCTACATCCCATGTTTCTCTAGCGATCCCCTGTCATAGGCCCAGGTAAGATGGCCCCAAGATCCCTGCTCCCTGGGTGAATACACACCTCTTCCCAATTATTCAGTCAGACGCTGATTTAGGTGCTGCTGTGAAGGGACAGTGCAGCTGGGACTAAGGTTCCACATCTCAGATAGGAACTGGGTCTTCTGTGGGCCTGCCTCATCAGGTGACCCTCCAAAAGAGATGGGGCTCTTCCTGGAAAAAGAGACTCAAAGCATGAGGGGCGTTCAACAGGAGGGAGATTCTCCGTTGCTGGCTTTGAAGGTGGAGGGGATCCCACGACAAGGAATGCAGACAGCCTCTGAAAACAGAGCGGATTCTGCCCACAGCCAGCAAGGAGGCGGGAACCTCCTTGTCTACCCCAAGCAGAGAACCCAGTCAAGCCAGCCTAAGCTCCTGACTCACAACTGTGAGCTAATAGCAGGTGCTGTGTTTGCATTCAGTCTTCGTTGCTGCACGTGGGCTTTCTCTAGTTGCGGCGAGCGGGGGCTACTCTTCGTTGCAGTGCGCAGGCTTCTCATTGCAGTGGCTTCTCTTGTTGCAGAGCACGGGCTCTAGGCGCGTGGGCTTCAGTAGTTGCAGCACGCGGGCTCAGTAGTGGTGGCTCGCGGGCTTAGTTGCTCCACGACGTGTGGGATCTTCCTGGACCAGGGCTCGAACCCGTGTCCCCTGCATTGGCAGGCCGATTCTTAACCACCGCACCACCCGGGAAGCCCTGCGGGTGCTGTTTTAAGCTGCTACATTTGTGCTAATTTGTTACCAGCACAGAAAACAAATGCAATCTCTCTGTTTTGTTTCCTTCAGGGCACTCACTGCCAAAGTGAGTTGGTTTCTTTGATTACTTAATTGCTTCAAGGCTATCCATCTGTATTTGGTTTGCTAGGGCTGCCATAACAAAGTACCACGAACCAGGTGGCTTACAACAACAGAAACGTACTGTCTCACAGCTCTGGAGGCGGGAAGTCCAAGATCATGTGCGGGCAGGGCCGTGCTCCCTCGGAGACCTGCACGGGGAACTGCCTTGCCTCCTTCTGGCTTCTGGTGGTTGACCAACAATCCTTGACTTCCTTGGCTTGTAGACGCATCACTTTGGTCGCCACCTTCCTCGTCACATCGTGTTCTTCCATGCGTTGCTGTCTTCGCTTGGCCGTCTTACTGAAAGGGCACCAGCAGTAATGGATTCGGGCCCATCTTCTCCAGTACAACCGCCCCTTAACTAATTACACCTGCAATGACCCTGTTTCCAAATAAGGTCGTGTTCTGAGGTGTCGGGGGTTAGGGCTTCAACCCATAGACCATCCCTACCTACATGTGTCACCTGCCAGGGTGCAAACTGTGGCTGGGTTTTCCCGCTGGGTTCCTAGAGCCTAGAGCACAGCCTGGCACACAGTAGGTGCTTGACTTTTTGTTGTTCTTGTTAACTCGTCTGATGAATTCTTTCTCTGAGCCTCTTTGCATGTCTTTCGAGTGGGGATAGAGATACACAGCAAATAATTGTCCAACACATGAATGAGGGGAGGAGTATAACATGCCTCACCCGTACTTGACAGAGGGAGAAACTGAGGCTCGGAAACATGAAGCGAGTTGCTCAAGGTCAGTGCCGCTGCCACGCCGGCAGCCTGGCCAGGAGGGACCTGGGAGCCCTAACACATGTCCCGCACTCCTCCCACCTCTGACCGACAACCTGCTGACTCCTTCCAGTGGCTGAACCCAAGGAGAAGCCAGATGCAGCCCAGGTAACACAGTCAGCAGGGATGACCTGGACCGAGAGGAGAGAGATGGACAAACGGAAGGCCACCAGCACCGGGTGTTCGCCCAGAAGGGGAGTCCTCACGCTTGGGAATGTCTTCCATCTCGCTCCCCGGAAGGACACACCAGTCTACACACACCCCCAGCACTGCCTAAGGGCCCCCATTTCCCCACTTCCTGATTTCTGCCTATCCACCTGGTGTCAAGTGGAACCTCCCCTCAGTGCCGTTCCGTGCTGGGGACTGTGGAAGGGTTCTGCCCTAGATGCAGGTAGGAAGGGAATATTGCACCCAGAAGATATAAAAGCAAGAATAAAACCCATTAAAGGTGTGGTCCGCTTTTCACTTTTACCACACACAGGCGATTGCAAACAAGGTCAGTGGTAAAACAAGGTCAGTGCTTCCCTTCAGAATATCTTTTGTTGGTCTAAGTTCTGAGCATTTGCTGCAAATGTTACCATGGCGTTTTAAATACATATATTTAGGGCTTCCCTGGTGGCGCAGTGGTTGGGAATCCGCCTGCCAATGCAGGGGACGCCGGTTCGAGCCCTGGTCCGGGAAGATCCCACATGCTGCGGAGCAACGAAGCCCATGTGCCACAACTACTGAGCCTAAGCTCTAGACCCCGTGAGCTACAACTACTGAGGCCACGAGCCACAACTACTGAAGCCGGCGCACCTAGAGCCCATGCTCCACAACAAGAGAAGCCACCGCGATGAGAAGCCCATGCACCGCAACGAAGAGTAGCCCCCTCTCAGCGCAACTAGAGAAAGCCCACACACAGCAACGAAAACCTAATGCAGCCAAAAATTAAAAAAAAATAAATACATATATTTAAATACACACATATACATATATATACATTTCAAATGTAACAAATCCAGAAAAGGATGATAAATTATTTGTTATATATGGGAGAGTTTCTTACAAAACTTAACATCATCTTACCATATGATCCAGCAATCGTGCTCCTTGGTATCCACTCAAATAAGTCAAAAACTCACGTACACAAAAACCGGCACATGGATGTTTATAGCAGCTTTATGTATAACTGCCCAAAGCTGGAAGCAACCAAGGTGTCTGTCAGGAGATGAATGGATAAATAAACTGTGCTACATCCAGACAATGGAAGATTACTCAGTGATAAAAAGAAATGAGGGGACTTCCCTGGTGGCACAGTGGTTAAGAATCCGCCTGCCAATGCAGGGGACACGGGTTCGAGCCCTGGTCGGGGAAGATCCCACATGCCGCGGAGCAACTAAGCCCGTGCGCCACAACTACTGAGCCTGCGCTCTAGAGCTCGTGAGTCACAACTACTGAGCCCGCGTGCCACAACTACTGAGCCCGCGTGCCACGAGCCCATGCTCCGCAACAAGAGAAGCCACTGCAATGAGAAGCCCGCACACCTCAATCAAGAGCAGCCCCCGCTCGCCACAACTACAGAAAGCCTGCGCGCAGCACCGAAGACCCAATGCAGCCAAAAATAAATAAATTAATTAATTTTAAAAAAAAAAGAAATGAGCTATCAAGTCATGAAAAGACATGGAGGAACCTTGAATGCATACGACTAAGTGAAAGAAGCCAATCTAAAAAGGCTACGTGCTGTATGATTCCAACTATACGATACTCTGGAAAACAGAAAACTATGGAGACTGTAAAAAGATCAGGGGTTGCCAGGAGATGGCAGGGGAGGTATGAAGATTTGGAGCACAGAGGATTTTTAGGGCAGCAAAAAATACTCTGTATGATACTGTAGTGGTGGATACATGTCATGATACATTTGTCCAAACCCATAGAATGTACACCACCAGGAGTGAGCCCTAATGTCAACTATGGGCTTTGGGTGATAATGAGGTGTCAATATAGGTTCATTGATTGTAACAAAGGTACCACTGGTGGGGATGTTGGTAACAAGGAGGCTATGATGGGTGGGGTCAGGGGGTGTATCTCTGTACCTTCCACTCAATTTTTTTTTTAAGATTTATTTTTTTTAATTTATTTATTTTATTTATTTTTGGCTGCATCGGGTCTTAGTGGCAGCACGCGGGAACTTCGTTGAGGCGCATGGGGTCTTCATGGCAACGCGCCAGCTTCTCTCTAGTTGTGGCGTGCGGGTTTTCTCTTCTCTAGTTGTGGCACGCAGGCTCCAGGGCATGTGGGCTCTGTAGCTGTGGTGCATGGGTTCCAGAAAAGGTGGGCTCTGTAGTTTGCAGCACACGGGCTCTCTAGTTGAGGCGCCCAAGCTCAGTAGTTGTGGCGTGCAGGCTTTGTTGCCCTGTGGCATGTGGGATCTTAGTTCCCTGACCAGGGATCGAACCCACGTCCCCTGCCTTGGAAGGCGATTCTTTACCACTGGACCACCAGGGAAGTCCCCTTCCACTCAATTTTGTTGTCAGCCTAAAAGCTCTGAAAAATAAGTTTATTAATTAAAAAAAGAAAGAAAAAACACAAATCCAGAAGGATGCTGATGGTTCTTCCATGATAATGACTGAAAATCATTCTGTTACTTACAGGAGGGGAGGGTGTTAAAATGATCTGGGTGTCCAGTACGTCAGGTCGCTGGGGCCTCTGATTAGAATGTGTGCTCTGCCGGGACGGGGATTTTTTTATAGCTTTATTGAGATATAATTCCCATACTCCACAACATGCCCATTTAAAATGTACAACTTGGGGGCTCTTGGTGCCGTCACAGAGTTGTGTGACCATCAGCACGATCACTTTGAGAACATTTCCATCACCCCGAAAAGAAGCACCGCACCCCTTAGGCATCTCACCACCGCCCCGCCAGTGACCCAACCCCTGGGCCACCACTCATCCCCTCCCCGTCTCTGAGATTTGTCTCTGAGGGTGGCAGTTGTTCCCTTGGCTCTCTGATGTGTCCCCAGAACCTGCAACCCTGTTGGATACACCCTAGCGGGCAGGTGCCCCATAGTTAAATTTAACTAATCCGGTTTTTCTTTTCTTTTCTTTTCCTTTTTCTTTTTTTTTAGCCACCCTGCCTGGCTTGTGGGATCTTAGTTCCCCGACCAGGATCAAACCCCGGGCCCACGGCAGCTGAAAGCACGAGTCTTAACCACTGGACCGCCAGGGAAGTCCCGTAACTCATCTGTTTTTGTCTGGGTCCCAGTCACGACCGGCTTCTGCTCAGAAGCCTCTTTCTCCTCCACCCGTTGCCCCATCAGGACCTTTCGGAGTTACCTCCGTTAGAGCAGGTAACACCCTGCTTCATACTTGCCTGCATCCCTGTCCTCGACACCCTCCACACTCCCCCCAGATTCCTCCCGCGAGGACAGAACCTATCTGCTCCTGTTTGCGTCACCTCAGGCCCCAGGAAACGCGTGTTGCATTTGAATGGAAACAAGAACAGTCAGCACCCTCGACACACACACACGTGTCCCCAGCTCCTGGCCCGCAGACACACAGCCCAGCAGACAGGCCCAGAGTGTGAAGCGCGGAGCCCAACTGTCCCCGTGTGAGCCCCGACTCCGCCGTTGACCCCCAGCGGGACACTGGGCAGGAGATTGAATCTCGGCGAGCCTCCCTTTCCTCAACTATAAAACGGAGCTAATAATAGGACCTACCTCTCCCCGCTGCAGCGAGGATTAGCACAGGGGCCGGTAATACGCAGAGTTCAGTAAGTACTAGCTATAATTATCACTAAGCACGCGGGATTTATGAAGTCATGACACACGGCCTTCACTCGGCCATCCGTCAACCTCCTCACCTCATGCACATTTCCCGAGGAGAGGGAGAGAGAATCCAGGGTGTCTCCAGGAACCGTGAGTCCCTCCTTGTGACTGGGGTGTTCGGTGAGATGGGGAGGAGCGGCAGATAAGGTGGGGCCGGTGCCAGCTGCGGGAGAGCTCAGAGGCCAGGCTGGGCAGCTTGGATTCCTTCCCAAAGGTGACGAACGAGGAGCCAGGGGGTGCAACTGAGAAGCTGAGGGACAAAGGATATCTCAGTGTTAGGAAGATGCCTTCGGGGGGGTGATGGGGGCTCACTCTAGGGGGAGAGACTGGAGTCGGGCAGGAAGCGGGGGTGAGGGTCCACATGGGAGAGGATGCAGCCAGGCCCCTGGCCTGCAGCCCAGTGGACATGGAGAATGCCCTGATTCTGAGCCCACTGTCTCTAGATTTCTAGAGAGGTCTGGCAGGGACTGTAAACCTGGATGTCGTCTGCTAAATCCTGTGTTTCCATTTTTACAAAAGTGAAAGAGAAACAAGGTGAAAGTAATTTTGATAAAATGTTTTAGTTCACTCAATACAGCATATTCTTTTCATTGGCATCACTCAATATAGTTTATTCTCCTTATTCACGGTAGTGATGGTCTATAACGGCATAGTGAACACTGAATAATTGATCCTGAGCCACTGCCCCGGGGGGAAATACGGGGTTAGTTGCCTACCAGACTTTGGTCACAATTTTGTTGTTGTTGTTGTTAATTGATTTATACATAACCTTGTTTTATGTGTATTTCTGCTTAAAGGCACCTTATCTAATGCATATTGTTGACTCACTGACATTAAACTCACAGCCAACAGTGTTGTAACTCATGCCCAAAGGAAGCTTATCTAAAATGCATTTTCTCCATAAGCCCCATCCCAGTCCTTTGACGCTTAGGACACTAGACAGCACTTGGGCTTTATGTTTGGGGAGGCGTTTGAAAATGTAAAATCACCAAGAAATAGCGCAATACTGCAAAAAGGACACTCGTTTACAGGATGCAAGTTTGTTCAACCTTAGCTGGGAACACGTGTCAGAGACTCCCGTTGTTGGCTGCTCTGTGCATGCCCGCGAAAGCGCTGTGCTCTAGATTCAGGGGTCACAGGAGCATTTTTAGTGGGTAGGCAAATTTGCAAATATGGAATCCGCCGATGATGAGCTCGACTGTATATCCAAAACATTATCATGTCATCATGTAATTAATATAAATATCATCAACGGGTAGTTTACATTCTCTCTTCCGTGCTACGTCTTTGAAATCCGGGGTCTATTTTGTACTCACAGTACATCTCAGTTTGGACAAGCCATGTTTCAAGTGTCAAAGAGCCCTACACCGCTAGTGGCTTTCGTATCAGACAGTGCAAGTCTCTATAGCTTTCTTCAGACTCTCCAAGAGACCTGTGGACGCAAAAATAAAAATAAAAAGGCGTGAAAGAATGCTCAACATCGTTAATCATTAGAGAAATGCAAATCAAAACTACAATGAGATATCATCTCACACCGGTCAGAATGGCCATCATCAAAAAATCTAGAAACAATAAATGCTGGAGAGGGTGTGGAGGAAAGGGAACACTCTTGCACTGTTGGTGGGAATGTAAATTGATACAGCCACTATGGAGAACAGTATGGAGGTTCCTTAAAAAACTGAAAATAGAACTACCATACGACCCAGCAATCCCACTACTGGGCATATACCCTGAGAAAACCATAATTCAGAAAGAGTCATGTACCAAAATGTTCATTGCAGCTCTCTTTACAATAGCCAGGACATGGAAGCAACCTAAGTGTCCATCATCGGATGAATGGATAAAGAAGATGTGGCACATATATACAATGGAATATTACTCAGCCATAAAAAGAAACGAAATTGAGTTATTTGTAGTGAGGTGGATGGACCTAGAGACTGTCATACAGAGTGAAGTAAGTCAGAAAGAGAAAAACAAATACAGTATGCTAACACATATATATGGAATCTAAGGAAAAAAAGGTCATGAAGAACCTAGTGGCAAGACGGGAATAAAGACACAGACCTACTAGAGAATGGACTTGGGGATACGGGGAGGGGGAAGGGTAAGATGTGACAGGGTGAGAGAGTGGCATGGACATATATACACTACCGAACGTAAAATAGCTAGCTAGTGGGAAGCAACCGCATAGCACAGGGAGATCAGCTCGGTGCTTTGTGACCACCTAGAGGGGTGGGATAGGGAGGGTGGGAGGGAGACGCAAGAGGGAGGAGATATGGGGATATATGTATATGTATAACTGATTCACTTTGTTATAAAGCAGAAACTAACACACCATTGTAAAGCAATTATACTCCAATAAAGATGTTAAAAAAAAATAAAAAGGCGATGTCAGATACAGCCACCTTGGAGAGCTATGTGGCAATATCTAAGAATTTAGCTGCGCAGTTTTCTTTCGACCCAGGAATTCCACTTTGAGGCCAGTGCCCCATGAAGTGTACCACTCAGCACAAGGCAACACGTATCAGAATATTCTTTGCAGCCCTGCTTGCAAGAGCACTATAGTGGAGAAAAATAAAATGTCCATGCTCGGAAGAATGCATCCATAAAATACAATATGTCCATACACTAGACTACTCAACATCTTTGCAAAAGAAAGAGCCTGAGCTCCGTGTAACAACACGGATGAAACTCACAAACACAAAAGCAAGCGGAAGGTCAGAGACGTGATGCTATTTATACAACATTTAAAAACAGGCAAGGCGATACTCTATGGCAGTTACGGATTCATACATGTGTGGCAAAAGTATTTTTTTGTAAACATGAAAAACGACAAACACCTCCTTAAGGATGGTGGTTACTTCTGGGAGGGAAGGGAAGGATTTGGAGAAGGGTAAGTACACAGAGGGTTCCAGTTATATTTGAAAAGTTATATTTCTTCAGCTGGACAGTTGTGGACATGGAGGTGCTTATTATGGTTATTTGGGATATTTGTGTGTGTGTGTGCCTGAAATATTCTTTTGCACGAGGAACCATAGCAAGGGTTTGTACTGCTGTGTTGACCTGGTCAGACAGGCAGACAGTGAGGGGTCATATGTGGCCTGCGTGTGCCTTGAAAAATACTAGAGCCACTCTGACAGGTAGATGGTGAGGATTCCGTGAGATTCCTGCACGGGTGAATAAAGCCCCCAGCACAGTATCTGGCCTGTTGTAACTGCCATCAGCGTATTTGTTGAGAGCAATCATATCACTAAACAATTGCTCTGTTCTAGGTGCTATGTCTAGTGTTTTCATCCATTATTTTGTTTAACAGTATTTATTCAGTGTCTGTAGGAGCAAAGCCCCCTGCCCGGGTGCAATAGAGAGAAAACAGCATGATTCTCGTGAGCATAGTGGGGAGGGCATCCCAGTCTTCACGACGCACCCCGATAACTGCTAATGGCCAAGATTTGCCCTACTAGTTTGTAATCTTATTCTTTCCGGACAAGACACATCTATTTAATGTTACAGGTTTTTTTTTTTTCTTTTTCTTTTTATCTCTTTTTTTGGCCCAAGGATATGGGGGTGGGCAGGTGAGTAATCAACTGTGCAACATTTTTTCTTTTTTTTGGGGGGGGGGGGGCATGGCATGCCCTGTGGCCTGTGGGATCCTAGGTCCCCGACCAGGGATTGAACCCGGGCCCTCGGCGGTGAAAGCGCTGAGTCCTAACCACTGGACCACCAGGGAATTCCCCAACTGCACAACATTTGAAATGCAGTTAATACTTGATGTGATCTTTCAGTAAATATTTTATTTGGAAAAATGTATAAAGTATATAAATAATATATAAGATATATACCAGACATCATATATATGATAGTCCATAGTATATATAATTATATATATATATAATATATATATATTATATATATATAATGTATATTGCATTTGTGATTGTATCAGGTACAATCATTATGTATTGTCAGTCTATAATATGTTACAAACTTTAAATGTTTCTTTGACAATAATGCTCTGGGTACGACCGGCAATTGTTCCCATTTCATGAGGAGGAAACTGAGGCACGGAGGCAGCTGGACACTTGGCTGGGGGGACAGAGGCAGGAGACGGTCACAGGAGGAGTCCCTGGGAGCTGGAGAGCAGCAGACACAGGGGCGTGGCGAGGCAGGAGGCCCAGAGCCCAGCTTTAACAGGGGTGTGTGCACCCCGGGGCCTGGGCTGGGCCTCCCCCCGCACCATCACACCTGCCTCTCGCGGTCACTCTGGGTGACCCCACGTGGCAGTGTGGCTAAATGGGGAGGTGCAAAGCTCCCCAGATCATCAGTGAACCTGCGGGGGAGCTGGGGAGGGCCGGAGGCCTGCAGCGGCCCCTCTCACCCTCCCGCTGGGGGACCCAGGTGGCCAGCTTTGCAGCCTGACCTTTCGGCTCCAGCCCAGCAGCTGCCCTGCAGGCCCTGCAGCCCCCCAGGGGAGGGACTCAGCTCTAGCCTGAGTGGGGTGGGGGCGTGGTAGAGGGCAGCCTGGGGTCCCCGGACCCTGGCAAATCCTGGCTCTGCCTCTCTCTGGCTGCTGACCAATGCCTCTGTTTCTCCAGGGCTCAGTTTCCCCATCAGTAAATTGGAAGCCATCATCCTACTCATCCAAGCCTTGTCGGGAGGACTCCACAAAGTCTTGAATGAATTTTAAAAAGTTAAAAAATAAAGAGCCAGGGCATGACACCTTATAAGCATTGAATGAAGGGTCATCATTGCATTATTTAATTTTAGTTTTAGTTTTTGAATAGGTAACATGCTGTGGGGGAAATTCAAATAATACAAAAGGCAGAGTGATCAAAAGTTCCCCCACGGGCTTCCCTGGTAGCACAGTGGTTAAGAATCCACCCACCAATGCAGGGGACATGGGTTTGAGCCCTGGTCCAGGAAGATCCCACATGCCGCGGAGCAACTAAGCCCGTGCGCCACAGCTACTGAGCCGGCGCTCTGGAGCTTGCGAGCCACACTACTGAGCCTGCGCTCTACAGCCCAGGAGCCACAACTACTGAGCCCACGTGCCACAACTACTGAAGCCCGCGCACCTAGAGCCCGAGCTCCGCAACAAGAGAAGCCACCGCAATGAGCAGCCCGCACACCGCAACGAAGAGTAGCCCCCGCTTGCTGCAACTAGAGAAAGCCTGCGTGCAGCAACAAAGACCCAATGCAGCTAAAAATAAATAAATAAATAAATTTATTAAAAAAAAAAAAAGAATCACTATGCTGTATACCTGAAACTAACACAATATTGTAAGTCAACTATACTTCAAAATAAAAAAAAAAAAGTTCCTCCAAAGTCACATGTTGACATTGATTACTGACTCAACTAAAGCAGCAATAGAAAATTGGGAAAATTGGGGGATGAAGAATACAGACTGAGCATTAGCTTATTTTAAGGAATTACCGTTAGTGCCGTTCGATGTGATTGATAAAAGTTTTGCAGTTGAGCTGGAAATTTTCCTTCCTTTGATGGAAACGTAAACCTGAGCATTGGGGCAGAATTTATCATGATGTCTGTAGTTTAGTCACTTTTAGCTTTTCATGAGGGAAAATTTCTAGCAGAACCAAAAGTAAAGAGTAAAGGAACTGTTTGTGCTCAGTAACACAGTGCTGTTGACACAACATCCCCACCCTCACTTGGGCCATGTTTTTCCTGCCCTGGAGTATTTGAAACCAAACACCAGGCAGTGTATCATTTTGCCCCAGATGATTTCCATAGACTGCAATTTACTTTAAAATACTCCATCCCCACAAAAGAAAAGAGAAAGAGAGTATGGCAAAAAGTAACGTTTGTGCAGTCTGGTCAATGGAGCAGAGGGTGTTCCCTGTGGCTTTCCTTTTCCACTGTTCTGCGCTTGCAACTTTCCACAAGCCTCGAAAAGTCAAAGAACAAAGGAAGTTCCGCCTCTGCACCGCACCACCCCCCCCCCAGCCCTGCCCAGGTTCCCAGGGCCAATACAGAAGCCAGTTTCCTGGGGATCCTTCCAGAGGCCCAGAGACCTTTCTAGCTGCATCTTTATTAATAGCAGGTTGTAGTAGTAGTTGAAACCTGATGGGGCAGGCATCCGGGCTGAGTCACACAGGCCTGTCCTGGGTCACCCCACACCTCCTCCCCTCTGACCTCACGTAATGCGATGGCCACTCGGAACCTCAGTTTCCTGCTCTGTAAACTGGGGATAAATCCCCACCCTTTTGGGAGGCTGGGAGGATGCAGTATAAAGGCCCCAGCGCAGAGCTGGCCTCAGAGCCTTGCCGAGTACACGAAAGAAGACTTTTCCCCAGAGTCTCTCTCAGCTATTAAGAGTTCCGGGGTCTGATGGGGGACGGCTGGGGGTGGGGACTCTTGGTATTAGGGGGCTCTGGGAGTGGTCTCCCTGGTCCCCAGAGGCCCACGGAGGCAGGTGGGTGCACAGAGCCCTGGGTCTCCCATCCCAGGTAAGGTGTACGAAGGGGCTGGGCTCCCCTTTGTCTGCTGCCCTCAGGCCCAGCCCCTGGGGGTTCATAATATGTTTTGTCCCCTCTGTCCTGGGACCAGAGCCCAGAGTCCAAGCTGGTCTAAGTTTGGAAGGGGGAGGGAGGGGTGGGAGGGGACAGGATGTCTCCGAGCTGTCACACACACCCCTGTCCCGGGCCCAGAGAAAGGGAGGGACAAAAGGCTTGGAGAGAGTCAGAAACAAAGACGGGAGAGAGACAGAGAGACACTGGGGAGAGCAGGCCAGAGTGGGGGACAGAGTGCGGACATCCTGAAAGACAGACAGACAGACAGCGGCCACAGTGGGAAGAGCGTGGGGACAGGAGTGAGGGGCCGGGGACCCACAGACAGGCGGGGAGACCCACCCCGAGACCCGGGAGCTAGAACAAGGGCAAGACAGAGACAGGGAGGTGTGGAGAGAGGGGACCAGACAGGCAGGGAAGTCTCTGGGCTCGGACGCAGAGGGGCACGGAGGCAGACCCTTCAGATGAGCTCCAGGCCTCGGCTCTGCTCAGGGGTGCAGTGGAGCTCAGTGGGTGTGCTGCTTTTGGGGAGCCCAGACCAGGGGTGCTTCCCCGAGGGCCAGCTGACACCAGGTCACCCTGAGATGGAGCGCAGGGACCCCGAGAACCAGGAGGATGGGCACCCGGAGGTGAGAGACAGGAGACAAGGGAGGGAGAGACAGACACAGAGAGAGATGCAGGAGATGGAGAGGGCCAGGGGGCAGACACAGAGAGACACACACAGAGAGAACCAGAAGAGACAGGGAAACAGAGAAACATCAAAGACCCAGAAGAACGCAAACCCGAGGACACAGAGCGAGGCCAAGACCCCCGGGGGAAATGTACGCAGAAACAAAGAACGGGAAACCCAGGAAGAGAGGAGGATGGAGAAAGAGAGGGGTAGAGTCAGGGGTGCTGTGGCCTGGGGAGGCCCCCAGTGGGGCTGGGGCTTTTGGTGGCTCCCGCAGATGGCAGTGGGCAGGGTCGCTGAGACAATTACCCATAACCCCGCCAGGACACAAAAACAGGTGGCCTGAGGGCGGGTGAGTCATTGTGACTCACCCTCTCTGGGGACCAACCCCCACCTCAGCCCTGGGCTGGGCCTCCAGCCCACCCTGCTGCTCTAGGTGGGCCCCAGACTCACCCCCTCCCCACCTCTGTCCCTCTCCTGCAGGAGGACACAGCCACGGCCCTCCAGAGGCTCGTGGAGCTGACGGCCACCAGGGTGACCCCAGTGAGGAAACTGCGTGTCCAGTATCACCTCATCCGAAAGCTTGGCTCTGGCTCCTACGGCCACGTGCTCCTTGCCCGGCCTCGCCAAGGGGGTGAGTTTGGTCACCAAAGGGCACAGTCCTTGATGTCCCCCAGGTTTCCGCCTCTGAAACCACTGAGACAGGGAGCAGCCTTGCGGGGAGCTGATGAGGACCCTTCTTGATGTGGCTCCAGAAAGTTAAGAGCTCTGTGGTCTTCCAAAAAATGGAACTCACCCAGAGAGGGTGAGAGACTTGCCTGAGGTCACGCAGCAAGGCGGGAGCACAACTTGGACTGAAATTCAAGTCGCCGCATCCCCTACTTTATGCGAGAGGAAACTGAGGTCCAGAGAGGGTAAGGCAGTTGGGCAAGGCCACACAGCAATCTGAGGCAGAGCAGAAAGAGTCCTCAGGGAAGGTCTCCTCCAACTCCCACTTCACAGATGGAGAAACTCGAGGCACAGAGAGGTTAGACACTATGTCCTGACCCTCTTGTTTTATACGTAAGACGTCTGAGGCTCAGAGAGGTTGAGTGGCTTGCCTAAGGCCCCACAGCAAGATCAGAGCGCCCTGAGTTCCCTCCTGCCCCCACCTCCCCAGCAGGTCCGGTTGTGGCTCTGAAGCTCCTACCTCGGGACTCGGTCCTGAGAACCACCTTCCTGAGAGAGTTCTGTGTGGGCCGCTGTGTCTCGTTACATCCAGGCATCATCCAGACCCTGGCAGGACCCCTGGAGACCCCCCGACACTTCGCCTTCGCCCAGGAGTATGCGCCCTGTGGGGATCTCAGCGGGATGCTGGAGGAACAGGTGACGCAGGCAGGCAAGGGACAGAGGTTGGGACTGCTTATCCCAGGTCTGACTTTGTCCCTCCCCCAATCCTGTTTCCAACCCTGACCCCCAAATCTTAACTCCGCCCTAAGCCCCCAAACCACCTCCTTATTTCTAATTCTCAATGCAGTTTCCATGACTCACCCAAGCCCTAATCCATCCAGGGCAGGGAGTTGGGATTGGGGTTGAGGATGGATCAGGTCTGATGAGGGGGTAGGGATGGAGACAGAGATGGGATTTTAATTGGCATTGGCATTGGGAATGGGTGTGGGTGGAGATGGATGGGTTGAATTTAGGGTTGATTATAGACTGGTCACGGGTGTGGAGAAGAGCACGGTTGGGGCTGCAGAGTGAAGCAGAGATGGCTGAGGATGTGTATGTAGATTGAGTTGGAGAAGGGCTGTAATGGAGTTCTCTCTAGAAAGACCAGGTCAGGACTGAATCCATGATATTCTGGGGGTACTTGAGTTTGAAGTTAGGGTGGGGCCATCTTTAGGAATAGACTTTGGATTTGAAATAGGCTTGGGGATAAACAGAAGGAAAAAAGGAAGGGAGGAAGAGAAGGAGGGAAAGAGTAGGATGGATGGATGGATGGAAAGATTGGTGGATGGATGAACGGACGGATGTTTGGATGGATTGAAGGACGGAGGGATGGATGGATGGATGTTGGCTATTAAATAACTGGACAAATTATTGAATTGCTGACGAGCTGGTGGAATGGGTATTGAGTGGAAACCCTGCTGTATAGATCGTTGGATGGATGACTGGTTTGATGGATGGATTGCTGTCTTGCTGCCTGGCTAGCTGGATGGATCGATCTATCAATCGATTGATGAAATAAACTGTGGGACTTTAGAGCTGGGTCTGAGTTAGAGATGGGACCTGAATTAGTATGGGCCGAAGATTAGGATTAAGTGTGGGATTTGGGTTTTCATTGGAGATCTTGGTGGTCAGTTTAGAGGAGATAAGAAATATAAGGAGTGGGTTTGAGTGTTAGGACAAAGTTTGATGGAAGTTAAAGAAGTTCTGGTGAGATTTGGGGTTCCAGTGAGGAAAACATCTGGGAGTTGGTCTACAGGGGTACAGATGCGGAGGCAGCTTGTGGTTGAGGCTGATCTGGAGAAGCTGTTGGGGGATGTTTTGGGGACACTAGAGGTTGCCGCTGGTCTGGGGATTTGGATTCTTGAACCCCAAGAAGCAACATAAAGAGGGAACCAGGGCAGCCTTTACTTCATCCTCTCTCTTTGACTCCAGGGCCTCCCAGAGCTGCAGGTGAAGCGGGTGGTGGCCCAGCTAGCTGGAGCCCTGGACTTCCTCCATGGCCGGGGGCTGGTCCATGCGGACGTCAAGCCAGGAAACGTGCTGGTCTTCGACCCTGTCTGCAGCCGTGTGGCCCTGGGTGACCTGGGTCTGACCCGGCCTGAGGGCAGCCCAACCTCTGCCCCGCCATGGCCACTGCCCTCCGCCCCACCCGAGCTCTGCCTCCTGCTGCCCCCTGAAACCCTGCCCCTGCGACCAGCAGTGGACTCCTGGGGGCTGGGGGTGCTTCTCTTCTGTGCGGCCATTGCCTGTTTCCCTTGGGACGTGGCGCTAGCCCCTGACCCTGAGTTCGAGGCCTTTGCTGGCTGGATGATCAACAGGCCCCAGCCACTTCAACCACCGCCCCCTTGGGACCAGTTTGCGCCGCCGGCTCTGGCACTGCTCCAGGGGCTTCTGGACCTGGATCACGAGACTAGGAGACCCCCACTGGCTGTCCTGGACTTCCTGGGGGATGATTGGGGGTTAAAGAACAAAGAGAGACCTGGGTGCTTGGGGAGCATGTCCAGTGAAGTTGGGGAGGAGGAGGAAGAGGGGGGAGCAAGCCTGGAAGAGTGGTCAGAGGAGGAGGAGAATGACGACAAAGATGGTGGGAGGACGGGGACAGATGGCGGAGAGCCCTGACCAGGTGACTGGGACGGGTGCCCAGAGCTAGGGCCAAAGGCCCCTCCCCCAGCCCCCATGGCCACCTGGATGGAAAGACAGCTGCTCCCGGGAGGACAGAGAGGGAACACATTGCATCTCTCCCAACCGAAGGCTGGACTTGGATGCACAATTCCCCTCCCGACTGAGGACCCGGGAGTCCGGAACCCCCGGTACCTCCTCCGTCAGACCCAGGAGTCCAGGGCCCCAGCCCCTCCTCCCTCAGACCCAGGGGTCCAGACCCCTCCTCCCTCAACGACCCTTCCTCTCCCTTCTGTCCTGAACGCGTCTTCTTGAAGGAAGGTGCTGTTTCCCCTGTAGATGAATTTCTGCACGGTGGGGACATGTTGGGTGCTTATGGACTTGTGATGTGGTCACACCTCTCCTCTAAGACCTTAGGTGACTCCCGGTGGCCATGGCACCAAATCTGGGCTTTCCAGATCCAACACCATGGAAACCTCGCCTTCCATCTCTCCCACTTCCCTGGGCTCTGGGGGACATTAAGGGAGGCACTCATCCTTTCTGGACCTAAATCAACACACAGACAGGCACACACACACCCTCTCTTGCCTGCAGATGTTTGGAAACCCTGTGTTCTCCCCCGAGAATGCCTTCTTCCCAACTCCAGGCCTCCAGAAAGTAGACCCCGCCCCGGGGGCCTCTCCGGCTCCTCCGAAACTTGTAGCCCAGCGATCTGCGCCCCCACCTTTTCCATCTCCCCTCGCAGGCTGCCCAGGATGGACTTGGCCTTGTTCACCTGTACATCCTTTAGGGTTCTGCTCTCACACAGCGAGCCTCCTGCGCCAGCTCCCTGAGAGCGCGAGCACCGTGGCGTGTGCTGGTCCCGTCCACGCCGAGGGCCACGGCTGGTTTGCAGGGATCTTGTGTCCACCCGGGCCGGCCTGATGCCACCCCCATCCCAGCACACAGACCCCTGACTTGTGAAGCTTCCCGCCTGCAGGGCAGGGGCTGCGTGGATCCGAGGCCGCATCCCCCGCACCCAGCACGGTCATGGGGACCTGCTTCTTTCTGGGGAATCTGTCCTGCGTGCTTTCTAGATTTAAAAACGTGAGTTCACTCCGTACAACAGGGTGTCCTGGATTGGACCCTGGGACAGGTAAAGGTTGTGGGTGGACACGAGAAGCGTCTAGCGTTTGACTGATGGCTACTGTCTTCATTTGGACAAACGCACCGACGGCTGGGTGAGGGATTCACCTGGCAGGGAGCTGGATGAGGAGACATGGGAGCTCAAAGCCGCTGTCCTGTACATCTAAAAATGATTCTGAAATAAAACGTAAATTTAAAAAGAATCAAGTGCGTTCACATTTATCATCTCGCTCGAAACCTGAGGGGGTGGGTGCAACCCTCCAGGCCCCCGCCCCTGCCTCCTACTTCAGTGCTGGGAGTCCCTGCCTGCCCCCCCCCAACAACTCTGAAGTCTGCAGACTCATAACTGGGACTCCCCTCCCTTCCTCCCCTCCCCGTGGGGCCTTCACTTCCCAGTGGCTGCACCACCTGCTGCCCCTCTGCTCCGAGGCTGAGGTCATTTCTCACTGCATCATTCTGGAATCTTGTTGTCTCATCCTTTCCCCACACAGGACCCCATGTCTCCTCCCCCGGACGCCCCTTACTAAACACTTGTGTCTGACCTGTCAGTGGGGCACTGATGGGGCAGCTGGCTGGGGTCAAGGCAGGGGCAAGCTGGAGAAATGATTTCATCCTCTACAGGGGACCAGGACTCTTGGATCTGAGGGAGGAGGGGCTGGGGGCCCGGACCCCTGGGTCTGAGGGAGGAGCGGTTGGGGGCCCGGACCCCTGGGTCTGAGGGAGGAGGGGCTGGGGGCCCGGACCCCTGGGTCTGAGGGAGGAGGGGCTGGGGGGCCCGGACCCCTGGGTCTGAGGGAGGAGCAGCTGGGGGCCCGGACCCCTGGGTCTGAGGGAGGAGGGGCTGAGGTCTGGTCTGAAGAGGGAGGACTGACATCCTGGGCTGGGACATCTGTCTGGCCAGAGCCAGTTCTGGGAGACAACGCACGATGTCGCTCTCCCGCTGAGGTTCAAGGGGCGAGGCCTGGGGCGGGGCTACGACCCCCTAGGTGGGGGCGGGGTCTTGCTGCAGGGCAGGCCTCTGCTGGCCTGGGCTCTGAGTGCTGGGCACTGACCACAGCGGGCAGCCGAAGGGTCAGGCCAGCCTTGGAGAAGGTGAGGTCCGGAGGTTGGAGCCTGGGTCAGGAGGAGGCAAGGGTCAGACCGCCTGAGGTGGGCCTGAGAGTGAAGCTGTGCAGGTGGTCAGAGTCCTGGGTTCTTTGGGGGATCGGGGGCTAATTACAGACCTTGAGACTGTAGAGTGGTTGAGTGTCAGGGACACAGAGTCTGGGGGGGGCGGTCCCAAGATGTGTGAGTTACGTAAGGTCCTGGCAGAGGGGTCAGCTGGGTGTCTGGACCCCTGGGTCTGAGCGGGGAGGGGCTGGGGCTATTGAGTTGGACCCAAGACCACTTAAGGGCTTGGTGATCATTCCCGAGTGCTTGCTCCCACCCAGGACCCAGACGTCCCCCAGGCCCTGGTGTGAGCCACCCCCCCCCCCGCCCCCACCGCCCTGCACAGGCCCTGGGGGCAGAGAGCACCTGTTTGCTCTTAGGGGGCTGAAGCTTCTCATCCACCCCCAGGGCCGGAGTCTGTTTGCTTTGGAAACAGGTGGGGGTGTGTCTCGAGTTATCTGGTTCATCTTTCATCCTCAGGCCATCAGGTGGCGCAGGGATGTGGGGGTGGGGCGAGGGACATCTGTGGCCTCAGGCTTGACCTCACCCCAACCCGCGACTGGTCTCCCCACTCCCAAAATGCCTCTAATAAGAAGGGAAAATGAGTCAGGATGGCCTGAGCCAATCAGCTTCCACCCTCCTCCTCAGACCCAGGAGTCTAGGCCCCCAGCCCCTCCTCTCTCAACGCAGAACTCCGGGCCCCCAGCTCCTCCTCCCTCAGACCCAGGGGTCCGGGGCCCCAGCCCCTCCCCCCTCAGACCCAGGGGTCCGGGCCCCCAGCCCCTCCTCCCTCAGGCCCAGAACTCCGGGCCCCCAGCCTCTCCTCCCTCAGACCCAGAACTCCGGGCCCCCAGCCCCTCCTCCCTCAACCCAGAACTCCGAGCCCCCAGCTCCTCCTCCCTTGGCCCCTGGTCTGGCAGGACCTAAGTCCTGGTCACCCTCTCTTCTGCCCTTGCAGAGATGCCTGGGAAGCCATCAGAGGAGAAACAGGTGGAGATGGGGGCTGTGGAGAACGGCTCTGCAGAGGACCTGGGGGGCCTCACGGCAGAGGAGCTGCGGCAGGGCCAGGAAGCGGCCCTGGCGCTGGAGGACATGATGGCGCTGAGCGCCCAGACCCTGGTCCAGGCCGAGGTGGACGAGCTCTACCAGCATGTGCGTCCCCTGGGCCAGGGCCGCTTTGGCCGGGTGCTGCTGGTCACCCACCGTCAGAAAGGTACAAGGGCCTGGGGACAGAGGCGGGGGGCAGTGGTGTGGGCCCAGGCAGAAGCTAGCCAAGGCTGGGGAGTCTGTAAACCTCAGTCAAGTCCTGCCTCTGCCCCTTCCAGGCTGTGTGTTCTTAGTAACTCCCCGACCCTCTCCGAAGCTCAGCCTCCTCCTTTGAAAACGTGGGTGATGAGTCCTTCTCTGAAAGAACTGTGATTCTCTGAGGACATGTCGGTAGCTCTAGTTGCTGGGGACAGTGGGGAGGAAGACAGCGCCCCCTCTCGTGGCCCTCACATGTGGCCGGCTTAGTGGTCATCGTGGGAGTGACACAGAGCCATGCTGTCTGCCAGGCACTTAGCAAGGCCAGCACACGGTGGTTGTGCAATAAGTGCTCCCCGACCCCAATCTGGTCGTCACCTTCCAAGGAGACTGCAGGGCTCAGCCCTGTCCAGGGGGCTGCTGGGCCCCCAAGGAGGAGTCTGAGCCAGCCCGGCCTTCAGGGAGCTCCCAGCACGAATGGGGAGAGGGTGAGTTAGTTTCCTATGATTGTCATAACAAAGTACCACAGACTTGGGGGGGGCTCACAGTTCTGGAGGCGGGAGTCCGAGATCAAGGTGTCAGCAGGGTTGGTTTCTCCTGAGGCCTCTCTCCTCGGCTTGCGGACGGCCACCTTCTCCCTGTGTCCTCACACCGTCTCCCCTGTGTGCATGTCTGTGTCCAAATTTCCTCTTCTTATAAGGACACCAGTCATACCGGACTAAGGACCACCCCAATGATCTCATTTTACCTCTTTCAAGACCCTCTCTCCAGGGAATTCCCTGGCAGTCCAGTGGTTAGCATTCTGCGCTTTCACTGCCGCGGGCCCAGGTTCAGTCCCTGGATGGGGAACTAAGATCCCGCAAGCCGTGTGGCGCAGCCATATACAGTCATATTCTGTGATACTGCAGGGTGAGAATTTTAACATATGAATTTCGCAGTGGGGAGTTGGGGGGGAGGGACACAAGTCAGCCCATAACATAGAAAGATGCAAAAAGATGCAGACCTGGGTCATCACAGAACTTGGAGGCGATAATGGGGAACAGAGGGTTTGTAAGGGGGCCTCATCCAGGTCCTCAAAATCGAAGGCAGCTTGTGCTTGATGGTGGGAATTCAGGACATTGTCAATGAACAGAAGAGGCACTGCTGCACCCAGCTGGGGAGGGGGAGGGGAATGGTTAGCATTTTAGGTAAGGACGTGACCCTCCCCCATCACACACAGCCTCTTGATGGGCAAGGTTGGGCCCTGGCAGCTGGTGACTCAAAAATTGAAGAAACCATATGCTATTTGTCTTTCTCTGTCTGACTTACCTCACTCAGTATGACAATCTCTAGGTCCATCCATGTTGCTGCACATGGCACGATTTCATTCTTTTTTATGGCTTGAGGAATACTCCATTCTGTGTTTATCCATTCATTTGTCAATGGGCATTTAGGTTGCTTCCATGTCTTGGCTATTGTAAATAGTTCAGCTATGAACATTGGGGTGCATGTGTCTGAATGGAGTCTTCACCAGATATATGCCCAGGAGTAGGATTGCAGGATCATATGATAACTCTATTTTCAGTTTTTTAAGGACTGTAATGGAAAAGAAAAAAAAAAAAAATTGAAGAAACCAGAGTTTCTGCCTTCTGGGAGCTTACATTCTAGGAGGTTGTTTCCACGTGTGGCAAAATTCACAATAATTCCTTAGTGGGGTCTAATACCCAGTTCAGGGTATCTTTTCCCCAGTTGCCTCAAACATGGCTTTTTGGCATGGGTTTACTGGAACAAGGGGCCCAATAAGGTCATTGGAGGTTCTGAGTTCAGTTTTTGTGGTACCGGTCTACCTGCTCCAAGACAGCAGAGTAGAAACTCACTAAACACTATTATCATTATTATTATTATCATTACCACTGGTGTTGTTTCAGTGGCCACGCTATTTTAGGGCAGGCTTGGCAGGGGGCAGGCGGTGGAGGAGGTGAGGGCGGCATGTGGGAGAGAGTCCAGGCTGAGGGGCAGCAGGGCCGGGCCTAGGCTCGTGCACCTCTCACCTCTGTCCCTGCTCCACCAGGCACAGCCTTGGCTCTGAAGCAGCTCCCGAAGGCCTCCACCACCCTCCGAGGCTTCCTGTACGAGTTCTGTGTGGGTCTCTCCCTGGGCTCGCACTCGGCCATCGTGGCGGCCTACGGCATTGGCGTGGAGTCAGTCGACTCCTACAGCTTCCTGACCGAGCCTGTCCTGCACGGGGACCTCATCGCCTTCATCCAGCCCAAGGTGGGTCAGCCTCCCACGGCTCACGGGGTCCCACGTAGACGCCCCTACCCAACCTGGGCCTCAGGAATCACACTCACTGCATCGTGACTCAGGTAGTCCTGCAGAGGCCCCACTGGGCCCGCAGGTCTTGTGGAATCGTGAGGCCTCTAAGGAGTTCACGGCTGCCACGGAACCAACACTGCACCCTACTGAGGTTCACCAGGCCCGATGGGGCTCACACCAGGCCCCACGGGGCTCACACCAGGCCTCACGGGGCTCACACCAGGCCTCCCAGGGCTCACACCAGGCTTCACGGGCTCACACCAGGCCTCACGGGGCCCACACCAGGCCCCACGGGGCTCACACCAGGCCTCACGGGGCTCACACCAGGCCCCACGGGGCTCACACCAGGCCTCACCAGAACCACCCTATTTGGGGTCCTCCATCCCCTGGGCCTGCTCCCCGGGGCCGAGGACAAGCGCTACGGCCCCGTTCCCTTCTGGCTGGCGGGCAGGGTGGTGGACCCTGACGCCTGTCACCCACAGGTGGGCCTCCTGCAGCCAGCAGCCCAGCGCTGCGCGGCCCAGCTGGCCTCAGCCCTGGAGCACATCCACTCCCGCGGCCTGGTGTACCGGGACCTCAAGCCGGAGAACGTGCTGGTGTGCGACCCAGCCTGCCGGTGGGTCAAGCTGACCGACTTCGGCCACACGCGGCCCCGCGGGACCCTGCTGCGCCTGGTGGGGCCGCCCATCCCCTACACGGCCCCGGAGCTCTGCGGCCCCCCGCCCCTCCCCGAGGGCCTGCCCATCCAGCCCGCCCTGGACGCCTGGGCGCTGGGCGTCCTGCTCTTCTGCCTTCTCACGGGCTACTTCCCCTGGGACCAGCCCCTGGTGGAGGCCGACCCCTACTACGAGGACTACGTCACCTGGCAGGCCTCAGGCCAGCCCCAGGCCCGTCCCCAGCCCTGGCGTGGCCTGACGCCTGTGGCCGACGCTCTCCTGTGGGGGCTGCTGGACCCTCACCCCCGAAGGAGGAGCCCCGTGAGCTCCATCCGGGACTACCTGGGGCGGCCCTGGAGGCAGCGGGAGGGGGAGGCTGAGGAGGTGCCCCAGTGGGACAAGGGGGACCCAGAGTGAGAAGCGCGGGGGCAGCCCGGGCCCAGCCCGGCCTGGGGAGGCTCCGGGAGGCAACCCCGGCCCCCATCCTGAGGTCTCCTCCGCATTCACGGGTGGCGACTGGCTGCTCTGCTGTCTGTTGGTCTCTGTCTCATGATTTTCCCCTTTCTGTCCTTATGTCCCACGTCGGGGCGTCTGTCCGCTGCCTTGGTCCGGGGGCAGGGGGCCTCCGAGAGCACCCCGTGTCTGTCCACACCTGCCCCACCTTCCCCGGGCCTTGGCACCCGCTGCGCCCTTTGCCTGCGGTGCTCTCGGTGCTTCCCCGCACCTCCTGCCAAGCTGTCTCAGCCAGGCCGCCCCTCGCCCCCGGCGGGACACTACAGCCGCCCCCCCAGCCTGCACTCCCAGCCCCCTCCTCTTGCTCCGCTCCCCTTGCCTCTGTGACACTCACTCCCTTCCAGCCGTAGGATTTATTTATTCGTAGTGGCGGCTATTCTGTGTGTCCGGCTGGAATGTGGGCTCCCGGGGGCCCAGGGTCTCAGCCTGTCCTGCTCTCTGATGGATGCCACGTAGAAGGGGTGATCCTGCCCTGCGTAGGTGGTCCACAGGTACTTATTCAGTAAACAGACCCACCTGGTTTTGCACGGCCTCCCTCCGTGTATGCCTGTCTTCCTGCCCTTGTCTTTTCTGTCTTGCTGGGTTCCGCTCCCTGCCTAACTCCCTCTTCCTCCCCACGTGCTGGGCCCACGCCCTCTTGATAATGTGCGTTGTCTTCTCTGTCACCCCAACCGCTCTCTGCAAATAAAGTCCACCTGGCATTTAGGTCCCCGTGATGCTGTCGGTCTGGCAGTGTGGGAAAGAGAAGGCCTGCGTGTGCGTGCCTGTGTGCCCTGGAGAGCATGTTGTGGAGGAGAGACAGAGACAGTGAGAAAGGGAGAGACAGACAGAGGCAGAAAGAATGGCAGACAGTGGTCCCACCGGGTGCTCCTGCGAGGTGCTGGCTCCGCGTGTGCGTTTGTGGGCGTGCCTGGGAGTGAGTGTGTCAGCACTGTTTGCACCTACTCTGCACACATATGTGTGAGAAGGAGAGGGATTAGCCACCAGAGCTGGAAAGTGTCCAGTTGTTCTCAGGTGGGTAGGAACTTGAGCGTGTGTTTCTAGGTATTTGTGTGTCCATGGGTGTGAGCCCACGTGTGTGTGTAAATAATGGTGTGTGTTTGTGTGTGTGAGAGAGAGAGAGACATGAGGGTTTGAATGTGTCTCACCCTATGCAGATGACATGAGTGCATGGGTTTTGTGTGTCTACAAGCATCTGAGCCCCCGTGTACTCATGTAATCGTGTGACTGCCTGGGCGAGGGGAGGGAATGGAAGTCTGCGTGCATCTCACTGTGTGCAGTGAGATGTTTACGTGTCTGTGAGGCTTTGGGCCTGCATGTGGTTGTGTGTGTGTGTGTGTGTGTAGCAGGGGGAAGACAAGTCACAGGCACAGCTGCCAGTCACCAGCTGGGCCCTCTTCTCCTTCACACACCCCCCACCGCCACCCATCACCCTGGCCCCTTCTTGGCAGCTGCCCTGTTTGTAAACACTCTCTCTTCCTCTCTGTGCCCTCCTTGGCCGCCCGCCTAGAGAATGGCTACAACTCAGGGCTGGATCATGTGTCACCCTCTCCCTGGCCCTGCACCCCCCAGGGCCCCTGCTGTGGCCACCAAGGTGTTGCCTGGAGGGGAGGGGTGTGGTGGAGGCAGCCTGTGTGGAGTGACCCCAAGGATCCTTTCAATCTAAGTTCAGTCCAGAGACCTGGGGACATGGGCCGCTGTCCTGGGCAATCCAGGTGAGCTTCCTGGAGTAGGGGGAGAATAAGATGGTGGGTGCAGTAGGGGGAGCATGAGCAGGACCTCCTGCCACCTCACCCGTGAATCTGAAATAACCCAAGCAATTAGGCCAAGAATGTGTCCCAAAAAAGCTGGAGGTGGCTGGGGGGTGGGGTGGGGCTGAGGGGCGGGGGAGTGGAGAGGAGCAGGGTCTGGGGGTGGGCACAGAGGGTGCTAATTGGTGGCAGCAGCTGGGGATTAACTGGGAGGTGACAATGACCCAGCGATGGGCCCCCGCAGGAGGGCTGGAGGAAGAGGCAAGGGTGGATGGGGTGGTGCTAATTTAGCATTACTTAATTACAGGACACATAATACTAATCGTAATACTTTACTCGAATGAAGCCGCTTACCCCTCAAGCAGCTCCCAGCAGGTGGCACGTCCTGAACACACTGGAAGGGGTCCCTTAGATCCTCCCCACTTCAGGGGTGGGCACAGGTGGTCCAGAGCAGCCGAGGTCACACAGAAGGTTGGGCAGAGGGAGGATTCAAATCCAGGCCAGCTCTTCAACTGTCCAAGGTCCATGCTCTTACTTACTTACTTACTTACTTATTTATTTATTTATTTATTTATTTATTTATTTATTTATTTATTTATTTATTTTCTTGGCCGCGCTGTACGGCATGTGGGATCTTTGTTCCCCGACCAGGGATTGAACCTGCGCCCCCTGCATTGGAAGTGCAGAGTCTTAACCACTGGACCGCCAGGGAAGTCCCAAGGTCGATGCTCTTAAACTGTAGGAGTGTCCTGTGGCCATCAGGACCTGGGGGAGGGGTCTTGAGGGGACTGGGGGCCTGAGCACACGTGTGTGAGCGTGGGTGTGAGTGTGACAGAGTAAGGATGAGTGTGAGTATGTGGGTGTGTGTTACTGAGGTGGCCGCCCCTCCCTTGGAGGAGATGCGAGTTGGGACACCTACCTGGAAAGGAAGGTCGAAAAGCTTTCGGACCCAGGCAAGGGCCGTAGTGGAAAGACAGACAGTAACATGTGCTGACGAGGAGGTGGAGAAGTTGGAGCCCTCCTATGGGGCTGGTGGAATGTAAAAGATGGGGCAGTTGCTTTGGAAGACCGCCTGGCAGTTCCTCAAAATGTTAATTAACTATGGAGCTACGATATGGCCCAGCAATTCTGCTCCTAGGTAAATGCCCATGAGAAATAAAAACATGCCTCCACACAAATGTTCATGGCAACATTGCTCACAATAGCGAGAGTGGAAACAACCCAAATGTCCAGCCACTAACAAAGGGATAAAAGAAATGTGGTCTAGGGAATTCCCTGGCGGTCCAGTGGTTAGGACTCCACGATTTCACGGCTGAGGGCCCAGGTTCAATCCCTGGTTGGGGAACTAAGATTTCATAAGCCGCGTGGTGCAGAAAAAAAAAAAATGTGGTCTATCCATCCAGTGGAGTATTACTCAGCCATAAAAATGAAGGAAGCACTGACACGTGCTACATCATGGATGAACCTCAAAAACACAGAGCCAGTCACAGAAGATGATCTCCTGTAGGATTCTGTGTATCCACAGAGGAAGAAAGATTAGTGATTGCCAGGGGAAATGGGGAGTGACTGACTGCTCATGGGTACAGGCTTTCTTTTTAGGGGTGGCGATAGTGGTGGAAAAGCTCTAAAATTAGATTGTACTAAATGTTGCACAATTCTCTGAACATATTAAAAGTCATTAAATTGTACATGTAAACAGGGTGAATTTTGGATGGACCTAGAGATTATCATACTAAGTGAAGTCAGAGTAAAACAAATATCATAGGCTATCACATATGTGGAATCTAAAAAAATGATAAAATGAACTTATTTACGAAACAGAAATACACACAGACTTAGAAAACAAACTTATGATTAACCAAAGGGGAAACGGGGAAGGAGGGATAAATTAGGAGTTTGGGGTTAAAATATACACACCACTATATATAAAATAGATAACCAACAAGGTCCTACTGTATAGCACAGTGAACTATACTCAGTATCTTGTAACAACCTATAATGGAAAAGAATCTAAAAAAAGGGGGCTTCCCTGGTGGCGCAGTGGTTAAGAATCTGCCTGCCAATGCAGGGCACAAGGGTTCGAGCCCTGGTCCGGGAAGATCCCACGTGCCGCGGAGCAACTAGGCCCGTGAGCCACAACCACTGAGCCTGCGCGTCTGGAGCCTGTGCTCCGCAACGGGAGAGGCCGCGACCGTGAGAGGCCCGCGCACCGCGATGAAGAGTGGCCCCCGCTCACCGCAACTGGAGAAAGCCCTCGCACAGAAACGAAGACCCAACACAGCCAAAAGTAAAAAATATATATTAATTAATTAATTAATTTTAAAAAAACAGAATCTAAAAAAGAATATATATATATATATATATTCTAAGAAAGAATAGATGTATGTAGAACTGAATCACTTTGCTGTACACCTGAAATTAACACACCGTAAATCAACCATATTTCAGTAAAAATTTTAGAAGGGTGAAATTGTCATGTAAATTTCATCTCAATGAGGCTGCTTAAAAGAAAAAAACCAAAACAGGCATTTCCAAGGTTCTCATGCTGTGACCTTGATTAGATTCCTTTCCTTCTCTGAGCCTCTGAGTTCACATTAAAAAGAAAAGGAAAAAGGAAAAATCCTGCCCTTTTTCTAATAGCGCTGTATTCAGGACCCACTCATCACACAGGACCCGTTCACTTCTCTCTCCATTTTACAGACGAGACTGTCGAGGCCCCTACTTTCCAAAGACCCTAAAGTCAAAAGGTGGCAGAATCTGATTCCAAAGCCTTTGGTCTTGACTCCCCACTCACCCCCCCACCCCACAAAGTGTACCTGGGCCCGTGATCACCAAGGAAGTTCTGGCTACACCCTAGCTGGGGAACCCCAAGTATACGAGCAGGACCAGTTACAAAATTTGTGGGTGTCCAGTACAAAATGAAAACGCTGGACTTCCCTGGTGGTCCAGTGGCTAAGACTCCATGCTCCCAACGCAGGGGGCCCAGGTTCGATCCCTGGTCAGGGAACTAGATCCCGCATGCCGCAACCAAGAGTCCACATGCTGCAGTGAAGATCCCGCGTGCCGTGACTAAGACCCGGCACAGCCAAACAAATAAATAAATATTTAAAAAAAGAAAACGTGGGGTTTCTTGTTTTAAATAAAAAGCTTTTTCCCTCCCTGCGCCCCCCCCCCCCCCGGCTACTGAATGTCCTGCTCCCTGGGCACCATGATAACCACTGGCAGACCCTCAAGGGGTAGGGGGTCGTGGAGCCTGCCTGAGGCTGGACAGCCAGGCGTCTGGCCACCAGAACCTATAGGGGAAGTGGGGCTTTGCATGAGCCCCCGCTCCCAGCGCCCAGAGAATGCGTCCTTGTCCCATCGACCTCAAAACACAGAATCATCCATCGCAAAACACAAAATCAAAAATCATGATGCACAGGACTTCCCTGGTGGTCCAGTGGTTCCAATGCAGGGGACCCAGGTTTGATCCCTGGTTAGGGTACTAGGTCCCACATGCCATACAGTGTGGCCTAAAAAACGCAAAAAAACGAAAAAATCACAACGCGCATCAGATCGACTACTGGCCGCAGAATGTTAAAGCTGTGGGGCTGCAACCAACCCACACCCTCCTTGCAGGAAAGCGTTTACCTGGGACCCAGAAGGGCGCCAGCCTTGTAGGGCCTCAGAGACACTGTTCTCTGCATTAGTTCATTTTTAGTTCTGCTCAAGTACAGACATGCAGATGACTTGGGCAGCACCCACCTATCACCACCACCCAACCCTGCACCCCTAACCCCTGACCTTGTTAAAACACAGATTCTGATCCGGTGGGTTTGGGTGGCACCCAAAATTCTGCTTTTCTAACCAGCTCCCAGGGGCGGCCAACCCTTCTGGTCCATGGGTCACACTTTGAGCTGCAAGGAATTGTGAGAACACGATTTTAGAGTATTGATCCCACATCCCAGCTAAACTCTCATTAATGCTAAACACTTGTCCGCTTGATTCTTTGCGGTTTTCTTTTTTCTTTTTCTTTTTTTTTTTGCCACACCATGCGGCATGTGGAACTTCCCTGACTAGGGATCGAACCCGTGCCCCCTGCAGTGGAAGCCCGGAGTCTTAACCGCTGGACCACCAGGGAAGTCCAATTCTTTGCGGTTTTCTATGTGGTCAGTCATATCGCCTGTGGGAAATGACAGGTCTGTGCCTCCCTTTCCACCCTTTGTCTGATTAAGGATGTTCCCTTTGCTCCTACTTTGCAGAGTGCGTGTGTGTGCCTGTTTGTAAACCATGAATGGGTGTTAATTTTGTCAGATGTTTTCTCTGCATCAAGCTTGCTAGGCCTCTGCAGCTACTGTTTTGGGCTTGTTGCAAGCTGGCAGGCACAGGGTCAGGCTCAGATGTCCTGTGGGAGGCGTCCAGGGTCAGGGCCAGCAGTAGGTGGGGGCTGGCCTCCTATCCTGGCCATGGGCCCCGGGGCCAGATGTTTGGGCTTAGCTGCCTGGCCAAGCAGGGATAGAGTGACCGGGTAATTAAGCACCCGCTTCTTTAGGGCTGGCAGGAGGTGGCAGAGGGTGGAGGGGCCTCGGGCCCGAGTGCACAGAAGCTTCCCCAACCCTGGCTTGCAGAGGGGCGCCAGGAGCCTGAACCCCCAGTGGGGCCCTCTGGGGTGACCTGGAATAGGGGTGCACCTGCTCCCACCTGGGAATGAAAAAGGGGACCTCTTGCTTCCAAGTTGGGGTGCCATCCTTGAAGCCCCGACTAGCCGGGACAGCAAGGGGAATGTATGCAGAGGTGCTCCCCAGGTTACTAGTCAGCAGTTATTTAAGTCTTAGGGCTTAATGAGACCCGGGGGACAGGATTCTCAGCATGTTCCTTCATCTGTTGACAGGGGCAGACAGTTCATCTATCAAGACCCTCGGACAATATCCTTCCCTGCCCCCAGCAAGTAACTGGACCCTGCTGGCCTTTGCAGGACTGCGGGGGCAGCAGCTCCATGACCTTCCAGGACCTCTGAGCCAGGCTCCAGTCTGGGCAGAGGTGGGGAGGAGGGAATGGTTCCCTGCCTGAGGCTGCAGGAGCCAGAATACAAGTTGGGGGGTCTCCCAAGACAGCCCCCGGTTTACAAGCTGAGGCTGAGAGAGGAGGGGGCCCACCTAAGGACACTCAGCGGGGGGCCATCGTGGAAGCCTAACCTGGAACCCCAGGCCGAGTCTGATGCCGAGGAATTTGCACCGTGTTATTCTGAGTCCCCGCAGCTCTTCTCTGTGGACTGAGGCAAGGGGCTTGCCCTCTCTGAGCCTCAATGCCCTTTCTGAAACAGGGGTCAAGTTCCTCCCTCCAAGGGCTATAGTGAGGGCGGGATGTAGTGTATAAAGAGTCCACATTGTATCGGGCACAGAGAAGCACGGTTAGGAGCAGTCATGGTCACTCTTGTTAACTGAGCACGTGTGCTAAGCTCTGTCCTCACCTGCACTAGCCCATCTAATCCTCACAACCGCCCCAGGAGGCAGGCACGACCACTATCCCCACTGTACAGGTGGAAAAACTGAGGCTGGAGAAAGGAAATTAACTGCTAGAGTCCCAGAGCCAGGACGCAGCCTTGAATCCAGGATAATCTGATTTGGGCACATAATATCTTATGAGCAAGGGCCCTGGGTCAGACAGGCCTGGGTATCAATCATGACTCTACTACACGCTCCCTGAGTGACCTGGGGTACACAACCAAATGTCTCTGTGCCTCAGTGCCCTGATCTGTAAAATGGGGATGAATACAATAATATCTATCACATATTGAGCACTTATCAAGAGCCAGGCCCTGTGCTAAGCACACTCACATAGGTATTAATCTATCAGTTAATCGTCACAGCGGCCCCTGAAGTGCGTACTATTATTATTTTCCCTTTTAGAGATGGGGAAACTCAGACCAAGGAGTTAAGTAACTGGCTCAGGGTCATGCCCTCAAGGGCTCAAACTCAGGCATTTAGGCTCCAAAGTTCACCCTCCCCGTGCCGAGCTGTGGTAAAAGTACCCTCCTCAGTGGGTGTTCATGAAGGTAAAATGACATCATGCACGCAAAGCCCTCAAAACAGAGCCTGACCCATAGGAGGTGCCCAGTGAACACTAGCTATTATTATTATGCACTCGTCATTCAAAAAATATTAATGGAGGGTGCACTCAGCGTCAGGCTCCGTTCTAGGAGCTGTGCATACATCTGTGAACAAGACAAAGATTTCTGCCCTGGTGGGGCTTCATCATGGCCATCATCACTGCCATCATGATTATCACCATCATGAACATCACTGCCATCATCACCCTGATCATCTTCATCACCATCATCTCCATCATCACCATTATCATCAGCAGCATCATTACAATAGTCATTACCATGACCTTCATGACCATCATCATCACCATCATTACAATAGTCATTACCATGATCTTAATGACCACCATCATCACCATCATCACCATCATCTCCATCATCATCACCATCATCTCCATCATCACCATCACCACCATCATCTCCATCATCATCACCATCATCACCATCATCACCATCATCACCATCATCATCTCCATCATCACCACCATCACCACCATCACCACCGTCACCATCATCATCACCATCATCACCGTCATCATCTCCATCAACACCATCATCTCCATCATCATCACCATCATCACCACCATCATCATCATCACCATCATCACCATCATCATCACCATCATCTCCATCATCATCACCATCATCACCATCATCATCTCCATCATCATCACCATCATCACCACCATCACCACCATCACCACCGTCACCATCATCATCATCACCATCATCACCATCATCATCTCCATCATCATCACCATCATCACCATCATCATCTCCATCATTGGTATCATTAGCATGATGATCACCATCATCACCATCACAGTCATTATCATCACTTTCATCATTACCATCACATTACCATCAGGATAGGCATCACCATGATCTTCATTACCACCACCACCATCATGGTCACCTTCATCACCACCACCATTATCATCATAATCATCACCACCATCATGGTCACCTTCATCACCACCACCATTATCATCACCACCATCATCACTTTCATCCTCACCATCACCATCAGCATTCTCATCTTCACCATCATAATCACCATCACACTCACTACTATCACCGTCGTCCTCACCATCCTCACCACCTCACATGGTGCCTGTTGTTTTCACAAACAGATCAATCTTGTGATTCCACCTCCACTCGTCCCCCAGAAACATCATTCACATTTTGTTTTTAATTAGATACTTTGGTTTTCCTATTTTGGTTCGGGTGTGTCTTAAGTCCCTCAGACCCCAGATAAGGTCACACATCTCCCCGCAGAGGCCTCTCTTCCTCCTCTGGGGTAGTAGTGGTTGGTGCAGGTGTGCTGGGGGGCCAGGCCACCTCTGCCAGTCTCTTTACAACCTCACCCAGCTGCCCCAGACCCTGGGCAGCCTCCACCAGCTGGGTCAGCCCCAGTCCCAGGGCTTGGCGCTCCTGCTGGTCCCGCTCCAGGGCCTGTGTCAGCCTCTGAAGCTGGCTACCCACATCCCTCACAGCGGCCACCAGCTCTACCAGGGCAGGCGGATCACAGGCCATGACCCTTCCAGGTGGCAGTGGGGCTTCACATGGGCCAAGGGGGCCTGGGCTCTGACCAGGAGTTGGCCCTAGGGTGAGGCGGTCAGGGGGAGGTTGATCCGAGGGGGGGGCCGTAGGGGACAGGTGGAGGTCAGGGGCCGCAGTGGGGTCGGAGGCTGAGTGTGGAGTCTGGGTAGGTGGAGAGGTTACTTTGGGGCTCTGGCTCGTGGGTGGTGTGAAGTTCTCAGTGGATAGCGTGTCTGTGCTCGGGGCTGGAGAGGGCCTGCAGGGGCTGGACTCTGTTGCTGGAGAGGGCTCTAGGCTCCACACCTGGGATGTGGAGGGGTGAGGGGCCCCCGTGAAGGTCAACCGGGGGTGTGGGCTGGGCTTGACTGTTGGTGCTGAAGAGGGAAAGGGAAGTTCTGTTCGCAAGGAAGTTAGAAGGGACTTGGCAGTGACCATAGGGGTTGAGGTGGGGTGAGGAGTCATGGTGGGGTAAGCAGTGGTGGTGAGGTGAGGGGTCGTGGCAGGGTGAGGGGTCGTGATGGGTTGAGCACTGGTGATGGGAGGAGGGGTCGTGGTGGGGTGAGGGGTCGTGGTGGGGTAAGGGGTTGTGATGGGTTGAGCAGTGGTGATGGGAGGAGGGGCTGTGGTGGGGTGAGGGGTTGAGGTAGAGTGAGGGGTGGGGGTGGGGTAAGGGGTGGCGGTGGGGTGAGAGGTCGTGGTGGGGTAAGGGGTTGTGGTGGGTTGAGGGGTCGTGGTGGGTTGAGGGGTCGTGGTGGGCTGAGGGATCGTGGTGGGGTGAGGGGTTGTGGTTGGGTAAGGGGATGTGATGGGTTGAGCAGTGGTGATGGGAGGAGGGGTCGTGGTGGGGTGAGGGGTTGAGGTAGAGTGAGGGGTGGGGGTGGGGTAAGGGGTGGCAGTGGGGTGAAAGGTCATGGTGGGATAAGGGGTTGTGGTAGGGTGAGAGGTCGTGGTGGGGTGAGAGGTCTTGGAGTGAGGGGTCGTGGTGGGGTAAAGGGTGGTAGTGGGGTGAGAGGTCGTGGTAGGGTGAGAGGTCATGGTGGAGTGAGGGATGGTAGTGGGGTGAGGGCTTGTGGAAGGGTCTGGGAAACTAGAAGGTTCTGGAGTTGTTTTGGGGTATGGAGATGTGTCCCAGCCTGGGGTTGTGTCAGACTCCGGCGTCAGTTCTGAGGTAGGGGAAAGGCGGGTCACCACTGCCGGTGCAGAGGGGTCAGAGGTCAGTTCTTTGGGCATGGTGGGTGGTGGAGTGGGTGAAAGCCCAGGAGTCAGCGCTGGAAACACGGTGGCATCAGGGGTGGACAAGGTAAGGCCAGGGGTTGTCGAGGTGCGGTGAGAGTTCGTCCAGGAGGCCGGGTCTGGGCTGGGCGGCAAAGTGGCGGGAGGGTCAGAGGTCACCTCCGGCGTTGAAGCTGCTGTGGGGATGAGCTGCGGCGCGGAGCCAGAGGTCAGGACAGGGCCCGGGGGCCCCGTTGAGGCGGAGGGAGCTGGGGAAGTGGTGGGGGGCGCAGTCCTGGCCGCTGTGGGCCGCAGCCGTCGCTCGTGCCACGGTTTCCTCAGTGAACCTGTTGGAGGAAAGACGGCCGGCGGAGGTCAGTCTGCTCCGCCCACCCCGCGGCATGGTCCGCCTTCCAGGGGTGGGCCGACCAATGGGAAGGCAGAAAGCATCGTGACGTCATGGGTCGCCGGCAGACTTCATCCGCCCTAGTGCCCCACCTCCACGCCTCCGCCGATGTTTCCAGGCGCCACCTGGCGTCCTCCCCTCTGGGAGATGCGGAGATGGGCGGGCAGGGGGGAGGGGGGATGTGGAGGGGTGCCTGGGATGCAAGAGGGGGCCGAAGGGCAGAGATGGGATGAAGGGAGATAAAGAGCGGGAGGGGAGTGGGAGACGGTGCATAGCGTGAGGGGGAATCTGAAGGGTAATCTCAGTAATCAAGACAAATCTCTTTACGCCATATTTTTAAACAATCAAAATTAATGCAAAAGATCTACAATACACAAAAAGTCAAAATTTTAAAGACAGGATCCGACCTACCTCACTGGAATCCCCCCTAAAATTGGCTCTGTCAGATCCTGGTGAGGTAGGTCAGATCCTGACTTTAGTTAAAATTTTATTTAGTTCATCGTGGATTGTTTTTGCATTCATTTGTTTTTTAACCTATGGTATTAAGATCTTATTTATCTTCATTACTAAGTGTTTGGAATGCCCCCAAATTTTAGGCCCGAGTAAAGTGAGAAGGCTTACCCTCTTCCAGGCCCTGCTTCCAGGTAAATGTGAATTTTAAGCTCTTTTTACAGATGAGAGAAATCAGGCCAAGAGGGTAAGTAACTTGCCCAAGGTCACACACAGTTTGAAAGTTGCAGGGACAAGCTCTGAACCCAAGTCCTTGACATACAGAGTCTAGGCCATTAAGTATCACTTTCTCAGTCATGGAAATGTTCTGTGCTGTCCAGTATGGTAGCCACTGGTCACCTGTGGCTTCTGAGCACTTGAAATGTAGCTAGTTCAACTAAGGAATGAATGTTTCCTTTTTCAATTTTTTTTTTTTTTTTTTACCTTTGAATGGATTTCTTTTTTTTAATTTTTTAAATTGAAGTATAGTTGATTTACAATGTTGTGTTAGTTTCAGGTGTACAGCAGAGTGATTCAGATATATACATATACACACACACATATATACATATTCTGTTTCAGACACTTTTCCCTTATAGATTATTACAAAATATTGAGTATACTTCCATGTGCTATACAGTAGGTCCTTCCTTTTTCAAAGTTTTGATTCACTTAAATTTAAATAGCCACCTGTGTCAGTAGCTACCATATTGAACAGCACAGCTCAACAGAATTCCACTTTTCTGCAGCGTCTTTGAGGTGCATCGTGTCCCCCTGCAGGGTCAGAGGAGCAGTTAAGTAAAGGGCTTGGCCTCCAGCCAGGCTGCCTGGATTTAAACCCCAGCTCCATTACTTCCTAGCTGGGTAATCACGGGCAAGTTACTTAACTGCCTTGAATCTCAGTTTCTTCCCCATTTGTAAACCATGGGTGATCCACATACCTCCCTTGCAGAGTAATCATCAGGATTCAGAGAGATCGTGTGTGTGCAGAGCACTTACACAACGCCTAGCACATGATAAGCATTCTCATGATTATTTATACTGCCATAGTCATTGATGTCTGTGCCTCAATTTCTCTTATCTGTGAAATGCGAACAATTATAGCACTTACATCACTCACGTAGGGCTCATGTGGCTGCTACGAGGATTAACACATATAAATATGTTAAAGAGTAACACATATAAAGTGCATAAGATAGCGCCTGACACATGGTGTATTGCTTGATGAATGTTAACTGTTCCTAGTTATTATTTCAAGAAGCTCAGCTTAGTTCGATAGTACAGGGACTCAGTAACCTAGAGTGGTATTGACTTTTAATTTTTCAGACCCAAGGTGCAGAGAGCTAAGCGACTCATACCCCACTGTACGTTGTCATTAATAGTCCCTGCAACGTCTTCTCTTGCTTCATCTTACTTTTTCTGCTCTTTAACCCCAATCTCCATCCCCTCGTCCTCTCCCATAGGTACCTCCACTCTAACGTGTTTCACGTATGGCCTTAAACATATGTGTGATCTTAAACAATACAGAATGCATAGATGTGTTTATGTTAATATATAAGTGTATGTGTATTTTTGTGTTTGTGCTTTCAGTTTCTGCAAATAGTATTCTGCTGGAAATCTCATTCTGTTTGACCTTCCTCTCAGTATTATGTTTTTCATACCTATCCATGTTGCTGTGTATATAGCTCGTCATTGCTTTAGCTATTGCATAGAATTCCATCATGTGTAACCACTGCATTTCTCTTCTTTGTTACCCTACTGTTGGACACTTAACTTGCCTCCAATTCCCTAATACATCCTCATACATATTCCCTTACAAGCCTGTACAAGAATTTCTCTGGAATATAGATCTAGGAGCAGGATTGTTGGGTGATAACGTATAATCATATTTAATTTCACTAAAGACCACTAGCTTGTGTTTATCGAATTGCTATAGCCAGTGGGGATGCCTGTCTCCCCACACCCTCACCTACACTTGGTATTATCTACCTTTCAAATTTTTTTCCATGCTCGTCATTGTTTTAATTTGAATTTTCTGATTCGTGATGAATGTGAGCACTTCTAGACATACTCGTTGGGCATTTGGGCTTCCTCTTCTGCAAATCACCTGTTTGTATCTTTTGCGCATTCTCTTATAGGATTTCCTGTCATTTTCTTATCTGTCAGAGTGACTTACATGGTATAGCTTAGGGTTTCTCACCCTTGGCACTGTTGACGTCTGGGGCTGGATGATTCTTTGCTGTGGGGGATACCTTGCGCACCGGAGGATGTATAACAACATCCCTGGCCTCTACCCACCAGGTACCAGCAGCCTCCCTGCTCCCAGTCATGACAACCCAAAATGTCTTCGGATGTTGCCAGTTGCCCCCAGTTGAAGACCACTGGTATAGATAATAACCCCTCGTCTCAGGATATATTTCTGCCTGGTCTTTCTAAGGTGAGAGTTGGGTCACCATGGGGAAATCTGGAGTCCACCTCTCCATCCCACCACACAAACACCCTGGCCCCCTCGCCCCAGCCACATGCCTCACCTGTATCCCCACGGACCCTTGGAGCTAGAGAGGGATGGCCTGGCCTCCTGGTGGTGCCAGCGGTGCCAGGGGGTCCAGGTATGCCTGCGGTGGGGGTCCCCTTGGCTGGGACCTCTCCTGAAGGTGTGTCCCACGTCCAAGAAGGCTCATAACCATCCTCGCCACCTTGAGAGATACGGGGAGAACCGAGTAATAACAGTGTTGTGAAGATTTCTTTCCAAGATGCTGGGCGTTAGGAGGACTCCATCAAGAACACAAATTGAGGGGCTTCCCTGGTGGTGCAGTGGTTGAGAATCTGCCTGCTAATGCAGGGGACACGGGTTCGAGCCCTGGTCTGGGAAGATCCCACATGCCGCGGAGCAACTGGGCCCGTGAGCCACAACTACTGAGCCTGCGCGTCTGGAGCCTGTGCTCCGCAACAAGAGAGGCCGCGATAGTGAGAGGCCCGCGCACCGTGATGAAGAGTGGCCCCCGCTTGCCACAACTAGAGAAAGCCCTCGCACAGAAACGAAGACCCAACACAGCCAAAAATAAATAAATAAATAAATTAATTAATTAAAGTTAAAAAAAAAAAAAGAACACAAATTGAAGCTGTCTTCCTGTTACAATGTCAGCCCACCAAGTGCAGGCATACTCCCTGGGTCCGTGTGTACTCAAAATGTGCTCTAAGATATGGCCACACTCTCATTCATGATCCATTAGTGTGTGATCGATTCGATTTTTTAATTAAAATATACATCGAAGAAAAGGAAGCAGCATTGCAGAGTTACAACCCTTGCGAGACCCAATCACATCCCTTCCCTTTGTCAGAGAAGCCTTTAGTTAATAGTTCCCAAGCATGCCTTTACACCTTAGCTATACAGGTGGGACTCCCTAATGCTACATTGTTTCCACATGTGTTAGCTTCCTACAACTAGAAAGACTGCACATATACATATATACAGCAAACACCTTCTCACAGCCTGCTTTTTGGCTGCGTTCCTTCCTAGCTGGCTGAGCAAGTCACTTCACTTCTCCACGACTCTGTTTCCTCACCTGTACGATGGGTATCGTGACGGCACCTACTCCATGGGGTCACAGGGCTGGCAAGTGATAAGCTGCCCTTTCAGTTAAATGCATATAACTCTAGTTCCTTCTCTTTTTTAACCTTGTGTAATATTCTATCGTATGAACACACAACTGCCGATTTATCTATGCTCCTGTGGACGGGCGGTTCGGTTGTGGCCAATGTTTTGCTGCAGTGGATTCTTCATGAGTGAGAATTGCTCAACACCTAATTGTGGGACTGCCGTGCGGAAGGCATCTCTCTAGATGCTGTCAAACTGCCCACCTTTACCCCCTCATCCTTGCCACTGAGAGACATTTTAAATTTTTGGCAGTCTAATGGAGAGCTGGTGGGCAAAGAAGATGCAGTTTCGCTACAGATGGCCAAACTGAAGCCCAGAGAGGGCAAGGAACTTTCCTAAGGTCACGCAACTAAGAAGCAGCACTGGGTTTCAGACCCAGCAGGTCTATCTGCTTCTGAACGAGAACCTCCTCCCTCTAGGGGTAGATCTCCTGGGTCTCACCTCACTCCTTCCCTCGTGAGCTTTTATTTAGAATTTGATTCCAAGGCCACTCCCTGCTTCCCCTTGAGGTTACACCCTGCTCTATGCTTCCTGGGTTCTTCAGAGCTAATTCTATCATAGGCTTCTTCCCAGTCTCCGTGGCTGGAGTGGTTATGAGTGTGAATTCTGCAGTTTGAATCCAAGCTCTGCCCTTTGCTGTCCTGACCTCTCTGGACCTCAGTTTCCCTACCTATAAAATGGGGATAAGGATAGTACTCATCTCATAATGTTCCACGTGGAGGAGGTGAGTTAAACCATGGTATGCACTTTGGGGAATTCCCTGGTGGTCCAGTGGTTAGGACTCCACACTTTCACCGCAGGGGGCATGGGTCCGATCCCTGGTCGGGGAACTAAGATCCCACATGCCACACGATGCGGCCAAAGAAAACAAACAACCATGGGATGCACTTAGATGGTGCCTGGCACACGGAGATTATTCAATGAATACCGGCTATTACTGATGCTCTTATTACCACGCAACCTCTAAATGTAATCTGGCATTTAATCTTGGATGCCCTCCCCCCTGCGCAGCCATGACGTACAGCGATATCCCGAGTCCATGAGTCATCCCACCTCCCCACTGGGTGTGGAAACTCCATTAGACATGGCTGTCCATCTGCATAGCCTCATCCATTCCCACAGCTGCAAATTCCCTCCTCCCAGGCGCTCCTTGGAGCTCCAGGATTGCATGTCTCATGTCTCCGCTTGGGTGTGTCAAACGCATCACTAATGGAGCTCTTAATATTCCCACTCTGGATCCTGTGCACCCACCCCGCAGTGTTCCCTGGTTCAGTAAAAGGCGGGTCCCCATCCCCTACCTCCCTCTCTCTCCTCAACCCTCGCACCCAACGCATCACTCGAACCCACCAGCTCAACCCCCGGAATGTAGCTTGAACACCTGCACTTCTCTCATCTCCACTGCCACCCTGGTTGAGGCCACCGTCACGTCTGCATGGACCTTCTGGTCTCCCTGCATGCACTCTTACACCTACATCCACCCCACTGCGGCATCCTGAGCGACTGCTTTGAAAATACACATGTGGGGGACTTCCCTGGCAGTCCAGTGGTTAGGACTTTGCGCTTCCACTGCAGGGGGCACGGGTTTGATCCCTGGTCGTAGAACAAAGATCCCACATGCCGCAAGGCGCGCCCCCCCACCCCCCAAAAAAAGAAAGAAAATATACATGTGATCACGTCCTCCATAACTTAAAGTGCTTAAAACGCCAAGGGTTTCTGCACATAGAATAAAACCCAGACACTGGCCTCATCCCCGATCACTCTCCCCCTGCCTGGCTCACTCCACTCCCGCCAAGCCAGCATCCTTGCCGGTCTCCCAAGGTCCCACCACAGGGCCTTTGCACATGCTGCTCCCTCTGTCTGGACGGCTCCTTTAGCTCCCTCCAGGCTCCCCATCACAGCAGACGTCTTTACAATGTACCACAGACCTCATCTCCTGCCATCATCCCCATCAACCACTTCACTTCCGTCCCAATGACCTTGCTGCTGTTTCTTGAACCAGCTAAGCACACCCCCACCTCAGAGCCTTTGCATGTGCTGTCCGCTCTCTACAGAACACTCTCCAACCAGGTGTTTGCATGGCTTCCCCCCTCTCCTTCTTGAGGCTGTCACTTAAATGGCACTTTCTTAGTAAGTCATCTCTTGATCATCCTATTTTAAATTACAACACGTAGCCCTCCCTTCCCCCTCCCTTGCTGTGCGCATCACTGCTGTGTTCCCAGGGGTTAGTACTCATGCCTGCCACACAGCAAACATTTCAGACACGAATTAATGTCTGTGTCTCCAAATTCCATCATCCTGGAAGCCTCAAGAAATTTTGCTTCAGTGAAACGGAAAGTGAGAATTCAATCTTCATAAGTTTCCAGCTTCGTCTCCTGTACACTCTCCCTAGACTTACACAGCGGTCTCTCACTGGTTCATTCATTCATTCATTCATTCATTCAACAAGTATGTAAAAAAGTCTCTACTAAGTCTCTACAACACCGATCCCACGGTAGACAGAATAACGCTCCCCAAAGATGTCCAAGCCCTAATCCCCAGAACCTGTGAATATGTTACCTTTCCTGGCAAAAGGGACTTTGCAGATATGATTATGGGTCCAGAACTTGAAACGAAGAGATTATACTACATTAATCCAAGCGGACCCAATCTCATCACACAAATCCTTAAAATGAGAGAATCTATCCCAGCTGTAGTGACAAAGATGTAAAGACAAAAGAAGGACCAGAGAGACAGATGCAACATTGCTGGCTTTGAAAATGGAAGAAGGGGCCATGCGCTAAGGAGTGGAGGGGCCTCTAGAAGCTAGAAAAGGCATGGGAACGATCCTCCCCTCGAGCCTCAGAAGGAACACAGCCCTGCTGACACTTTGATTCTAGCCAGCGATACCCAGGTGGGACTTCTGACCTTCAGACCTGCAAAATAATAAACTTGTGTTGTCTAAGCCCCTAATGTGTGGCGGTGTTGTGGCAACAATAGAAACTGACATAGCCAAACACAAGACAGCTAAAAGTCTAGCAGAGACGACGTGGCCCAAACAGGCAATGCAATTTTCTCAACTCCAGCCTCTGCTTCTCTGAGAATCCCCTTCCTCCTGGTATCTGCTGGTGAAAATGACACCATCTCTTCTGCGAGGTCTTTCCCAATCGCTCTACTGGAAATAATCACTCCGTCCCTGGGATCCTGCAGCTGTTGGTCATTTACGGTAAATAACTCTTACCAACCAATGTTTTGCGGTTTTAAATGATTTCACACACATTTTGCTCATTGCATTGGGACCTGAGGTCACCCAGCTCGTTGTTCTAATCCCAGCGCAGCCACAGCTGGAACCCAGCGAGCTGTACTCCAGAATTCACTCTTGCAATGACTTCAGTTATTCCAGAATCTTTTCCAATCCAACGAGCAAACTGTGCGCGAAATCGTTTAAAATGGATCTCAATAATGGCTCCTGAGTTAAAAAGTTTAATTTCTCTGAGCCTCATTTTTCCCCCACCTGAAACACAGGGGCAACACCAGGACCTATGTCACCCAGTTGGAATCATGCGTGCCTGGCACAGTGAGCTCTCCTTGACTCTTTGCAGGGACCTTGGAGCTCCCGTTTTCGTTTTTTCCGGAGGAAGAAACTGAGGTTCAAAGAAGCAGTCATTTTTTTCAAGGCCACCTTGCTAACGAGGATAGGAATTCCTGTCTGTCGTTTCCCCTCTCCCCACGCCACCCCGCACCTCCCTCCAAGTCTTCCCATTACTAAGGTTGTACACGTGACTCCTGAGATTTCCATCGCGCAATTCCTAGTTCTGTACGTATTTGTGCCTCGCGCCCAGCATCTGACCTCTCCGCCACGAGGGGGCGCTAAGGGATAGGGGAGGTGGCGCCGGGCTGCAGAGAACAAAGGCTCAGAAATCCTGGCCACACTGCACCCGAGGAGCATCACCTCTGGAAACTGAGCCCTAACTAACAGCTCGGGTGCCCCCCACCCCAAATCTCCGTACCTCCAATGCCTGCTCCGCGCCCCCCTCCCCTCCCCGCCGGCACGGCACCACACCGAGGCAGACCGCAGACGGTGGGCTCACTGGCCTCTTCACCCGCTTTTATTGCCGCGGCGTGGGCCAGCCGGCCAATCAGCAGACGCACCGCGCCTGTGACGTCACACGGCGCGGGGCGATTGAAGTCTGCCCTGCCAACCCCTCCATCCGAGACCCCGCCCCTCTCGCAGAGGCCCTCGGAGTGCGCATGCGTGTTGAGCGTGTGAAAAACGCGGGAAAAGGCGCGAGGGGCGGGGTCCCGCGGAGAGGGAACAGAAGTGGCCACACCTGGGGGGAGTGAGCGGCCGTCGCGGGGGCACGGGGTCGGGAGAGCCGGGGGAAGAAGCCGCCACGCGGGAAATGGTAGGATGGAGAGTCAGCGAGAAGGATGAGGAGACGGAGAAAAAGCTGAGGGGAGAACCGACCCTGGGTGGGGGGAGGTTGAGCGGGAAACGGAGCGGAGGGCGTGGCGGTTAGAGTGAAAGAAAAAGGAAGACTCAGAGGGGAAAGAAAGAGAAACTGGCCGCGAAAAGCAGGGAGAAACAGGGGTGACGGGGTGTGGACTTGGAGAAAAAATGGGAAAGATGGTGAGAGAGGCTGACGAGGCATAGAGACGAGGAGGGGCAGAGAAAGAGAAAGAAAAAAGAGACACGGAGCTGAAAAGATAAACCGACCGTGAAAAATAGAGCGAGAAACAGAGACGATGAGCGTGAGAAACTGAAAATGTAAATAAAAAGAGGAGGACACAGGAGAAGAGATGAAGAGAAACCGGCCATGAAGTACAGTGAGAAATAGATACGGGTTGGGGTGGGGGAGTGAGAAATGGAAAATGAAAGAAAAAAGAGCCAGACGCAGAGGGGAAAAGATAAAGAGAAGCTGACTGTGGGAAGACAAAGAGAGAAATAGAAATGATGGGAGTATGAACTTGATAAGGAAAGAAAAAAAATGAGAAAGGTGATGAGAAAGAAAGGGCCGGTGGAAAAAAAAGTGAGATGAGGCGGGTGAGAAATTGAAAGGGAAAAGAGAGAGGGAGAAATAAATAAATAAAAATTTAAAAATGAAATAAAAAAGTAAAGTAAATTCCTTTGGGACTTCCCTGGCGGCTCTGGTGGTTAAGACTCTGCGCTGCCACTGCAGGGGGCACGGGTTCATCCCTAGTCAGGGAACTAAGATCGCGTGTGCCACACGGGCGAGGCCAAAAAAAGAGAGAGAATGTGAGAAAGAGGAGCCGAGGGCGATCAAGAGAGACCCTGAGCAGGGATGGGACAGAGATCTCACACACACACACACAGGAAGGTAGAGAAATGGGCAGCATCTGAGGGGGGTCAAGGCCCCAGGGGTCAAGGTCAAGGCCAAGGTCAAGGCCCTTGGCAGCAGAGGTGGAAGGAGGGAAGCAGGCGACAGCGAGCCAGAGGCGGAGGGGCAGAGGGGGACAGAGCTGAGGGGCTGGAGGCTGCTCCCACTGGCCAGAGGAAGGGGGTCAGGCTGAGGACAGAACCCTCGACCCGGATGTCCCCACCCCGCCTCTGAGCCACAGCCCGACCCTGACCAGAGCGTGAGCTGGGAGAACAGGTTTGAGGGGCTGGGGTGGGGAGACAACGTGGTGACAGGGTGGGCCTCGGCTGTGAGGTCTGGGGGGACTTCCGTCGAGGCTCTGGATCGAGGGGCACGGGCTCCCAAGGCCCCGGCTGGCTTGCAGGAGGACTGCGGGCCGGGGCTTTGCTGAGCCTGGTCGGATTCTCCGCGAATCACACCGCAGGGGGTGGGGATGGGGTATCCTTTAGGCTCTGGGGGACAGTGCTACTGCCGAGCCCAAGAAGGGAATGTTCTTAGGGTCTCTGGAGCCGAGGAAAACCTGTCTGGGGTCTCTGAGACCCAGGCCAGCTCATTTAGGAGGATCTTTCTGGACGCCCGGCAGGGAGGTGAACAGAGGTTTATGGAGGCCCCCTCCCCACCCCGGCCATGCCCCTCACCTGTGCTTGGGAGGCGCCTCGTCGCTGGGGAGGGGGCCCCTGGGCTCCCAGCGGTGCCCCAGGAGACAGTGTGTGCAGGCACCGCTGCAGCGGTGGTCCCCTTGGCCAGGTCCTCTCCTGAGGTGGGGTCCCAGGTCCAGGGGGGATAGTCTTCCTCGTCTGCATAGCCTTGGGAGAAATTGGGGAAGGGGAGAGCCCCGACCCATCTCAGAGGTCCTTGCCGTTGCTCCGAAGTCCCCTTCCCGAATCTCCTGGAGTGACTCTGGGTCCCCACCCCCATGCCACCCTGACTCCTTGGCCACTGACCCCCCCCACCCCCCGCCGTACCAGTGCAGGTGAGCCCCACGTCCTCCTCGTGGTCGCAGTTGTGCTGTCCCCACGCCCTAGCGGGGCAGTCGCTCAGCGAGGCCTCACTTCCCTTGCAGCCCACGTCATCCAGCCAGATGGGCCCGGTGCCAGGGCCGTAGTGGGTTTTGCCCACTCGGGGCCGAACCCTTCCGCAGCCCAGCTCCCAGCAGGCCACCATGCCATCCCGCAGGTCCCAGCTGTCATCACACACTGTCCCCCAGCGTCCAGCGTGCCACACCTCCAGCCGCCCGGCACACCGGTTGGGCCCATCAGCCAGACGAACCCGGTACAGGCCTGCGGTAGACAGCCCAGATCAGGAGGGGTCAGCAGGGGTTAGGAGGGGTCAGCCACACCCTCCACGTTCCTTCCTCTCACCTGATGCCCCAGTGGGGGAGGGGGCTGGGTCTTTGGAGGACTCTGGAGTACCTACTCCTGGGGTCTCGGCCGATGGCTCCATGGTGGCCTCAGAGGTCATTCCTCGGGGACCCTGGGTAGTCGGTGTTGCCAGGGTCTTAGAGGTCTGTTCCCGGGGGGCCCGGGGAGTCCGCCTTTCGGTGGTGTGTGAGGTCAGCCTGTGAGGGGCCTCCGTGGTCGGCGTGGTGGTAAGCTCGGAGGTCGGTCTTCGGGAGGCCTCAGTGGTCGGAGTGGTGGTGGTCAGTGAGGTCAGTTCTGGGGGACTCTGGGTGCCCGTGGCCCTGGAGTACTTAGTGGTTGTTATCACGGGGGGCTGAGTGGTCAGTCTCTTTGCGTTTTTGGTCACCCACTTCTTTGTGCTTTTGGGCATCTTCCCTGGGGCCTTGGTGGTGGTTTTCTCAGGAACGCTGGGGGTCCGCCTCGCAGAGGGCTTGGTGGCCAGCTCCCCCGGGAGCCAGGCATCCGGGTCTCTACCCAGGCCAGGGATCCAGCTCCAACTGAAGGGGTCTGAGATGGAGTCCAGGCCGGGGGTACCTGGCAGACAGGAGGGGAGGACAGGGGAGACAGCAGACACCGTGATTGTCCGACCAGGCCTCTCCTTCTCTCTCATCTCCCCCTACAGACAACCACCAAGTTCCCATGCATTCATTCACATCATAGATGTTTACAAAGCATCTCCTACGAGCCAGGCCCTGTGCCAGACCCGGGGCATACGGTGGCCAGGCACGCCCGGCACCATCCCACCTCTGGGCACTTACAATCATGATGTGACTGCCCCCCTTCACCCCCTCACACTGACCCATCCTCTCCATCTGCCCAGCCACTGCCTGGCTTCCTGTACCCTCTGACTGGTCTTCCCCCACACCCCGTGCCCAGCTCTCACCGCCCCACCAGGGTGGTACCAGGTCACTGCCCAGCTCAAAACCCTTCTGTGGCTCCCGTGGCCCTCAGGAGGGGAGGGAAAGGGGAAAGTGCCTTAGCTTCAGGCAGAACGGTTGACTCCATCCTCCCAGCTGCCACGGCTCACCTTACATCTTTCTGATAAGCACAGGGAAGGCGGCAGACACCATGGGCAATGCCAAGGGTTACTGATGCAGGACAAGGGTTAATCTTGTCCAAAGAAAGGTTTGGCCCTTTGCCCCTGGCTGCCGGGGGGAACCTCCAAGCCCTTTCAACGTCCTGCCTGGTAAATAAGAGTGTGTTGTTTCCCTGTGGGGCCAGAGCCACCCAGATCATCTCTGCTAACAGTGTGACTTACGGGCCGCCAGTGGGCCTCCAGCCACATCTCATGACTGAGCTCCTATAAACACTTTGACGCCAAGGCTGGGAGGTCGTCCCTGGTTGGCAATACCTCACGTGCGTTGTCATGCGTCGTTGCTGGGAGAATTAAGTGAGGAAGGTCCACAAGGGTCTCTCCTGGACCCAGCCCCACATGCCTCTTCCCTCAACTGACTTTTTAAATTTTGGGGTACGTTGGGTCTTCGCTGCTGCGCTCGGGCTTTCTCTAGCTGCGGCGAGCGGGGGCTACTCTTCGTTGCAGTGCGCAGGCTTCTTATTGCGGTGGCTTCTCTTCTGGCGGAGCACAGGCTCTAGGCACGCAGGCTTCGGTAGTTGTGGCACGTGTGCTCAGTAGTTGTGAAGCGCGGGCTTAGCTGCTCCGCAGCATGTGGGATCTTCCCGGACCAGGGATTGAACCCGTGTCCCCTGCATTGGCAGGCGGATTCCTAACCACCGTGCCACCAGGGAAGTCCTGATATGGACCATTTTAAAAGTCTTTATTGAATTTGTTACAACATTGCTTCTGTTTTATGTTTTGGTTTTTTGGCTGCGAGGCATGTGGGATCTTAGCTCCACAACCAGGGATTGAACCTGCACCCTCTGCATTGGAAGGCGAAGTCTTAACCACTGGAACGCGAGACAGCTTTTCTGATTGTTGTGAATCCTTCTAGAAAACTATGGAACCCGAGGGTGGTCTTGGGGACCTCCCAAATGATAATGTGTCACACGGGTTTGCAGCGATTTGTCGGGGCATCTTTTTCTCACAGTGAACGGTGAGCCTCAAAGGCCAGGGTCGCGTTCGTTGCATTCCGAGGACCCAATACCTAGCTCAGCGTCTGGCGCTGGATAAATAACGGCAAATGAATGAACACGGGCCAAGCCTGAGTCTACTTCAACTGGCCCTCCCGTCACACGGGCTTCTCGCCATCTCCCGGTGCCCCATGCCTGCTTCCTTTCCTCTTCCTTTTCAGCTTCCCTCTAGGTGGGAGACTTCCTTGATTCTTGGCGGGAAGAAGAGGAGGAAGAATCCCAGCTGTGCCGCTCAGTTGCCGTGTAACCTCTCTGTGCCTCAGCGTCTTCATCAGTAAAATGGGCATAACATCCACCAATTTGGACGTATCGTGAGGTGTGAATACGGTCACGGGCGGGGGCTTAGGAGGTGGGCGCTCAGTCGATGTTAGTGCCAATGTTAGTTCCCGTTCCCTCCTCCAGGAAGCCCTCCCGGAGCCAGCGAACGGCCAGGGCCTCCTTACCAGTGCAGGTAACTCCAACGTCCTCGTTGTGAGCACAGTTGTGCTTCCCCCAGGGAGCGGCAGGGCAGTCAGCGAGGGAAGCCTCGGTCCCCACACACCTCACGTCGTCCAGCCAGATGGGGCCGGCGCCCCAGCCGAAGCGGCCGGCAGCAGGGTCTGGCTGCCGAGGTCCACCGCAGCCCAGCTCCCGGCAGACCACAGCCGAGTCCCGCAGGTCCCAGCTGTCGTCACACACGGTCCCCCAGCGCCCACCGTGCCACACCTCCAGCCGGCCTGAGCACCTGCTGGGCCCGGCCACCAGGCGTAGCTGGGGGGACCCTGGGGTGGGAGAGACCCAAAGAATTCGAGTCAGACCTTCCTCCACCTTCGCTCCATCTTCCTTCCATTCATCCACCCTTCCTTCCCAGCAGCAAGTGTTCATCCAGGCCTGTGCTGTGCCATCGTCTGCATCAGGCACAGGAATAAAGAGTCAGGGATAGGGAGTTCCCTGGCGGTCCAGTGGTTAGGACTCCGTGCTTTCACTGCCGAGGCCCGGGTTCAATCCCTGGTTGGGGAACTAAGATCCCACAAGCCTCGCGGCACGCCAAAAAAAAAAAAAAAAAAAAAAGTCAGGGATACAGGGTGGTTCCTTGGAAAGCTCAACTCAGAATTGCCATATGATCCAGAAATCCCACTCCTAGGGATATACCCAAAATAAGGTGAAAATGGGCATTCAGTCAGATACCTGTGTGCAAACATTCACAGCAGCATTATTCACAATAGCAGTAATGTGGAAACAACCCAAGTGTCCATCAATGGACAAATGGATAAGCAAAATGTCATCCATCCATACGATGGAATACTATTCAGCCGTTACAAAGAAAGAAATTCTGACACACACCACAACATGGATGAGCTTGGAGAACATTATTCTCCGTGAAATAAGCCAGACACAAAAGGTCAAATACCATACGATTCCATTTACATACAGTGCCTGGTTGGCAAATTCACAGAGACACAAAATCAAATGGTGTGTGCCAGGGGCTGGGGAGATGGGGGGGGAGGGTAGTGGGTGTTTAATGGGTCTGGGGTATCTGTTTGGGATGATGAAAAAGTTCTGGAGATGGTGGTGGTGATGGCTGCACAACATTATGAGTGTATTTTTTACGACTGAACTATATGCTTTAAAATGGTTAAAATGGGACTTCCCTGGCAGTCCAATAGTTAGGACTCTGCACTTCCACTGCAGGGGGCGCAGATTTGATCCCTGGTCGGGGAAGTAAGATCCGCATGCCGTGCGGCACAGCCAGAAAAACAAAAAATTGTTAAAATGGTCAATTTTATGTGGTGTACATTTTACCATAATTTTTAAAAAATAAAGAAAGTGGGCTCTGGAACAAATTGACTTCATCTGAGTCCTGGCTTTCCGACTTTTTAGCTGCGCGGCCTCATTTGTAACGTGGAAACCAGACGGTACCTACCCTGCGAGTGGCTGGGAGTTTTACCTGATGAAGGGGCTTGGAACAGCACTGGTCACGTGAGCCAGTGAGAGCTGAGTCTATGGCAGTTGTTATCATTATTATTATTATTATTCAGAAAAAGGGGAAGCAGGCCTCAGCTAATAGTGATCAAGTTCCCACTTTTTCAGCCTTTGGCAACCTTGAGGAGATGGCTGTATTAATCATGGCTTTTTATTTGCTGTACCTGATGCTTTGACATCTGGAGGGATTGCTGATTCCCAGAGACGGGAAACCACTGGAGTGTGCCCTTCATATGAAACCAACCCACCCAGAGCCCTCACCCACCACCTCCTGTCAGGCTCACACACCCCGGCCACCATCCACCTGCCCCATCTCCCCAGGGCTAGTACCCAACAAGGGGCAGCCCCTACGCTCCAGAACCCACTGAAATGATGCAAACCAGCCGATCCTGAGTCATCTCACCCTGCCTTGTCCATTCCTCCCCATGAAGCCACACTCAAGGCTTTGCCCACCGTCACCCCTCGCTCCCTCTGCCTCCTGCTGGACCCTGGTGCTTCCCGTGTGGCCCTGTGTCGTGTGCGGGCTGTGCCCCCTCCTCTTGGGAATTGTGAGAAACCAACTATCTCTGCAATGACAGTGGTCTCACCTGTTGGCCGCACCACACAGCATGTGGGATCTTAGTTCCCCAACCAGGGATCAACCCATGCCCCCTGCAGTGGAAGTGCAGAGTCTTAACCACTGGACCACCAGGGAAGTCCCTAAAGCCTGTATTTTAAAACAACATCACTGATCTAGTTCTTTCGATATTTGTGAGAAGGAGGCGGCCTTGTGAGTTTCAAGACAGCCGGAGCAGAACATTGAACCAAGCAGGGGCCTTCTGAGTGTGGGCTCCGTCTCCTCCCCTCCACCCTTCCCTTTCCCCGAGACAGTCTGAGCAGGGAAGGAGAGCACCTAGGGGCTGTGGGGAGTGGCGGGGGGGCAGGAAACAGAAGCCAAACCCCTACTCAGCGACAAAAAAGAACAAAATAATGTTATTTGCAGCAACACGGATGGACCTAGAGATTGTCATACTGAGTGAAATAAGTCACACATAGAAAGACAAATATCAGATGATATCACTTATATGTGGAATCTTAAAAAAAGGGGGGTATAAATGAACTTACAAAACAGAAGTAGAGTCACAGATGTAGAAAACAAACTTGTGGTTATCAGGGGATAAGGGGAAGGAATAAATTGGGAGATAGGGATTGACATATGCACACTACTATATATAAAAGAGGTAACTAATAAGGACCTACTGTATAGCACGAGGAACTCTACTCAGTACTCTGCAATGGCCTACATGGAAGAGAATCTTAAAAAAAAAAAAAGAAGCAGCAGCAGCAGCAGCTAAGCCCCACATTTGGGGTGGGGGGAGCAGGAGGGACTCACCAGCTTCCGGCCCAGGCTCCTGAGGGGCAGTAGGGGAAGCGGGCGGAGGTGAAATGCCTGCTCTCCGCGGGGCCTGGCTCACCGTGGGGGGTGGGGGCCTGGCTGCAGCCTCTCTGGGCCTGGAGCTGTTGCTGCCCACCGCGGCGGGGGCCGTGGGAGGGACATATCCCAGAGGCATACCTGGGGCGTGAGAGGGAAGAGGTGACCACCACCCGCTGCTGTGCTGCAGGCGGTTCCCCACACCTGCCATCCCAGGACCCCTGACGGAGAATGAGGTTTCACGATGAGCAAGACATGGGGCAGGTGGGCAGTCTGGACGGAGGGAGTGCGGGGCCCTGGGGTACACCTCAGGAAGACACACAAGACCCCCCAGTTCTCACCCCTCCCTCAAGGCCCCCCTCCCTGGCCTCTCTCCCAGGGCCCCCTCACCATCACACACGGCCCCAGCGTCCTCACGGTGATGACAGTCATGCTGGCCCCAGGGCCGCGCCGGGCAGAAGCGCAAGGCCGTCTCGTTTCCCCGACAGCGAAGATCGTCCAGGAGGATGGGTCCCGCCCCCTCCCCGAAGAAGGCGCCTCCAGGGGCAGCCAGCGCGCCCCCGCAGCCCAGCTCGCGGCAGGCCACCGCCGCGTCCCGTAGGTCCCAGGCATCGTCACACACGGACCCCCAGCGCCCGCTGTGCCACACCTCCAGGCGGCCCGCGCACCCGTGGGGGCCGTCTGCCAGACGCAGCCTGGGGGCCGGGCCTGGACGTGGGGAGAGGGAGGAGAACAGAGGGACGGGAAACTGATGGATGAGCAGCTTTAGGCCACGCACGCAGGAAACCGTGATGGGCGAGCAGGTACTAAGGTACACACGCAGGTGACTAGGATGGGTGAGCAGGTACAGGCCACGCGCTCAGGTGACTAGGATGGGTGAGCAGGTACAGGCCACGTGCTCAGGTGACTAGGATGGGTGAGCAGGTACAGGCTATATGTGGTGTCCTGCTTCACGCCCAAGATGGGGCTGGAAAGCAGCCATTCCATCTTCAGTTTGCAAGTGAGGAAAAGACTCTGAGCTGGGAAGTCGCTCTCCAAGGGTCCAACTCTGGTCTATCCACTGCCCCCCATGTCCCTGCCTCCCCAGGGGCGAGCCCTGGGGTCGCCGGCCCTGATGCCCGCCACCCACCTCCCCAAGCAGGTCCCCACTCCCCAGCTGCCTTCTGCAGCCTGTGAAGCAGGGCTTCTCAGCCTTAGCGCCCCTGACACGGGGGTCAGGTCGTCCTCTGCTGTGAGGGGCCGTCCTGCGCGCAGTAGGATGTCCAGCAGCATCCCTGGGCTCCACCCCCCCCGATGCCGGCAGCACCCCCAGTGCCCCACACAGTCACGACAACCAGAAATGTCTCCATGTCATCCGGGGAGTGGGGTTGAGAACCACTAGTCTAGATGTTAACCTCTTGTTGGTCTGGGGGTACATTTCTGTTGGGTCTTTGTGGGGTGAGAGTTGGGTCACCTCTGGGGAGTGTGGAGTCCATCTCTCTAGCCTGCAGTCTGTGTCTAGAGAAAAGGACAGACCAGAGAGGGTGAGATGCTCCTGCCGGCATCACCCAGCTGTGAGCGACGAGCTCCCTCACGGGGCTGCCCTGAGGAGCAGAGGTGTCGGTAAGACGCCAAGCTCCCGGGCCCCGCAGTGGGGTTCACTTCTTCTCCCCAACGACTTCTTCTCCCGCTGGAGACTCAACTCACCTCCTGGGAACTGGGCTGCAGAGGCCCCATTTCTGCCCCCACGTGCTTCCCACGGAGGCGCCACCGTCACTGCCTCTGGTCCACCAATCTCTGCCCCGACCTGTGTCCCCTTGGTCTCCATCCCCACCACACCCTACACGCTAGATACCCAGATCCACCTGTGCGGCGGGACAGACCCGGCAGTCAAGTTCTGGGTCATTTGCTTTACATCTCTGAGCCTCTGTCCTGCATCCATGAAGGGTGGGGCGAGGACATCCACCCGGGAGGCCAGGCAGGTGGGGGTGAGGCCCGGAGCCGGCTCCCAGCTTCCTCTGCAGCTCCCTCTCCCCTGTCCCATCCACCGACGGAAGCATTTCCTGCCCCCTGTGCGGGTAGGCGGGCAGGCTCCTCTAGTCGGCGTGCAGCCCTTGAACTTTCCCACCCCACACCTGTGGGCCACCCCCGCCCTGTGCCCGCTGCATCCTGAAAGTCAGGAGAGCGAGAACTGGGTCTGTGCCCGGTGTGGATGGGGCTTAATGAGTAAGTGTGAAAAGAAGGAAGGAGGGAGAGAGAAGAAGGAAAGGAGGAAGGGAGTAAGGAAGGGAGGGAGTGGGGAGGTAAGGGGATTGGAGCGCTCCTTAAAGCTGTGACCTCGGCGCGCGGGGAGGGGGCGTGGCCCTGGGGGAGGGGTCTGGGGAGGCGGGCACGTACCGGTGCAGACCAGTCCTGCGTCCTCGCTGTGGTCGCAGTTGCTCCGGCCCCAGGGGCTTCGGGGACAGTCCCGCAGCGCCTGCTCCCCGCCTCCGCACCCCACGTCGTCCATCCACACGGGCCCTGCGCCCGGGCCGAACCGGGCCCCGCCGGGGGCGGCCAGCGCGCCCCCGCAGCCCAGCTCGCGGCAGGCCACGGTGGCGTCCCGCAGGTCCCAGCCGTCGTCGCACACGGTGCCCCAGCGCCCGCCGTGCCACACCTCCAGGCGGCCCGCGCACCCGTGGGGGCCGGAGACCAGGCGCAGCCGCTCTGGCGGGCGGGCGGGCGGGGAGAGGGGCAGTCAGGGGCCTCGTGGGAGGCAGCTGGGGATACGCGGATTCAAGCCGCGGGGGGGTCAGTGGCCTGAGATGGGCCTGCCAGCCGGCTGTTAGGGGGAGAGCCAGGATCTGAGCAGGCCAAGGTCCTGGGTCCCGGGAGTGGACACCCGGGTCTCCTGACCGGGTGGGGAGCCTGGGCCTGACTGTGAATCCCGAGGGGATGCAGTGCTCCCCCATACCTGGGGGGGGTCCCCGGTTTGGTCCAGCGGGGCCTAGGGCCTCACCCCGTCCAGATTTGTTGCAGAGGGGAGGCCTGCGCGGACTTACCCTGGCGGGGGGCTCCCGCAGTCAGCAAAGGGGCCCTAGTGGACTTGGCGGGCTTGGGCGGCCGGGGGCTCTTCTTCCGGGAGCCGCTCTGGGGGGTCCCGGCTGGGCGGGGGGCTGGGTGAGGAGACAGCAGGGAGGGAGATCGGCAGCTGCACCTCCTGGGGCCGCAGGTCAGTCCCGAGAGTCCCCAGGGGTCTGAAGGGGGCCTTGGCGGGGGCCCTCGGGATTGTGGAGGAGACGGGCCTCTGTCCCTTCTCCCTCACAGCCGAAGCTGGAGACAGGGCACATGTGGGGGGGGGCTCACCAGGCATCACCGGGGCCTCCTCAGAGCCGGGGCTCAGCTCCCCAGACAGCCCCGGCCAGGGGTCCCCATCCAGGACTGAAGGTGAGTCGTCCCAATCCCTGGAGTCCGACACACGCTGACCTTCGGGAGAGCAGCGTGTGGCTGGGCCGCACTGGCTCTGCTTTGTCAGCCCCATCTCAGGCCCGCGGCCCTACCCCCTCCCCTCTTCGCATGGCTGAGCTTTAGCCCACTCACGAGGAACACGCCCAAGCCAGAGAGGTTCCCTATCAATCAGCTTTTACCCTTGCCTTCGTCTGATACGAAAACAGGAAGGATGCCTTTTGCTGACACAGAGGATTAATGGTCCATGAGGAATAATGGTCATAAGACCCCCTGGGGGGAGGAAAACATGCTTCTCCCTTGGTACTCAGATTCTGTCTCTAGCGTTGGCCCCTTTAAATCTTCCTGCACCCTTTGCGGTGCTGTGAAGCACAGCTGCAAATAAATGGATCACTGCCCGCCAGATCCATCCTGCCTGTATGAGTTCCCCACAGTAAACTCCATAGTTGTACTTTACTGCTTTGTTTATTGGTCTCCAAGTTCCCTTTAAGTTTGGAAGATATTTCAATATCCCCGCCATGCAATCCCCAGATGCTATAAAGAGGGCAGGCCCTGAGTGAGGCAGGGCTGGGCCCTCCAGGGTAGTGTTAAGTCCTGGCTTTGCAGGGGGTGTCAGGGGTGGGGTGTCTGGACTTCTGGATTCTCAGAGTTACTGGGCTGAGGACTTGGGTCCCTGGGTCGTCTCTGAAGCAATGTCCCTTGGAGGGGGTCGAGGGCCCCTCACCTGCACAGACGACGCCTGCGTCCTCCTCGTGGGAGCAGATGTGGGCCTTCCAGCCGCGGTGGGGGCAGAGGCCCAGCTGCTGCTCACTGCCCCGGCAGGCCAGCTCGCTCAGCCACACGGGCCCCGCGCCCTCCCCGAAGAAGGCGCCTCCGGGGGCGGCCAGCGCGCCCCCGCAGCCCAGCTCGCGGCAGGCCACAGCGGCGTCCCTCAGGTCCCAGCCGTCGTCGCACACGGTGCCCCAGCGCCCGCCGTGCCACACCTCCAGGCGGCCCGCGCACCCGTGGGGGCCATCGGCCAGACGCAGC